>NC_056744.1:1086693042-1087041375 GCF_019279795.1 Protopterus annectens | reverse complement strand
GAAACCTTTTGTAATGCATATCTGCACTATAGTAGCAACCATCCGTACCATCAGAAGAAAGGATTGGTAAAGGATCACGTCATATGGATGGCAAGAATGACCTCTGACATTAAAGAACTGGATCAGAAGTTTGACATACTGAAGAAAATGTTTATAGAAAGGAAATATCTCCTGGATAGCATTTTTGAAGAAGTAAGGAAAGGTTAGGGTACCAAGTATCCACCACTGTTAGGGATGGAATTTACTAATCAAAACAGGAATAAGGGAGACAACAAATACAAAAAAGCCCTAGTACTGGAATACAATGTTTATTCCCAAGAGATTAGGGAAGCTATAATGAAGAACTAGAGCATTTTTAAGGTTAATAATGAAGTTTCCCAGTTGGTTGGGCCTGAACCTCTTTTTGTAAGCAAAACTGGTAGGGACTTTAAACATATCTTAGAAAATGTTAAACAAACAGATAAAAATGTTGGTGCTGGTACCACATCCTGTGGTAGTTGTGCATCTTGTATGTACATTATGAAAGAGAAAACAATGTTTTTGGACAATGTTCTGCACACCAAGGATTCCTTTGTGAAAAGGAACTGTAATACCAACAAACTAGTGTTCATAGGTTGGTAGTAGGCTATCGGCCCTAGGGTCTACACAAGCCTAGCCATAACAATTCCCTAGCTATTTCTTCCCACAGTATTTACTTCCCTAGACCCCTGTCTAGCAGGGTGATTGATGTGATCCCCAGGGTGAATTTCCTATCTCCCATCCAATCATCAAGGTTCCTTTTGAAGAGCTGCTCTGCTTGTCTGTTCCAGACTGATTCCACTTCAGCGGTCTTCCAATCCAGACCTTCTATGGAAGACATATGCAGCTGCAACTTGAGCTACTCCTCATACCTTTATCACTCATTACAAATTAGGCATGGTCTCCAGGGGAAGGGCATCCTTTGGCTCTATCGTCCTCTGGAATATCGTTCCTTAGGGCCTCCCAGCATCTAAAGTAGCTGGGGACTCTGTCCCATCAGTCAAAAATGAATGAAGACTGACAACATCAGATAAAGAAGTTATGTTCTTACCATAATGTTCCATCTGTGTTGTCAATCTTTATTCATTCTTGACATCCCACCCTCCTACCCCCTCCTAGGTATTCCTGGAGGTTTGGAACTAGTCCTTGGGGTTGTTCATAGGTTCATACGTAGGTACTAGGCTATCTGCCGAAGGCATTTATAAGCCTAGCCAGAATGTGTTGTCTTTCACTGCCCCCTTAGATTAGTTCCCTGTGCCTCTGTCCAGCAGAGCCATTGAAGTGATCCCTGGGGTAAACTTTCTGTTTCCCATCCACTCTTCAAGGTTTCTCTTGAAAAGGGTTAGTGAAGAGCTCTGCCTAATGTAGATTGGAATCTTGTTCCAGAGCATGGGAAGTCTCTGGGACAGAAATCTATCCCTCTAGCACGTCCTATTTATTGTTGTGGTGAGGTTTAGATCCCTGGAGTGTGTGGCTCAAGGGGATATGGTTTTCTTTAGGTGGAGCATGTCCATCAATTCTGGGTTGGACATGGCCTTGTATGTCAGGCAGAGATCACCTCTGAGTAGGCGGTATGCAACAGAGTACAGCTGGACTTTCTTCAGTCAAGCTGCATAGGGCATCTGCTTGAGGCCAGTAATCCTCTTGGTGAGGAACTTCTGTGATCTTTCCAGTTGTTGCAGGTGTCTTGTAAGGTACATCCCAAATGGGGTATTGTACTCTATGATGGGTCTGATGAGTGATGCGTAGAGAGGCCCAATGACCTCTTTCGATCTGGATGCAAACCCTTTTGTGATTAGGTGGGCCACATCGAAGGATTTTCTAACCACTTTGGCAATGTGATTATCAAAGGAGAGGTTACTATCTACTTGGGTCCCCAGATCCCTTATTACGTCTTCCGTATTTAGGGGCTACCACCTATGTGGCAGTTTGTGGGTACTTTGTTTTTTCCAAAGGGGATGACTATGCACTTTTTGGCATTTAGCTTGAGGTCATGGTTTTGACACCAGGTATCTGTCTCAGTGAGACCCTTTTAGAGGATGTCTGTGTCAGCCGGAGAGTCAATTATAGCCCGTAGTTTGCAGTAGTCTGTAAACTTGTCAGCCATAGTCCTCCTGTGCTTACCTGTACCTCTGAGAAGTATATGCCGAACATGAGGGGCCTTAGGACTAAGGCCTAGGGAACGCCACTTGTAACCGGTTTAGAGTCAGACCTAGCTCCTGCAACTCTTACCATGTGGGTTCTGTCCATGAGCCAGTTGGCAACCCATCTCGTGAAGTAGGGGTTTATGTTCCGGCTGGTGAGCTTGTCTATAATACCTGAGTGAGGAATGGTGTCGTAGGCCATTGCGAGGTCTAGGTAGGCTGTGTGGAACACCTTTCCCTTGTCTATAGCCTTGGTAACTGTCAAGTCCACCAGGTTTAGGAGGCATGATCTGCCCTTAACAAAGCCGAACTGGGTAGGGTCCAGTGTTTAGAGGTTTCCAATGTCTCTGTTAATGAGATCCATGATGATGCGCTCCATAGCTTTGCAGACCAAGCTAGTCAGGCTTACAGGGCGATAGTTCCCAGGGTCCGTTGTGGCGCCAGCTTTGTGGAGCAGAATAACTGTTGCTGTGTGCCACTCTATGGGCACGTAGCCTGTGGAGAGGCTGAGTTTAAACAGTGTGTTTAGGTGAGGGTTTAATTCATCTTTGAGCTCATGTAGGATGCAGCCTGGGACACAGTCCAGTCCCACTGATGCTGTGTTTTTGGCTTTTGAGAGGGCTGTTTTAACCTGAGTGTCTTTGATTTCAGGAGCACTACTTTCTTCTGACATAGTTATGGGCCCTTTTGGGGGTGAGGGGGGGTTGAAGTTTGCACTGAACCTGTCTGCCAGGTTGTTGGCTATATCGGTCGGTTCAGTGTATTTTGTGCCATTCTGCACTAACTCTGAGCAGATCTGAGAATTACCACTTAGATTCTTGACATAGCTAAAGAATGCCTTGTGGTTATCTTTGGAGTCCATGGCAATTTTTCTTTCGAAGCTAGCCTTGGATGATTTTATGAGGGGACGTAGTTTTTTGCTGATACTGATCAGGGATGTCTTCCCTTCTTGGAATTTTACTCTTTTCTGTACTAGTTTCCTCCTTCTATTGTATAGCTTATTTATGGCAGGGGTCCACCAGACTGGTTTCCTTTTCTTGGAGGAGTGAGTCTTGGTTTTGTTTGGGATAGCATGATCCATGCATTCTTGCAGGTGCCCGTAGAGTGCATTAGTAAAGTATTTTGCAGCTTGGACAGCGTTATCCTTTAGCATGGGGACTTTGAAACTTCCCACCTCATTCTTAAGTACCTTGCTAAATGTGACAGTTGCACAGGATACTATGTTGGGAAGACAGAGCGAGCTTTAAAATCAAGAATTTATGGGCACCTTTATGAGATCAGAAAGAAAAATGAAGTTACTGCATTGTACAGGCACTCTGTTGTGTGTAGTAATTTTGTTAAGTTTAGCTTTTATATACTGGAAAAAATGCAGATTCATTCTAGGGGAGGTGATTGCTAAAGACATTTGTTAAAAAGAGAACTTGTCTGGCAGTTGCAACTAAATGCATCACCCCCCCCCCCCGTCCCCATTGAGTGAAAAAGCAGATTTGTTAATATAAATTTTAAAGGAACTTAATATGATTTTTATGTATTTTTATTCAAGTTTTATAGTTTATTTTACTTTTAAAAATGTTTTTGCAAGTACTTTTGATTGGGATAAATGCTTTGTACACCTTTAACACAGGGAATTTTTTAACTACTAGCATTTCATGATTGCTTGATGAACGTCAGCTAGTTTATAAATAAGATGATGAATGTGAGTGTATTTTATCTGAAAAAGTCTCCATGAGAGATGAAAGTGCTTATATGTGTTTTAATTAATAAAAACAATACTATTTTATTCATGTTGAAGTCTGGCTAATTTCTACACTTATCTACTGATTTGGTGAAGTTTGGGTCTTTTTTAGTTAGTTAAGAATGTCCTACAGCACCTTGAGGCCCTCAGTACACACCCACAGGGTCCACATGCTCCTGCTCAGCCTCCAGCCCAGGCACCTTCAGGACAGTGAAGCTGATGTTGTGACTGGCCATGGGTGGGGTCCTTGTTCCCATTGTTTCCATATGAGGGCTCACGGAGCTTCCACATTGCAATTGACCCTCCCCATCCAGGGTGTTTACCCACCATATGTGTCATATACCAACCCTGTAGGCTGTCTTCTCTATCTTTCAACCCAACCCACCTCCACAAATACACCTGCTATCCTTTACCAAATTCCCAATCCCACCTTCACAAACAAGGGCAATGTGTTCCCAACATGGGGTTCACATGTGACATAACCGTCCATGTTGCACACACTTACTGCTCTCTCTCTCTCTCTCTATATATATATATATATATATATATATATGTGTGTGTGTGTGTGTGTGTGTGTGTGTGTGTGTACTGATATGTGTGATGTTCCCTCACACATAGCATGTAGCACTGTGATGCAAAACTAGGGGACATGTATTTATATACATATGTGTGCATGTGTTTGTATATATGCAGACATACACATATTATATATCTCTATATATGTGTATATATATATATATATATATATATATATATATATATAAAATGAGTTGTATATATATATATATATATATATATATATATATATATATATATACACACACATATAAACAAATATAGGTGTCTGTATATCTGTAGACATACATGTATATATATATATATATATATATATATATATATATATATATATATATATATATATATACGCATACACAACACACACACAAATGTGTATCTATATATCTATCTATCTATAGATATATATATATATATATATATATATATATATATATATATATATGTATATGAGGTGCATTCAGACATCAGGTCCACACTCTGTCTTGCTACAACACAAACAGGTGCCACATGTGGACACAGCCTAACGTTAGGGCGGTATACAAAGGGACAGATTGCAGGTAAGCATATTACACACCAATGGCATTTCTGCATGTTACATTACACATTAACTTGACTGTTCTGCAAGTGGTGGACTCTGGAAACCACGTGTCCATCATAATGGCATTACTTCCACCACCAGCTATTGGCCTAACTAATATGCATGTTTTACATTACACAGCACACACTATGATGGCTTACATCTTGTCAGTCAGTTCTGATCTGCACAGTTGACGAGTATGGCCCACTACCCACAGGGACAGACACTATTGTCCATAGCAGTTGTTCAGCTGGACATCATTACAACAGCACCTGATGGCACATATAAATAATTTCACATCATCTATCCCATTATTATGGACCAAGTACTACATTCAGTTACATGCATATATACTTCACATACCTGTTGTGGGAATGATGTCTGCTCTGGATAGTTTGCTGGATGGATGTTTTTTTTTTTTGTTTGTTTGGCTTTGGCTTTCACTCTCTCTCACTCTTTGTATCTCGGTCTCTCTCCAGTAAATGGATTGAGCTGCTTTGAATAGATTGCAGCATGGATTTTGTAGGTGATGCACATGATCAGGTGATGGCCTTTGCACCAATCAGTGTCCTCCACTTGCTACCTGCATGCAGCATGCTGTGTAGTACTTCCAATTACCACTGTCATGGCAATCCACTACTATAAATCCCTACATCATGTGGGTGTGGTCCCTTTACCTTTTCTGTATGAGGGACATCCTTCCTGTGTGTGGGCAGCAGTGTTACAGACAGCAGGTAGCAATACGTCTTACAAGAGGACTTCCAGACTCAGGCCAGCTACATATTTGTATAAGGTTTCAGAACTACAGACAGTGTGAGTAGATTTGTTTTATGCATTGTAATATACAAGGCATATAACAACACTACAGACAGTGTGAGTAGTGTTGTTATATGCATTATATATTACCAGTGTTACAGGGTTTGTGAGCACATACTAGTTTAACATGGAATGCAGTCTATCTGCATAGCTCTCAACTGCGGGCCTATCCACATGATGGCCAGAGGTGTGCCTGTTATGCTTTGTCTGTCCACCACCACAGGTCTTGTGTCAGATATATCACTGGTACTGTGTGTGTTGAGTGCTATCAGTACATGGCCACATCCATTTGTGTTTCTGACTTCATATTCCTGACTAAGGGTATGTTTCAAACTATCCTGTAACACCAGCAACTTACTCAGTGTATGACTACACTATTTCACATATGGGCCTGTGTTCTGGCCTCTGTCCTCCACCTACATGCCAGGTTTTGCCCACATGACATGCAGTAAGGGATTGTTATGTAGTGGCCTGTGATTATGTCATGCTGCCATTCCTGCCATCATTTCCAGTGCTGTTGTGGCCCCCATACATATTATGGGGTATGGGCCAGATATAAGTGGGCTTCAGCTGCACAAAACATGTGTGCCCTTCAGAGGTCAGTGTATGTAACAGTGTTATATGCCCCTGTAAGTCAGTCTATGGGGGAGGGGTATGCACCATATATAACCTGCGCTGTTACAACATGTGAGGGATATCAGTAGTAAGCTGCCTAAAGGTATATGGCTGTACATTACCATACATTTCAACTTGGGAAC
The DNA here is from genome assembly GCF_019279795.1 of Protopterus annectens. Taxonomy (NCBI): domain Eukaryota; kingdom Metazoa; phylum Chordata; order Ceratodontiformes; family Protopteridae; genus Protopterus; species Protopterus annectens. The sequence continues at coordinate 1,087,034,748 of NC_056744.1, read as the reverse complement.
ATTGGTGGCCTAGTGCTTACTGCCATACAGATTGTTCTGTTTGTCAGTGTGAATGTGATGTTTTCAGTTATGCATTGTTATGTAACAGATACATCCCATTGTGTCAACTTAAGTCTTTTCCCGCTAGGGACTGAGTACAGAGTGTAACTGGAGGCTGCTGGACTATACATCTGCATTACTTACTGTTGATTGATTGTTATCCCCTGGCCCAGTCTGTCTTTACTGTTGTACTACTTGAAGGCCTTGGCCTGGACAGTGACATATGTTATGCTTTCGGATTACTGTATAAAATGATCTGCTTGAGAGTTGCATTAATCAGTTAGTATGTATTTCAAAGTCTTAACAGCTATATGACATGGCATATACAACTGTAATACTACACAAATAAAACTTTCTTATGTATGCAAACCATTGTGTGGTGTCATATCCTTTGACTTCTCTGTGGGTATATATTTCAGGCAACAATTGTCTTTTGTATGAGTGACTCATACACTGTCCATTTGAAAAGGTGGCAACTGTACGATACTGGCTGTTCAATATGCTGTGCACCCTCTAAATATGTATCTTCCTATACATATCTATGTGTGTGTATGTGTAGTTACATACACACACACACACACACACACATATATATATATATATATATATATATATATATACACACACACACACACACACACACATACATGTATCTGCATATGTGTGTGTGTGTGTGTGTGTGTGTGTGTGTGTGTGTATCTTTGGAATGTTTATTGCTTCCACATTGTACATTCCCTATGGTAGCCAGACTGTACTGCATGATATGTTATTGATACCATCCTGACATCATACAGGTGGGATGGATTACTGTTAACGTCTTGTGGCCATGTTGTGTAGGGTCCTAGGTATGGGACTTGCAACAGTTGGTATCGTGTTGCAGGGCAGATCTGTTTGACTGTGGGTGAGGAGGTGATATCAATACTTACAAGACCTATTTAGCATGGGACCCTCACCCCCATTAACAGTACCTTTGGTCATATATGTTTTTGGTTATGTTCTCTTTTATATCTATAGATATATATCTGTATGTATATATATATATATATATATATATATATATATATATATATATATATATATATATATATATATATATATATATATATATATACTTATATATGTAGACATATATATCTATAGATGTAAGTATATATATACATATATATATAGATAGATAGATATATACAGACATATTTTATATATATATATATATATATATATATATATATATATACATATATATTTACATACACACATATATATATGTATATATATATATATATATATATATATATATGTATGTATATATATATAAATATATCTATATAAATATATATATATACACACACACACACACACACACACACACACACACACACACACACACACACACACACACACACACACACACGTACATCTACATGTATAAATACATTTCCTGTACTGTTGAATGACTGTGCTGGATGATATGTTTGTGAAAACATCAGGGTTATGTATATCTGACATGGCTTAGTGGTAAATCACTTTGGCTATGGTGTGCAGGATCCTGGATTTGAGCCTTGCAAAGGCTGTTTATTTTGTTGCTGGGCAGAACAAGGGCCGTTGGAAACAGAGTGATTAAGGCAATTTTAAGCAGTTGCTAGTAGGTTTGCGCTGATTTGTGCAGAGGTAAGCACTGCTAATTTCCGGTTACAGTTTCTTATACTGATTTAGCTTCGCAATTGCTTAACCTGTGTAGGCATTGCTTACTCAGTGGAAACAAGCTTAAACCCATTTACTGCTGCTTAAAAGTCCTTAAACCTGCTTACCCCCACACTAATTTCTTTAAAAGAAATGAAAAAGGGTTGATAGGAAAGTGGTGAAAAAGGGGGCACAAAGAGGGAAAGACAGTAGGGAAAATAGCTAGGGATGTGCAGGACGGGTGTAGGGAAGGTCCATAGCTGCCCATTTCTTCTACAGCAACAGCTGTGTATATACACTGATTTGGATGTAGATTTAGACACTCATACCCCTGAGAGAGGGATGAGGACAACAATAATATATTGTGAAGCTAATTAGACCAGATTACATGTATCCAGTGGACACGTGTGCGAAATGGACAGCTATGTATGGGCGAGATTTTTTTTTTTTTGGGAACAATTTGCCCTTTTTTTAAGGTGAGAGTGGGATGTTGGGGAGGGATAGTAGGTATATTTGGGGAGGTAGGTTGGGTAGTATAACAGACAAGACAGCATACAGGGGCAGTATATGACATATGGGGTGTAAACACCTTGGATGGGGAGGGGTGTTTGGAAGTCGGAAGCCCTTGAGCCCCTTAGTGGAAACAGTGGGACTGAGGTCCCCACCCATGGGCAGTCACCACTGCACCTTCATGGCCCAAAAGATGGCTGTGCTGGGGGCTGAGTAGGAGGGCCAGGCTGCCCCTTGTTGCGCCACGCGGCCTTCAAGCTGGCGTAGCAGATCTCCAAACTCCCTGTGGAGCTCGCTACGCACCAGACCCCGGACCTGGCGACGGGTGACAGGTCCTGTCCGTGCCTGCTCCCGGGGGGGGGGTAAGCCCCATCTCCTAAGGTGGATCCATCTGAAGGGGGTGCAGGACCAGAGGATGAGGAGGTCCTGGGGTGGGCCCCAGACGTGCTGGTGCCCGGTGCCATGACCAGATGAGGTGGGAGAGGTGGGTCCACTGGGACCGGCTTTCCAAAACATGCTATGGTGTTTCAATTTTGCAACTTATGTGGGTTAGTAATAGTCAACACATTCCAGGATTAGGTTTAACAGCATGCATAGATATTCCCATTAACCCAAAACACCAGATATGGAACAGTTGCATGGCAGACAGAACACATGCACATATGGAACCACAGTGGCCATTACAACAGCATGCAGGTACACTGATGGCAGCATGCCACCAATGTGGGAGTATTTCAACATGGCACATGCATAGAAAAAAGTTTAAATATTTATCAAACAACAGGACATATGTCTCAACAGTTGATTTAATAGAGCACATACCGATTAAGTTGTGTATTTAGTTTATTGTTGCAGATATGATGGGGGGGTGTCAATTAACAACTTGTATATCCCTGTAGTTCTCATTACTTTCCTAGTCAGTGCTGTGATCTGTACCTTACTTTGGACAATGGTATGGATGTAGACAACTACATACATGAACTGAGTTTTACCTGCAGTGTATACCTCTTACCTGGTATACCTGCAGATGTACTCTTTGTTAACACTAGCTGTTTCTACACATATTCCTAGATTCCACGTTGATGTTATGCACAAACCTGTCCATCTCTTACTGTACACACTCTGGGCATGTCTTGACAACAAGCAGGTGAAACCGGGACATATTTTGACTACTGATCTCACAAACCTTTGGTGAGTTGTACTATGGCAGGTTTGTTTTCAAAGACATTTTCCAAATATGTACAGGCCTGACAGTCAGTTATATGACATTAAATGCTGCCTACATGTCAGAGATTAGCATGCTGATATGCCAGGTGGACAGCGTAACATACAGAAGATATGGGCCAATTAACTGGACATTTTGGACAAATCTGTACACTTGTGGGGTATGATTCTGCATACAGCTTACTACCACTCCCAGGATTCGAACCATGGCTGTGTCCTCTAAAAATAAAACAGTGTACATTACAGTTGAGTGTGCTATATAGATATTGCTGTGTATTTCTTCTCTGATTTCTGTCTATAAGTCTCCCATAGTTTTACTATCTGACCTTGTAATTACAGTACTCTTATACAGAGTTTCCTAGACAGTTTTATTATGTAGCACAATGTGGATGACAGTGATGAGTAATACCTTATTATTCAGAGAAACTGCAACACTAACAATGCCATACAATACCAGAGTAAACAGTACCAGCCAGGATTTCAATCTTTTATTTCTAGGCACAGTTTTCGTATCTGACAGACCTGTGGGGGAAATGTTTGTTAGCAGTACCTGAATGTTGCCACACATATTACCAGATTCCACATTATTATTATTATGCACATACATCTCACTCTGTTACTGCACACACTCTGGTCACAGCTTCACAACATGGGGTTGGAGGTGGGACATACTTTGCTTATTACTCTCATAACATTTTGGGGAGTTGCTAGTGACAGGTTTGTTCTTATAGATGTCTGACAATCAGTTGTATGTCATTATTTGCTGCCTAAATGTCTGGGATCATCCCACTAATTTGCCAGGGGGACAGGATGACAGGCAACAGACATGGGCCAATTAACTGGACCTTCTGGACATATCTGTACCATTGTGGGGTATGATTCTGCATACAGCTACCTACCACTCCCAGGATTCGAACCATGGCTGTGCATGCTAAAAATACAACAGTTCACGTCTCAGTTGAGTGTGTTATTAGGATCATGTTGTCTCTCTTTTCACTGTTTTCTGTCTAAGTCTCTCTAAGTTGTACAATACGACATCTTGTGATTACAACAGTCATATACAGACATTCCTACACATTTTATTTATGTAGCACAGTGTGGGTAACAGTGCTTAATACAACAGTACTATTAAGAGATTGCAACACTACATTACCATATGATACCATAGTAAACACAGGCAGTCCAGCAGTTAGACCTTTATTGTCAGGCTGTTAACCTTTTATTTACATACAACCTATATGAGACTCTTCCTGCCATATTGTCTGGTGCATTCAGTACATGCCTTAAACAATACAGGTTTTATACTGGCAATTAACTTTCTACTACTTTTAAATTTATTTCGTATGACGGTACATGCAAGAGTATTACTAACCCAGGGGTGGCTCGTGCTATTGGACTGCAGCCCCCCCCCCCCCCCAGCTGTAAGAAATAAAACTAAACAGAAATAACACAAAAACAAACAAAAACAAAATGAAAATAACAAAAATAAAATTAAACGAGTCCTGGACTGTTGGGCATGTGCACTCGCAGCATTTTCTGCTATCCGGATTGCTGGCAAACCAGTCTGGAGCATGCTCACAGAAGCCAGACTGTCTCACCAACAGTCTGGATTAGAAAAACAACACTGGACTTGCAAATTTCCCAGATGTCTATGCAGTTACAACTGGACAGGAAAGGGATCAGACTGCAACATCTGCAGGAAGGAGCATCACAGCACTTTAGGGGAAGGACTTGCTTGCTGGATTGTACAGCTCATTGCTTTTAGCTGCTGCAAGAGACTTAATATATGGAGGAGCTCAGCTGCGGATGGATTAACAGTTACGGAGGTGTATGTGTGTATAATGCCCCAATTGCTACATGGTGGTGGGTAGAGAATAAGACTTGAACCCTGTACCTTGGGCCCAAGTGACAAGAGCCTGAATTCCATACCCACCACTATTTGTAAAAAAAATTGCACATTTTTGCCTCATATTTGTTCTGTTCCTATGGTTTCTGTATTTTTGTTTCTTGACACAGTCAGTGGTGCAGTGGTGCACCGGTAGCGTTGTTGCCTGACAGCTACAGGTTCTCTGGTTTGATTCTTGGCTGGGGTGCCTTCTGTGTGGAGTCTGTATGTCCTCCCTGTTTTTGTGTGGGTTTGCTCTGGTGTCCTCCATTCTTACAAAAACATGTGTCTGGAGTGTTTCCCCTGGGCGTCTGCTGAAAATTGGCTTTTGTTCTGTTTCCTGGTTAACAAATATTAGATAAAAATGACAAGCATTTGAATTTCAGACTTCATATTCTTCAGAAAGTACATAGTAACATGAAATCTTTTATTCTAGCAATTTTCAAAGTTTATAAGATTGATATTTGAAATTTGTCCCTATTTTTGGGACTGTATTCCCCACATTATTGGCTTCGTCCAGGTTTTTTTGTGCTAAGGTTGAGAGCGATGGTGAGAACTGAAATCACTGAATATGTTTGGGGGATGTATTCCCCCATTACTGGCTTTGTCTTGTCTACGTGTTTTTTGCTAACAGGTTGAGAGCTATGGTGAGAACTGAATTCACTAAATATGTTTGGGGTCTGTATTCCCCCATTATTGGCTTTGTTTAGGTGTTTTGTGCTAAGAGGTTGACAGCTATGGTGAGAACTGAATTCACTAAATGGTAGCCATTTAAGTTTCAGTCTTCCTCTTTTTCATAAAACAGATGATTTGCAGTAGTGGTATGTTGCTCTGACTGTTTTGGACAGGGTCCTGGGTTCATAACTTGGCAATGAAATATATGGTGGTAGCACAGCATTTTATTCTAGCAACTTTTCAACATTATACAAGCAATGTTTAAAATGTGTCTCTGGTTTTTGGGCTTTTGTCCCCCCCCAATAAATGTTGGCTTTTTCCAGGTTTCTTGTGATGCAAAGTTCAGAGATACAGCTGAGTGTCAAGTACATTTTACAAGAAGTTGAGAGCTGCAGGGGAACAAAAGTTTAGTGCTGCTTATGGTGAGTCTGCTTGCACTGTTAATAGCACAACAGGTAGTGTACTTGGTTTTGATGCAGAAAGCTGTGTGTTCTACTCCCACAATAGGTAGATGCATTGCTGTTACTGTACTATGTTGTAAAGGGGGTGGATGCTGCAGCCCTTTTTGGCAAAGATACCTAGTAACTATGAACCTGTTATCAGTTTGCCATCCATTCCCTGTTGCAATATTACTAGCTTATCATTTTTTTAATGCAACATAGGCAATTTATTCCTCAATGGAAACAGGCACTTTTTTGTAGATGAAACAATGAAATATAAAGTTGTTTGCTAGCAGCAACCTCTTCATTAGTTACAGATTTCTTTAACGTGGAATTATTTAGATGACTTTTACTTCTTCAGAGATTGTGCATATTTACTGATAATGGTGGACTGTAGATGTTTGAGTAGACTTTTATGATGGAAATGTTCTGAACTGGGCAGTTTTGGCATTACTGGTGCATGCATTTTGTTTCATTGTTTACTGGAAAATTTTTCTGAATTGGGCAGTTTTGGCATTATCGGTGCATGCGTTTTGTTTCATTGTTTAATGGAAAAATGTTCAAAACAATAAATTTGAAACGCCCTCTAACAACTGTACTGTATTGTACAAGGAATATAATTTAGCACAATTAGGAAGGTGTATCAAAGAGCACATGTATGTTTCATGTGCAAGGGGCCTATGATTTGAAAATGGCCCAAAGTTAATCTTTATCTACCACTGGCAAAATGTATTTTCTTCGAATCTGGGTTTCAATACTGTTTCAATGAATGTGAGTTTCAAGGGCAGACAAGTTTTAATGCTAAGTCTGTTTTCATTGTGAGACTGCATTGCTTTGTTTTGCAGACAGATGTCTTAGTGTTTGTGCTGTAAGATGCAAAATAAAACTTTCAAATGAAGTCCAAATCATCATAGAAATAAAGGAGTATGCACATTAGTATTTATGGTAAATGGGGTGAAATAGCCAAGTAATGGTTCACTGGAATGGCTGCAGGGGGGAGGCTCCATTCGACCATGATTTTGTGAGGGGGAAGGGCGGCAAACTCAAAGACAGCCCCGGCTGAACTATACCTCCCAACTGTCCAGATTTTCACAAAATGAATAGATTTTTGCTTCTTATTTTTGGTTTGTTCCTCATAAAATTTGTGGTTTTCTGGCAAATCATTTAGGAATTAAGTCACTATATAATGACAGACACTGAGTTTCAGACTTCATAACCTTCAGAAAAATGCATGCTAAAGTAAGACCTGTTATTCTATCAACTGTCTCAGTTTATACAAGAGTAATTTTTAGTACTGTTTATATGTTCCCCCAATATATTTGGCCTTGTACAGATTTATTGCATTAACAGGTTGAGAGGTACATGCAAATAAATTGCTTTATAGAATTAGGCATAGCCAAACCTCTCAACTATCCCCGATTTTGGCTCAAAATGTTGCTCTTCCCCTAATAATCCCTCCGTAAACTAGCAATTTTGGAAGAAAACGTGGAGGGTTTACAATTAAGAAATAACTGTAATAATCAGAGTTATAGATTACTTTTATTTCAGAAATGCATGTAGATTCTTTTATTTTGCCATCTGCTCAAGTTAGCAGTACTAATATTAAAAAATTGTCCCTTCTTTGACAGGTTCCCAGCTGTATTGTGTACCTATTTTATATTTTTGCGTCACATTTTGTCGTCCATTTTTCATAAAATTGTGGGGGGTCTTTTTGCAAATTAGTGGCAAATCGTTAAACACTGAAGTTAGAAAATAATGACAGACATTTGAGTTTCAGATTTCATACCCTTCCGAAAATTCATACTAATGCAAGACCTACTATTCTATTATCTTTCTCAGTTTATAAAAGCAATATTTTAAAATTTTCCTTGTTTTTGGGCCTTTGTCCCATGTCTATGTATAGCTTTGCCCAGATTTCTTGCTCTGAGGTTGAGAGTATGACAAATGCATTAGGGCCATCACAGTCAGCCAGAGACATTTCAAATTGTGACATACTTGTTGCACCCCACTCCCCCATGTAGTAACTCTGGATGTGTACAAGCAAGGCAAGGAGCAGTTATGCAGTGTAAATGGGCAGAGTATCCCCCCATCCAAGGTAGACATAAGTACTACAGTGGCTTTTCATCTGTCCTTGATTTTGCAGAATGGTCTGGTTTCTGTCATATTTTTGTACTGTTGATTTATGCTTATTATTACTCAGAAAGTGCCTGCTGCTCTGTGTTTTAGTAGCAATGCTTTAATGACCATCAGGTAAGCTTATCTGAGATTGTAAGATGCAAGTAAGCTTTAATAAGCATACTGTTAAAAGAATTGCCAACATTGAAAGCCTTTCTGTTGTTGTCATGCAGAGAATACTTACATAACTAGATAATGTATTAGCCATGGGTATTGAAATGCATATGACAGTATTTGTAATAAAGGACAGGATTACATTATTTTAAGAAGCTTAGTGCACTTGTTGGAGACTTCCAGTCATCTCTGCAGGCTTTACCCGTAAACTAAACAGAATGCCAATCTATTATGTGTGGTCCATAACCTGTACAGTAATCCTTTAAGCAATGTAGCTTAAGCTTGTTTCTTGTTTGCTTTTCATTTTTTACTTTGATTATGTTTTCCCTATGAAACAAGTAGATAGTTGTCAGGCAGCAGGTCTTTTTTGGATAAGAAACATTTTTACAAGTGGGGGTATCACAGAGATTGCTTCTTTCAGCATGTTACTTGATACTTTAATAAAGCTGAATATAAATTATAATTAAAACTGTAGTGCAAGGAGAAGTGGTTTGAGTTGAGTGCTGTTTGTTTTTCTTATATTTGATTTTGACTGGCATTCCAGTAATGTATTTAAAAAGTAATTTATTTTTTCATGCCTCACAACCTTTTTGTTTTCATCTACATATTAAGTAAGCTGTCATACAGCCAATGCATTGAAATATTTTTTTTCTTCTACACTTCATTTTGTCTTGATTGGACTCTCATAATGACGGTTTGGCACCCAGGGCAGCGTATTTAATTAACATTAGTTTCTGTGGTTTTGAGCACAGCTCCTCCCCTTTCTAGTTGGCCACAACCCTTGCCATTGACCCCACCCATTCAGCTGTCTCCTGCAGCCCCCCCTTTGATATGAAATCACCAGCCACCACTGTACTAACCTGCCCCTGCCTCGCGATGCAACATATGCAATCTACAAGCATGGGCTTCCCAGTTCACAGCCCGCTCGTCTGCCGCTGTCAAAGATATGGGAGGAATATTTAGCCATACCTATCCATAATATACATGAGCTGGCAATTATTAAACAGGTAGTGGACTGATACACATGGCTGGGACATCCCCCATCCGCCTAGCCTGTTGGATCCACTGATCCAAGAGCTCCCTCTTTCTCTGCTTCAAGTCGGAATAGTGATGTCTGACCTGCTCACCAGTTCGAGGTATGCCAGTGGCACTGGTAAGGTCACAGGCGAGACGGTCCCAGGCTTCCTCTTTATACTGGGAACCCTGGTACTGGCTCTGCAGCAGTCTCTGGTCATGATCTTTGACAAGGATGCCCCAGCGCTGCCCCCAAAAGCGCACTCCTTCTCCCACACCATTCATAGTGCCTACAGGCGGAAGCTGCAACCAGTTATGAGATGTATTCCCGCCTGTTGGGTTTAAAATAGGGCCAATTTTCCATACTTTGCCGTGACTGGACAGTTTTGAAAATGCTAAGCTATGAGCAAACCTGCCTAACTAAGGTTGCCATTGCTTAAAGGGGTTAAGCGGCCTTAGGTCAACTGGTGCCCTAGGCAAAAGGGCTCCATGGTGCCCCCCACCACACCACTCGGTGCCCCCATCCTGGTCTATCTATATTAAATAAATACTGGAAAAGCGCCCCTACTAGAGCGGCGCCCTAGGCGGCCGCCTAGTTGGCCTATGCCTAAGGCCGGCTATTGACCCCACCCATTCACCGTACCGTACACCGATGGGCAAACTGATTTAGCTGGCCTACACATTGCTTACCCTAGTAAGCAGGGCTGTGCAAAGCTAAGCATTGCTTAATTTTTAATTTGCATACTACTTGCTGTTTGGTATTGATTTATTACTGATTACATGTTATATATGTATTTGGTATCCATGATTAATGTACATGTACACTGTATATGTACACTGTATGGGGTCCTTGTGTTTATTGGAGGTTTTCAACACTTTATGACAATGACACCTCACATCTGGACTTAATGCAGTATTCCAGTTTACATATTTATGTTATGTAGTAGGTTATACAACAAAAAACTGTATATAGATTCCTTTCACATGTTAAGTTTAATATTCCTATGGTGAGGATCTGTTTGGTGATACCTCAATCTTATGTACAGCTGTGATGGCTTACTGGTTAACTATAGTGCACAGGATCCTGGGTTCAAGACCTCCAATGGCTGTTTATTTTGCTGCTGGGCAGAATGGCGGCTGTTGCATACAGAATGATTAAGGCACTTTTAAGCAATTATAAGCGGGTTTGCTCGATGGCAAGCAATGCTAACTTCCAGTTAAATATGTTTACAGAGTGTCAGCTTCTGTACTGCTTAACCTATGTGCACATTGCTTACTCCCATGCAAACGGGCTTAAACCCGCTTACTACTGCTTAAATATGCTTACTCCCGCTTACAACTGCTTAACAGTGCTTACTCCTGCTTACCCCCGCACTAATTTAGACAGAAATGTAAAATGGCTCTTGAGAAGGTGGTGGATTTGGACACTCTATGGATTTATCATTCATTACACATTATACCTTTGATTTGTATCCCTGATTCATGTGTACATATACTGTATGGGGTACTTGTGTTTATCTGTTGATTCTACAACATTGTTACAATGACACCTCACATCTGCATTTAATGCATTACTCCACTTCACAAATATATGTTACTTAGTAGGTTATGCAACAAAAAATATTATTCATAAAGTGATATGACATAGAAAATGGAATCTACTGGAATGAGACTCAAACCGGGAATGAATGCTCGTAAAGGTGAATGCTCTGACCACTACACTACTGCAGTACTGTTTTATTTGCATATATCTTGATATTTATCTTCTTAAGCTAGAGTATACATAGCTAAGCAATGGGCAAAGCTGCGCACCTAACATTAAATTTTATCTGTTTGATAAAATAAATAAATTGTTTATATTATACTTTAAATATTGCTCATAAACTTGGGGGGACTGTTGCTGGGGGTATGCAATCCCCTATGAGGGGTCTCACTCATTGTACTAGCTAAACTGCAGTTCTTGACTGCAGGGGCATGTATATTGTAAGAGCTCTGCTCTCAGACACAACCCCTGCACTTGTCCATGCTTAGTGTCCATTTAGGAGCTCAGGCAACGCGCCTTCATTAATATGCATGGCGCGCTGTCATGCTGCTGTTAAACGGTCACTTCCGTGCAGGACTAAGCTAGTCCTGCACAGAAGATTACTGAATCCGGGGGACTGTGTATTACTTGCAGATTCTGCCTGTCCTAATATATGTAGTTAGTACTGAATATTTAAGTATCAGTTTTCCATAGTAATGAATTCTAATGGGCAAGCATGCATAAAGTCTGACCATTTTAGTAAGATTGTGCTAGTCACTATCTTATTCTTCATTCCCCAAGTGCTACTATTACATGATAATTTAGCCTTAGCACAACTTGGTTAACATTCATGATTGAAAATTAACTCCTGCATCAGAGCATGGAGCAATTCCAAATCATCTTTATGAATGTGCACAGCTGCTCTTCCTAATTTTGTCCCACTTGTTAGCCATTTCAGTTGGCATATTTCAGCCCACAGAAAGCTCACTGTTAATGGACACTTGTATATCAGCCCTGACTAAATTAACACTGCCCCAACTGTTTCAGTTTTGTGCATTGCTGAGCATAGAATAGCATTAATTCAAAAACCTCCTTACACATATAACTTGAATTACTAATACATATTGACATACGGCTACACATAAAGCATAGCAGGGAGGGGCTGCCATTTTAATATTCAATGCATCAAATTCAGTTCAAAATAGGACCTCCCAATTATCAAACAAATTACCAACAAGCTCTGATTTGACTAGAAATTCAAGTTGTTAGGCTTGTCAAGGAAGTGAATCCTCAGCCTAAATACTTGAATAAACCTATGTTCTTTTCTCAGACATAAGTGTCCCAGTGTATTGTATCCATGGTCAAAAGACCTTAAGATAATTGTCTGTAGTATTAACAGTATAATGAATAAACTCCATGAACTCTGGACCTCAGTGAGTGATATCTAGTCAGATCTACCCAGTATCATGAAGACCTGGCTGAACCTATATGTCATTTGAGTAGTTTATGTTCTGCACTACACGTAAGGTCAGTCAGTAGCATAGTGTGCCATAACAGTAGGCCTCCAATTTAGTACCAGTGTACAAAACAGGTAGTGAGTAACTTTATTCTAGAAGTTGCATATAACCTGCTACAGAACATGATTCTGAGCAGAAGAACATTTCGGAACTTCTGCCCTGACTGGTCCTATAAGCCAAACCACATGTTCCCTGATCCCTGATGTAGTGTGTATATTACATTATAAAATAAAAAGAAATGCATATATCCAGGATGGGTTCTTAATGAAGGAACCTGGTCATGTGATTCAAGCTTGCATAATAATTGATTTTCTACTGAATGTAGTCTGATTATTTGTGTGTACATTAATGGAGTGAACTCCCCAACACGCACACACACTCATTGTTTATTACTATCGCTGATCTTTTCAAATGTATCAATGACCCTATCAATAGCCTCCTGAATAATATAGGCTGGACTGTTACTGCTCTCCTAAAACATGTAAGTGATGTTTATGGCGAATCCACAAACAACTTTCTGACAGCGGTGAACTCCATAGCACCAAAACCATAGAAAGCATTCAGAGCATTTAGAAAGGCAGCTAAATGCTAGCATTACAAATATTTAAGTAATATATGCAAAGATGAACTACAAAAGCTAAGGTAATTTATTTCTACCAGTTATTTACCTGCATGTTTGATCACTGTACGTCTTTCTAGAAAGGATTTAAACAGACTAAAAATATCATTCAGTCCTTAATATGGTACAACAAGCAAGCACAGATTACTACATGCTGGCAGATAAATTAAAAGCAAAAGGGCAGATCAAGTCTAGTGGACATCAACAGAACCAAGATTTTGTGCTGGGACCTTTCCTGTCTGGCATATACTTTACTGAACTAAAAGCTAATACCAAAGGGCTCTAGCTGACTAAGTTTGCAGATGACTACAAGCTAGGAACAGTCACTGAATCCCCAAATGATTTAGCCATCCTGCAGGAAGGTTTGTCCCAAATAAATAACTAATGCCAAAATTATGGACTGAAACTAAATGCCAAAAACACATTATTACATCATTTGGGAAGTCATCTATCTCAGGGAATAACCACATTAACAATATGCCCTTAAGAGTTGACCCTGTTGTTTAGGATTTGGGAACTTATGTGGACAGCAACCTAACTTTGGACCAACATGTGTCCATTGTTGTAAGAATGTCCTTCTTATATAAACAAAGGGGTTGTGTCTAGCTCTAGGGATGTCATTGTCCCCTCTTTACTCAGACCACATTAAGCCACTCATTAAATACATTGCCCCCTTTGGCATGCATCTGTCCAGATACATGCAACAATTGAAATGCTTGCAGAGATACATTTCTAAAATGATACAAGGTCTAAACAACCTGTCCTATATCGACCAACTCAAAGCCCTCTCACTATACTCAGTATCCTACAGACTGCTAAGAGGTGACGTGTGTATGGCAGACAAGGCATTCTTTCACCCAATACTGATGGATTTACTGCACACCAGAAAGTCAAATGGCATCAGAAATACTCAGTCTAGAGATCTACATCTCTTCTGCAACCTCAACAGAATGGTTTGGAGGAAGAAGAATATCTCACAGAGGATACTGCTGCTCTGTAACAGACTTCCCATCCACATAAAATAAAGTTCATCCCTGTCCATATTCAAGACCAACTTGGATCTATGGATGAAAAACTGAAACTTTACCCCAGAGTTGCCTCCTCTACTACTAATGGACAGAGACAGTTCCTAAATACTTTATACCTTATATGGGTCCCTTCAAATTATTTATGGTATGACCCCATTTACTCTCATTAGGGGCAATATATAATTATCAATCAATGGATGGGTAAGGGCAGTCTCTAACCAAGTGGGATATGTTAATTTGAGCAAAAACTGAGAAACTGACCAGGCTTAAAATGACCCACAAGGGCAGTTAGCCTTGTACTTTCCTATGAACCAATAAAATCTATTCAAATGTCATTATACAGATAGACATTTACTACAGAATTCTTGGGTTCCTAGTCAATCAAAGTTGTCCTTCATGGATGATATCTCAGTTTACTTATTTATTTAACATTTGTTGACTGGGAAAGTCAGACTAGGACAGAGCCTATTTTCAGAGGAGGCCTGGGGAGAAACACTCCAGACGCATGTATATGAGACTAATAAACTGTAAGTTGGGAGAATTATAGAGAATCACATAATGTCTTACTCTGTCATCCATAATTATTTGACTATTGCAGACCTGCGAAATTTGTCTAATACATCAATAGTCATGACAGACCTACTCTTTACATCCTTAAAGTCACTGGGGAATTCAAATAATAAGACTACCAAATTCACAGCCACTCTACCTCTAAGAATGTGCTACTGTATAGTCAAAACGAAAGCACAAACTAAAAAAAATTAAGAAAAAATCAAAACCAAAGTGTCTGGAGCCCGAAAGAATCACACAGCACCACAAAAGTTACTTAAGCGCTTTTGTTCTATTAACGTGTAGGACTTCATCAGAATAAAATACAAACAGGCAACACTGCTTATAAACTAGTAAAACCATGACATCACATTAATAATCATCCAATAAAATCACAATAGAGGCAATTAGTATAATAAGAATCAAAATAGTAGACTGGAGACCAAGCCACAAGGTTTGAAAAGTTTAAAACCAAGGTATTTATTCCACCACGATGATAACGTCAATAAGACCACATCCACCAACAGGAATACAAGCATAAACGCTGTTTCTCCAAATGGAGAAACAGCGTTTATGCTTGTATTCCTGTTGGTGGATGTGGTCTTATTGACGTTATCATGGAGAAACAGCGTTTATGCTTGTATTCCTGTTGGTGGATGTGGTCTTATTGACGTTATCATCGTGGTGGAATAAATACCTTGGTTTTAAACTTTTCAAACCTTATGGCTTGGTCTCCAGTCTACTATTTTGATTCTTGGTCTAGTTTCACCTCGTTTTTGTGTCAATTAGTATAATAACCAATCAAAAGTCAGAATCGTAAATACATTGACTCGAAAAATAAACTAAAATAAACAATTCTAACAGACTTATAAAAGTAAACATATAAATATGTAATTAAATAAATACATTTTTAAATCTCAAAAAAACTTTTTAATGAAATGGTTTCATTTAAACCTGGTGCCACATTGGCACGTAGGAATACTTGCCATTTAAGCTCTAAAAATTCAAGCTAATGATTGAATTCATTAACAAATGCTCTACAATCCACTTTTTCTAACACAAAAAATGTAAATTTATGAAAATGACTACAAACCAAACTACGCCTCACAAGTGCATTATTATGGTCTTTGTTCTTGATGGCATGTACATATTCAGCAATTCTACAACCCAGCCTTCTAGTTGTTTTCCCAACATAAAAACTGTTGCAACTGCCGTAACCTGCCAGGTATACTAGACCCTCAGTCCTACAGCTAAATCTACCTTTAGCTGTAAACATAAAATTAATGTGTTCAAAAAAATGAAGACTAGTGGAACTAATGAACCTGCAAGCAAGACAGGGAAAGGTCCTCGCTGGTTTCTTCACTTCATCCCCCTGTAAATGTGCCAATAAATATTTTAAATCCTGTGTCTTCTTAAAAATAAATATAGGGACATGCCCAACAACTCCTGATAACTAACATAAACAGGACCTGCTGGAGAGACAGATACATCTCTCAGAAGTTATCACAACTCTGGAATAGGCTTCCAGTCCATATCAAGCAGAACACCTCCATGACTCTGTTTAAGTGCAGTCTGGACAACTGGATGGGAAACCGTAAATTTCTGCCAAGGATTGCCCCAGCTTCTCTCCTGAACATGGGTAGTCCTTGCTAGAAAAAAAGAAGCTATGTCTTACCATAATGTTCCATCTGTGTTGTTCATCTTAACCAATCCTTGACAGTGGGTTCGGTTCCGAATCCTCAGAACTAACGTGGATGTTATTTTCCAGCTTGCGCTCTCTAAACTCTCAAGCCCGGCTCTACCCATAATGTTCCTCACACAGATTACCTCAGATCAAGTTTGCCAGATAGCAGAATATAGCCACAATTTTAGAACATCATACAATTATACACATAGAAAAAAATATACAAAGAAGATGAGGCCATCTATGGATTCCTGCTGAGAAACTGGATCAGAATCGGGGAGGCCTACTAAGAGCTTTAGGATGGGGGACAGTGGGAGGGTATGTCAAGGATTGGTGAAGATGAACAACACAGATGGAACTTCTTTATTTTATGTTGTTAATCCTCCCCTAATCCTTGACAGTGGGACAGAATCCCCAGCAACTTATGTACCTTGGGAGGTCTCATGGAAGAATATTCCGAAGCACCATAGAGCCAAAGGATGCTCGACTTCTCGAGATTTGATCTAGTTTGAAATGTGCAATAAAGTTATGGTGAGAGGACAAAGTAGCTGCTGCACAAACCTCACCTAGAGAAGCTCTTGCATGAAAAACTGCTGATGTGGCAACAGCCCTCGTAGAATGAGCTCTAACTATTTTGTGGAGTTGAAGTCCTTGAGAATGAGAGGTGAAAGAAATACAGTCTCTCAACCACTTAGCCAAAGTAACTCTGGAGACTGCACAACCCATTTTTAAGGCAGAAAAGGACACAAATAATTGGTTAGATTTATGGAATTCGGGGCGGCCTAACGGTTAAGGTGTTTTCCTTACAAATACAAGGTACAGGGTTTGAATCTCACAGGGGATAATTGGCTAGGTTTAAAATGGCTCACAAAGGCAGCTAGCCTAGTACTAACCTATGCAGATAAAAATGCAACTGTCTATGAACATCTAGTAAATGCAGAGCGTATTCTCCTTTACTGGTAGAATTAGGGAAAAAAGTTGGTAAATATATGGTCTGGTGAATATTGGATTCAGTTACCACTTTTGGAAGAAATGAAAGATTTGTTCTAAGTTGAACTCTGAAAAATTAAATAGGAAGATTTGCATGATAAAGCCTGTAATTCAGAGACACTTCTTGCAGAGGTGATGGCTACTAGAAATAAAGTCTTCCAAGTCAAAAATTTTAATTGACAAGAATCAGCTGGTTCAAAAGGACTTTGGGTTAATGCTTGAAGGACTGTTGTCAAGTCCCATGGAGGAACCGGGTCTTTAACAGGGGGTCTTAGCAAGGACAACCCTTTCAGAAAGGCTCTGGAAAGTTTAGGGGACATTATTGAAGAGTCACTGTGCCCAGTATGAAAATTAGAGATTGCTGCCAACTGAAATTTTATAGTCAAAGCAAAGGAACCAGACTCAAAAGAGAGTACTCAAGAAGTCCAATATGTATTCAATTGGAGCACTGAAGGGATCAAGTCCCTTATTTAAAGCCCATATGGTAAATCTCCTCCATTTCCACGGGTAAAGTTATCTAGTTGTAGGTTTGTGGTGTGCAATAATAATACTTTTGATGGGTGATGACAGAGAGGCTTGCCTGACAATCATGGGAATTGCAGAAACCACACCATCAGTTTGAGGTGCTGCAAATTCGGGTGAACGATGCCCTCTGGGTGAGTAAGCAGGTCTGGAACTGGGTCCAGAATCCATGGTTTCTGTAGCAGATGAGGTCAAAGGAAGAGAAAACAGACTTGTTAAGGCCAGAAAGGGGCAATGAGGATTATGGTACTATTCGCCCTTTATGCTTTCTTCAGAAACTGAGAGATTAACAGAACTGGAGGAAAGGCATATAATAGACAAGGCCAATTGTGTAGAAGAGGGTCTCTGGGTGACTCCTTTGGTGGAGGGATTAGGGTAAAGTAACTTATGCATTTGTTGTTCAGGGGAGAGGCAAAGAGGTCGCAGCAAGATTGGCCCAATCGATGAAAAATCTCATCTGGCACTACTGGATTCAGGGATCACTCATGATGCATGAGAATAGTCCTGCTCAATTTATCCACTATCACATTTGGACTTCCCAGAATGTGCACTGCTATGCGAAAGTAGTTGGAAGAAATTGCCTATTTCCACACTCTGAGTGCCTCTCGACACAGTGGATATGATTTGGTTCCTCCTTGTCTGTTGATGTACCAGAACACTGACATGTTGTCTGTTTGAACTGCAACTGTTTCTAGAGGAAGGAAATCTCGGAATGCTTGCAACGCCAATAGCACTGCCCTCATCTCTAGAACACTGATGTGCTGGTTGGCCTCCAATTGGGACAATGCCTTGGACTGTCTTTCCCAGGTAATGCCCCCCCCCCACCATACCTGGGAAGCATCCATGGTTACTATGGCTTGGGGTTGAGGTAGAGAGAAGGGGCTGCCCAGGAGAATCTGATCTGAATGAAGCCATTTGTGGTCTTGTTTGCAGAGATTGGTTACTAAAATTCAGTAAGACATTGGTTGATGAGTTAAAGACCATTGTACTGCTAGTAACCACTGTAGTAATCACATGTGCAACCTCGCTAGAGGAACCAGACTGATTGTGGCAGCCATTGAACCCAGGTTTGAAGAATTAATCTCACTGGGACTCTGTCATTCTGAATGATCTGTCTCACCAGAGCCCTGATGTTCAGTAGTCTTTCTGGAGGAAGGGAAGCTATACCTGAGATAGTGTTTAGTTGTACCCCTATGAAATCCAGACATTGTGAGGATTGCAACTGGGATTTTTTGAGATTTAGTGAAATGCCTAGGGATGAGTAGACAGACAGAGTATAGTCTCTTGCTATTTCTAAGTGATGCCTGGTGGTAGAAGTGAGAAGCCACTCGTTGAGATATTGGAATACTTGAAAACCTTGCAGTCTGAGATGTGCTGCAACTACTGCCATGCATTTGGTAAGCACCCTGGGGGTTGTGGTGAGTACAAAGAGCAGTGCTCTGAACTGGTAGTGACTGGACCCTGGCCAGAAGCGTGGAAACCTTCTGGAGCTTTTCTCCACCTTTATGTGGTAATAAGCATCCTTGAAGTCTATCAAGCACATCCAGTCACCTTTTTCCAAGAAAGGAAGTATGGTTTGTACCGAGACCATCCAGAATTTGGTATGGTGGACTGATTTGTTGAATTTGCTGAGATCCAAAATTGGTCTCCAGTCCCCTGTTTTTTTAGGCACTAAAAAGAATCTTGAGTAAACCCTGGATCCTATCTGGTCTGGTGGGACTTTTTGGATGACTCTTTTGTTTAGCAGCTTTTGAATTTCTAAAGCTGCTGCCTCCCTTTGATTAGGTGGAACATCTGGGAGTTTTCTCTGAGGCTTGGGGTTCACGAACAAGGAGATTTGGTAGCCTTTGGATATTATTCCGAGTACCCATTCGTCCAAAGTTATTGTTTGCCAGGCTGACAGGTGCAGGGATAATCACCCCCCAACTGCCTCCAGAGAAAGACAGTCAGCCAACCCTTCAGGGATGCTGATAGGAAGTATCAGAGAAGGATTCTGTAGATCCCTGATTTTGCGGTCCATTCCGGACCCTAGGGCGGCATCTTCCATTGTTTCCCCCTCTGCCCCAGGGGAAATCTTTACCACGTGAGTCATAGAAAGGCCCTTTGGATTTCCTGAACCATAGTCTCCCACTCCTCTGATTCCTCGGGTAGGGTTGCTGAGGAGTAGAGAAACATATGCCCACGGCAGGTAGGGTCTTTCCATCCTGCTCACTTCTGATCAGAGTTTCTTTAACTTTTGGGCCAAAATGGGTAGATTCATCAAAGGGTTCATTGATGAATGATCCTTTGAATGGCTCTGCAAAGTCACATAAGTGCATCCAGAATGCCATCTGATGGCTGTGCCTGAACCAGCTGCTCTGGACGTCCCTTTGGCTGCATGTGCTATGAGCCTCATGGATGAATTAGAGATGGATTCGAGGGTTGCAAGCTGGGAGGAGACCTTATCTTGTACCTCCACAGCTACTGCTCCTGCCAGAGTGTTAGAAAATTCCTTATTTAAGTCTCTTTGTAACCTGGTAAAGTGTGCCATGTAGTTTAACGACCTTAGTGCAAAGGTTGTTGAAGCATAAGCATGCTTCCCAAAGCTTTCCAAGGTCCTGGACTCCTTGTTAGGAGGATGGACAGTGTGGCTCTCTTCTGTGAGTTCTTTTTTGGTGGCTGTTTCTACCACCACAGCATCAACAGGGATTCCTTTGGACCAATGTGGTTCCTTCTTTGGTGCAGACAAAATATGGTCAGACCTTTTGGGAAAAGGGTTTATGGCGTTGTGTATCTTCCAAGCCCGCTGGGCGATCAATTTCACTAGTTCATCAGCGGGTGGAGAAATCCAAAAAGTGGAGGGTTTGGCGTGAAAAGCCTCCAGGTATACTGACTCCTCTGTGGAAGGTTGTGTGGATGACCAGTCACCCCTCTGTTTCAGTATTTCAAGGATGTCCCTGAAGGAAACATCTTCAGGGGATGACCTTGGGGAACCTTCGCCTTCATCAAAGTCAGTATCCTTGGTGTAGGTCTCCTATGGGGAGTCTAGGTACTTCCTCTTGCACTTCATCTTTGCAGAGACTTCTTCGGGAGGGAAGAGGTAACCGCCAGGGTGGGTGCTACCTCGGGCTTTTGCACCCTCTGTCTGGGAGATGAGGTCAATGGCAGTTCCAGTCGAGAGGAAGGGGAAGATATTTGCCCTGACAGGGAAGGCAACGACTGGGAATCCCCAAGGGATAGCACCTTCTCCATGATATGGAAGGCAGACTCCCCTGTAGAGGAGTGGGAGCCTGGAACCGAAAAAGACTGCTTCAGCACCGGGGTCACATCCTGCACCGAGGAGACTGCCTCCACACCTGGAGCCTGAGTCTGAACTACAAGGGCCAATGCCCAGAGAGGCATAGATGGCTCAGACGGAGCTTAAAAAATATGCATCCTGAAACCGACTGTTGAGTCCTGACCTTGGGAGTCCCCCGGTGCAGAAAATCTGGAAAAACTCAAGGCTGTAGTCGGAACTGAAGATGGAAAGGCTGTCGGAACCGACTCCATCAGAACTGGGGCTGCCGGAACCGAGGACTCCACGGGCTCAGATAGAGATGGATGAGGAGTGTATGTAAGTGTTACAGAACAAGCAGTTCTGATGCCGGCTTGGCTCGGAACCGAAGTTAATCCTCTTGCTACTAGGAGCTGGTCCACTGACCTCATAATGTCCTGTTCTAATAAACTTTTAGTAGACCTCACCGATACCATGGAAGGAGATCTGAATCATCTGACTTCCATGAAAGGAGTGTCCTTAAACGGGTTGACAAAAGGAGAGTACGACATTCTTCTTGAAATAGGCAATTTTGAAGTCCTTGGTACAGACGGCTCAGTTGAAGCCGAGGCATCAGAGTGTTCCAAAGGTGTCTTGCTAGGCACCAACAAATCTCCCGATGCCGAAGAACTTTTCAGAGCTGAAGAAGTTTTAGAAATTTTTCTCATCAGTTCCGAAGAGCTCGGAACCGAAGAAGGTCTCTTTTTTGAACTGTGGGAAGAAGTTCCCACTTCCCGTTTTCTCTTTAAATCCAGAAATGGCCTCGTTGAAAGAAGATTTTGACAGGCCTTTCAACAAAAGCGTATTCTTTCTTTCCAATAAGGTAAGGGAGGAAAATCCGTGACAAATAGCACAATTTTCTTCCAAATGCATTTCACCTAAACAATATACACACAGTGTATGCCCATTTTCCCCTCACACTTGGTACATCTTTTCAAACCTGAAGAGCCCTTATGTTTAACAGGAGATTGTTTCTTGTCAGACATATTTGAATTAAGAAGGCTAGAAGATAATTAGAGAGAGATTTTTTTTTTTTTTTGAAAAAGGCAAGGAAGCAAGAAAAAAATATCAGTGATGGTAATGAAAATACCCTAAGAGTAAAGAGAGAGAGTTACCAACAATGTTAAGTAAGAGAAATACCTCATGGTAAGAGAAAAAGGGTTAGAAGAGGAGTGGGTAGCTTAGATAAGGCTAGATATAATTAAGTACTAGACATTTTATAGGCAAAGATACAGAAAGTTTTATAACTCACAAAATTCACCAAGGCAGGTGTATATTACATTATCGAACTTTTAAAAGTTCGAACATCATATGGTCGAAGCCATATGATCAAACTTTTAAAAGTTCAAAAAGCTAAAAAGAAAATAAATAAACAGAAAAAACCTACCTGACCATTTTAACCAGGGGGGAAACCCCCTGCACCCCCCCCCACTCTTTAAATATACCAATTCTGAGACTGCACAACAGTGCAGGAAAGGGAAATCTTCCCATTCTGCATTGTACAGAGATCTTCGTTGAAATGTTCAAACTTTTAAAAGTTCAATCATATTGTGTCAACCATACGACATTCAAACTTTTAACAGATTGATAACATAATATCCAAGGCTCGAGAGATAATGATGGCATATCTGGTCTACGACACGGCAAACGAGATCTGAGGTAATCTGTACGAGGAGCATTATGGGTAGAGCCAGGCTCGAGAGTTTGGAGAGCACGAGCTGGAAAATAAAGGCTGAGTTGGTTCCAACGGTTCGGAATCAAACACACCATCATGGATTAGATGAAGATTAACAACATCAGATACCTTGGGTATAGATGATATCTCTCATCTAGTATTATATTGGGATTTAACAGCTAGGCTTGTAAAGATTCTTGGGTCACTACCATAGTAACATCCTATGAACCTATGAACTATATTTGCCATAAGCTCATCTGAGAATGCTGCTTTCCCTCACTCCATTTTCCTTAATGCTGTGGGCTCCTCTTCTTCTGTCATTGGAGGTTGTGTCTGGAGGAGTACAACATCTGTGAGGTTTTCTTTATTCAGTGTGAGGTTTTCTTTACTCAGAAGCTGCTGGTGGTACTCCTTTCATCTACCTTTGATGTCCTGTGGACTGGTAAGTTGTTGCTGGCATTTTTTATGAAGGGTGTCTGATGACTATTTTCTTTGTCTTTTCTGTCTTTGCCTAGCAACTGAATAGTTGCTTTGTTCCACCTACTGAGTCACTTTCCAAAAATTGGTAGAGTGTCTCTGATGCCTAGTTCTTTGCTATTGCAACTGCTCTCTAATCCTCTTTGTTAACCAAGCAGTATTTTGTTTTAGCCCGGTCCATCTTTTCTATCTCTCACATTTTCCCATACTCCTTTCTTTTGATGACTTCCTTGACTTCTGCATTCTGTCACCAGCTTTCCTTATGTATCTTATTTACAAACTTAGCTTGGCAACATATCTGATCTATAACCCTTACACATGCTGTTTTGAGCCATCATCATTCTTCTTCAATTTCAGCTATTTCTTCTTCTTCCTGACATGCTGGAGCCCTAAGTACTTCCTTGAACTCAAATAATTTACTCATCTCACTTCTGTGAATCTGTGCAGAGCTGATATAGCTAAATTCTCCTGGCTGAGTTGGATGCTATTACCATCTGATAGTCCAAACTAAGCACACTTTTTTGCAACTCAGTTTGCAAGTGTACTATATAAGACACTGAACTAAACATCTTTTTCTCAGATTAATGTTCTGTAAATACTTGTATTAGGTATCTGAAATGTTTTTGAACTGTGAATGGTTATAACTGTTGACTAAATCTGTTTAGATTCTGAACTGTGAAAGGTCATATACTGTTGACTAAATCTGTTGTATATTCACAAAGTATCTTCTGCATTTTGAACTAAGCAATGTATATGTACACGCTATAGCTGTGTACTGTATTGCTAGTGCCCTTAGTCTATTGTATGTTACACCACTGCATATTGTATTTGTTTTGCTTACCAAATAGCCTCATTTAATTATTAATCATACTACTACTTATTTGCATTGTCTTCACTGTATTGCTCAATTATCTCTGTTGTACCTGTATCTCCCTACTCATCTCCACTCATTTTCCACGCTCAAACTCAAACCTGCACTCTTTCCCCTACACCCTAAACACCCAGAGGCCCTCCCATACATTTTTCTCTTATCTCATAATACTGTCACTATCAGCTCTCACCTGCAGCCACTCACTCATACTCTTCACTCTAGCACATTCTATACCCCCTCCATATAGACTAAAACTTGTCCATTTTTATTATATCACTTACCTGGGTTCCTCTTTTCCCTAACCCCCTCGTTTAGCTTTTCTTTTTTTTAGGTTAGCGATTAACTCCACGGCTTCAAAGCTTACTGACCTACTCTGCCTAAAACTACCTGCAGTCAAGTCCCTTAGTGGGTGCATCCCACCATTTTTAGAGAATGTTTAAGTATGTCCTGCTTAATCTGCTAAATGCTCTAGTTGATACCTGTACTGTTGCTTCTGTGATGGCTATACACTTGCACATCTCTGGGCCGCTCCCTGTTTTCTCCATCCTAACCTGTTCCACCACTCTCCTACCTTCCTCTAACTATTTTGCTCTCTGAAAGCTGACTGCTGTGCCCCTCTCTGCTCATTCTCTGGTTTCTCCTACTCTGAACTATCCCTACTGCACTACTCTATCCTTTCTGCTCATCCCCTTTTCTGTATTCTGAACTACTGCCTCCAATCCTACAGATCTACGCAGTCTATTTCTCTCTGAACTCCTCAACCCCCTGCCTCTCCTGCTCACACATCTGCCAAACTTACCTACTTTTCTGATTCGTTTCTGAAATGTCTTTGTGGGTGTAGCCCTGCTCCGTTTGCCTACCCTACCCCATTCCCACCCATCCATTCATTTTCATTTATACTAGCCAATCCCTCCCCTTCCTGCCTGCTCAATCACTCACATCCTACTTCCTGCCAGGAATCTAGTCCCAGCCGCACACCAGCCACACTTAAACTACTTCACGTCCTACCTTCAGCTAGTACATTCACTCCACAACTTCTCTACACATACTCTAGTATGCAACTTCTTCTCTTTAGCACTACACTTCTCCGATTTCTCTCTGCTCTAACCTATCACTCTTACCTTTCCCACCCACATATATGTTCCCCTACCTCTTGCACCTATGAAACTCTTCCAACAACTTCCTCCTTTATTATATCCCCATCTCTCTTCAACTTCTCTACCACCCATCTTCATAAACTGACTATACTTCAGAAGCACACACCTACCTGCAAATCTAAACCTAAATTCTACAACCAGCTCTCACATTTTACTCCACTAATACTTGTTACTAATTACTTGCTCTGCTCTGGAGACATCCACCCCGACCCATTCCCCCTTTCCTCTCCCCACAGCCACATATCCCACAAGCCTCCCTCCACCTCCCCCTCTGCTCACATGTCCGACCATCCTCATCCTCATAGTCAAAACACATCTTTATACAAACACCTAACTATATAATATATTCACTAAATATTCAAAGTCTAACTAACAAAATCACTGAGCTACACACCTGGATAGCTCATACCACCCCTCACATTCTCCCTTTATCTGAAATTTGGCTCAAGCCACACATCACTAACAGCAAAATACTCCCACCTGGCTATAATATCTACCGCTCTGACAGTTTCCCAAAAAAAGGGGTGGTGTAGCCATCCTCTACTATGATGGCCTAAACCTCTCATCTGTCACCATCCGTATTCCTGACTTCCACCCAGCTGAACTTATCTTCCTAAATTGCAATTTAAACCCAGACAAAAAATTTGCTATCACTTCCATCTATATCCCCCCTGGAAATAATATACCCATCCTAGAAAATACCATATCCTGGTTTTCCCACAACTTATATGAAACCCTCATCCTTGGAGATGTCAATATAGATTGATCCAAACTTACAAATGACTCTCCAAAATTCAATATCAACCTACAGGGTTTATATCAACTGATAACATCCCCACACGCCTCCATAAAAACTCATCATCCAGCTTCACCATTGACTGGATTCTCACTAACTCCCCCTACCACTACCATAGCCCCACTACCCTACCAGACTCCTTAAGTGATCATCTCTCCACCTCTATTCAAAGACACTCCACCCAACCATCCAAACCCCATCTTTACAGAGACTGTCGTAAGCTCTCTAACTTTAATATCTCCATATCCAACTCCAAACTATCTAGTTTTGATTGGTCCATCCTTACACAAATCCCTCTTGATGACGCAGTCAATAAGTTCAATAGTATTTTCCTGAATACCACTTGCTCCCTCCAAGAAAATTAGAATAAAATCAAATTATGCTCCCTGGCTTTCTAAAGATATTAGATCCCTTATGCATAAAAGAGATAGTGCTTGAAAAACATGGGTTAAAGCAAGAGAATTCCCCTGCTACATAATTACAGAGAACTATGGAATCTTATCAAGAAACAAATTAATAAGGACAAAACTCTTCTCAACCCAATAGCAAATCCAGCCCTTGTAAGTTTTGGTCTACTCTTTAAAAAAATCTTTCTCCTGGTTGTCATTCCAACCCTTCCCCTTACCCAAATAAATCTCCTCAGAAAACAGCTTCCCTCTTCAATAAACACTTTATTGACACAATCCAAAACCTCGCACCCTCCAACTCTAACACAACTACTCCTCCAACCCCTCCCAACCCACTCAACAAAAATCTTCTCTCCTTTCAACCTGTTCCCACTTCCTACATTAAATCACTTCTTCTGAAACTTAAACCCTGCTCTCCCTCCACTGATAATCTCCCTCCTACCTTCCTCAATCTTGCTGCTGAATCTATAGCCCATCCTGTATCTATTCTTATCAATAGAAGAATTCCAGAACAGTTCCTATCATTTTGGAATCTTTCTTCACTATCCCCCTGCATAAAGGAGGAAACTCACCTGACCCATCTAACTACTGTCCGATTGCCATCCTATCCCCACTTTCTAAGATACTTGAAAAATGCATTCATTCATAGCTTCTCAACTGCCTCCTTCAGCATAACCTTCTCACTTCCACTCAGCATGGTTTCTGGCCTAACCATAACAGAACTACTGCCCTCCTATCTTTCACTCATACTATCGCTGAGGCCTGAGATAACAATCAACTAATATCCTGTCTCTTCCTTGACTTTTCCAAAGCTTTCAGCATGGTCTCTCACTCCATACTGCTATCTAAACTTGCTAACCTCAACTCATCTGCTACCTCCCTTGCCTGGTTCTCTAGCTACCTCTCTTGTAGGCAGGAATCTGTCAGATGGCTGTCATCCTGCTCTATCTATATTCCAGTCCCAACCGAAGTTCCACAAGGTTCCATCTTGGGTCCCCTACTGTTTAACATCTTCACTAATGAACTGTTTTGCCTTGTAAACAATCCTCCCTTGTCCAATATGCAGATGACTCATCTCTCATCTCCATCTCCAGCAATATCTTTGAACTCCATACTCTAACCCAACACACCTTTCTATACACTGAAAAGTGGATGTCTGACAATCTACTAATCCTTAACCCTAAAAAGACCAAACTCTTGCTCTTTCACTCCGTCTCTTTCTTACCATAAATCCACATTTGCTAATACATCCTCCAACAACACAATCATAAAACCTGAACCCCACACAAAGTTCCTAGGTGTCATCATTGATGACAAACTCAAATTCAACCTGCACATACTCCAATATAAAAAAAAACACACCAGAAACTAGGTTTGCTATATCGAAACAACAAATTTTTAACTTCAAATGCTAAACTCTCCCTGGCACAGATGCTCCTCCTCCCCTCCCTTCTATATGCTGCCCAGTTCTAACCAACATTCAGGCCACAACCTGGAACAAACTTCAACATATGACAAAACAGCTAGATTCATTATGAGCTCTCCATACAGCTCACACCACTGTCTTGCCTTAAACTCTATCCAATGGCTTGAACTCCCCTAACAACTCCTTCTATTGCAATTTCAAATAATACACTCTATTCTATACAAACCATCTTCCTGTCCAGCTCTCTCATCCCTCCACCTATTCCCCATCTCAGACCCTCGGTACCTCTAACCAGGAACTTCTGGATCTCTACCAACCAAATAAAATTGTGGGCAAACTTCTATATAAATGCTCTGTAGCCCAAGCTTGGAACAAACTTCCCTTATACATACATTTTATTAACCACTCATCACACTTTAAGAAAGAACCCAAACTTTATCTAATTAACACCAAGACTTGTCCCTGCCATGACCCAACCTAACTTCCCTTATACATACATTCTATTACCCACTCATCACACTTTAAAAAAGAACCCAAGCTTTATCTAATTAACACCAAGACTTGTCCCTGCCATGATCCAACCTAACCTCCCACACCCCTGTATATGTATCTAAAATAGTCTCTCCCCAGTCACCTGGTAAACCCAGTCTATAAAACTGAAGGATTTAAATTCATACAGATTTATATTTATCTAGGTAAAATTGCTGCTTCCTACTTTTTTTTGACCTGTTGTAGTTCAAATTTCTTTAATATCTTTGAATGTGAATTTTTATATGATGTAAACTGTTTGTAACTGGAGCTTTTCTCCTCTGGTCTCCACTGAAAACAGGCCACAGGCCCAGTTGGACAAACCCACTTAACAAATGTCAATAAATAAATAATAAATAAAAAATAAATTGTTTCTGTCCTTTGTCTGCACTGTTTGTTTCTCAGGGTAGTTCAGAAAGAAAAATCTAGCATGATATAGGCAAACTACCCCTTAAGGATATCAGACGTTTCAGCTAAATGACAATTCTGAATGTCCATGACCTTTTCCTTTACTTTTACCTTTGTACTCATTGTTTTAGTTTGTTAGTTAGTTGGGATATTTTGTAGACATCCTTATGTTTATGGATATCATTTGGGTAGGACAACCCCGTGTTTCCAAAAGTCATGATCATTCAGAATTGCTATTTAGCTGAAACACCTGATATCCTTAAGGGATAATTTGCATATATCCCATGTTGCCTCTGATACAAGAGGTTTAACATTTGTTTCTCAGGGTAGCTCAGAAAGAAAAATCTAGCACGATATATGCAAATTACCCCTTAAGGATATCGGGCGTTTCAGCTAAATGGCAATTCTGAATGTCCATGACTTTTACTTTTATCTTTTTACTCATTGTTTTAGTTTGTTAGTTGGAATATGTTGTAGACACCCTAATGTTTATGGATATCAGTTGGGTATGACAACATTGTGTTTCCAAAAGTCAAACATTCCTCTTATGCTATGCTGATGATGGTGTAAGAAGGCAGAAACATGCATGTCTACAGTGAGAGGGGTTTGGTTTTATTGGCCTGAAACTGTCCATAAATAGACTTGAAAGTAAAAGAAAAAGTAATGGACATTTAGAATTGCCATTTAGCTGAAACACCTGCTGTCCTTAAGGGGTAATTTGCATATATCCCATGTTGCCTCTGATACAATGGGTTTAAGGTTTCACACAGTGGAAAAGTCAAGCTTTGCTAGATTTTTCTTTTTATGTTTTTTTTAACCAATTGGTTTTCCTGTGTGACCTTTTTACTCATTGTTTTAGGGTAGCTCAGAAGCTAGTTTTAGGTGGGGATTGTTGACCCAGCCCATCTTAGGTGTTAGCCTGAGGTGTATTTTCTGTGTTGCACTTTTAGTACAGACCTCATTTCTGTGAATTTGTGCAGAGCGAATATATCTAAATTTTCCTGGCTGAGTTGGATGCTATTACCATCTGATATTCCAAACTGATAAATACACATTTTTTGCAACTCAATTTGCACTGTGCTGTTTTTATATAGCTGCTTTATTATTTATATATTTGCTTTATTGTTTCTGTCCTTTGTCTGCATTGGTTCTCAGGGTAGCTCAGAAGCTAGTTTCAGGTGGGGGTGTTGTTGAGTCAGCCCATCTTAGGTGTTAAGTCATTCATTGCATGAGGTGTACTTTCTGTGTTGCACTTTCAGTACAGACCTCACTTCTGTGAATTTGTGCAGAGCTGATATAGCTAAATTCTCCTGGCTGAGTTGGATGCTATTACCATCTGATATTCCAAACTAAGTACTTTTTTTGCAACTTGATTTGCACTGTGCTGTACTTATACATTTGCTTTATTATTTATATATTTGCTTTATTGCTTCTGTCCTTTGTCTGCACAATTTTTTCCCTCCTTCCCTCCCAAGTGTTGTTGTAGTCTTAAACTTGGTGGCTTAAACTTGGCGGCTTTGGAATTTCCCACACCTGCTGTAAATCTGATTTTGGTCACTGCTCCCAGTTCAATCTCATTTGATCACTCAACGTAGTGCTGTGAGATCATTTGGGTTGGACTACCCCCTTGCTTCTTTGACTTTGAACATTCCTCCCTGTCTTATCTCATCAGCACAGCATACTAAGTACAGAGAGAGCATTTGGGAAGGCCAACCCTCTTAGTTCCCTAATCTTGAACTATCTTCTGTTTCCTCCCCTCTCCACCAAAAAAAAAATTACACTTTATTCAGCTGATTTTACTGTAATTGTGTTCTTCATACTTCATTACCGTATTTTTGCTGTGTGCTCTTCAGTATTCAAGTGCTTTTACTCTGGTGCATTTATTATTGCTTGTTAGTAGCCTAATTAAACTTACCAGTTATTCTAATCATTTTTAGCTTTGGTCTTAGCATTTGTGATTTAGGCCAGTAACTTTACATCTAATAAGAGTCTTGTGGTCTGCAGTGTTGTGGACAAACTCTTATCAAAACCCTCTCTCCATAAGTCCACCCAAGCATTCGGAACACTATGTCTAGACAATTCCCATCAGTTTCTCCTGGCAACCTGGTTGACATGGGCATACTGAGACAGTGTAGCAACTACCTCAAGTTTACTGTCAACCCTCTTCTCCTAGCACATAATTCTTCCAACTGTAACAAATGCATATACATCAGTAACCCGCTGTCCAAATCCTGACAAAGTGGAGATTGCCAGCACAAACACCAAACCACTCACATCACACAGACAAGCACAACACACAGACCTATCCAAATGTCCTCAATAAAAACTTACCTAAACAGCAGAGACCTCCAAAACACATTCATAAACACTCCACACACAACACGAAACACATCACGCACAGCAGATAACACACCAGTGTCTCAAACACAGCCCATAAGGCAAAACAATAAACCATCACAGCCTACAAGACATAACAATAAACCAGACACACTAGTCATTGGTGACTCATTTGTGAGACACACCGATGCCCCCCTCACCAGGCTTGACAAGGAGAAGGTCACAGTCAGTTGTCTGTCTGGTGCCAGAATCTGCCACATCATGTAAGCACTTACGTCTCTGCACAACAAGTACAAGTACGGCCCTGTCATTGTATATGTTGGTGTGAATGACCTGAGACTTACCTCCCTGGACTATATGAAGAGAGACACGAACTCTCAGAGTATGTGTTCCAGGCAGGTATGATCCTAGCCCTAAGCAGCATCCTACTTTCACCAAGAATGATGGCACAATACCAACAAAGATGATTGATTTCAACAATTGGTTTAAGTTTCTGGTGTCATTCCAAGGGGGAACCAGTATCTGTCTGCCTGGGATGACATGCCTCGATGCTTTGCCAGAGATGGCCTTCACCTGTTACCACTGGGTTTCCAGATCCTGGCCAAGGCTCTTGCCTCCCTCATTATGCCTTTTTTAGGCAATGTCTCAAAGACAAACCTTCCAGCTTAAAAGATCTGTCAAAAAGCAAATTGAAGGTCATGTTGTTAATGCTAGGAGCCTTAACCTGAAAATGGATTCACTGAAGGCCTCCTTGCATCAAAAGATGCTGATGTCTGTGCGGTCATGGAAACCTGGTTCAGGGCTGCAGAGAGCACCCATGCCTTACTAGGCTACACCTCATTCCACACATTCTGACCCCAAAATGAGGTTGGGAAGACTAAGGGTGGTGGTGTCTCTAGCTTCATTAAGGACAGGAACACCTACTGACTGGTTTGCCAGCATGAAGCACTGGAACTACTCCAGCTACAACTGACAGTTGGCAAGACACCCATCCAAGTTATAGCTAGCTATAGACACCCCTCCATGACTCAGGACACCCACTCCTCTTACCTGGATCTACTTGACTCCATCAAGGTACCCCCTAACACCATGATCCTTGGTGACTTCAACTACCCCACCATAGGCTGGGTGAACTATTCTTGCACTAATGCACTTTCTCAATTATTCCTCGACTTCATAAATTCTAACGCAGTAGATCAGCTCATCTCATCCCCCACAAGGGGAGATAACATTTTGGACTTGGTTCTTACCAACATGGGTGACCAATGCATCACTCCCATAGTATGATTTTCCCTGGTAAGATCTGATCATCTGACTGTCTCATTTGAAGTTTCTCTCCCACCGACCCCCCCCCCCCCCCCCAGCCATAATCAAGTTAAAAATCTTCTCAAAAGCTGACTACAACCTCCTAAGGGAGGATATCTGTAGCTTCACACCACAGGTCCCCTCACAAGATGCAGACAACTATGCTGAACAGTACACCAATGCAGTATACAAGTATCTGTACAACTACATGTACTCAGCCATACCCAACAGAACTAAAACCTGCTCCTCAAGGAAACACAAACCTGTTTAGTGGACATCCTCTATCAACAGGCTTTACAACAAAAGGAAGAAACAGTTGTCCAAGGGTAAAAAGGAAAAAAATTCCAAATTGGAAAAACTCCCTCCTTAGCCTCAGCAAGCAAATTAGATCACTAGCGAAAACCTCCAAGGTCAATTATGAATCAAAACTAGCCTCCATGACAAAGGGAAACCATAAAGTCTTCTTCAGTTATGTCAGGAAGCTCCGTGGCAAAGCCAAGGTTTGTTCCAAATTAGTACTTAACAGTATCACTTACACTGATCCTGCTGACTTAGTAACCTGCTAGCAGATGGGTTCAGCGCAAACTTCACCCCCCGCTCCCCCAAAGGCCCTTTCAACATCCCTGATACTTGTCCCACACCTCACATCTCCACAGATTTAAGTGTTATAGGCCCTATCCAAGGCAAAGAACACAGCTTCCATGGGACCTGATAGTATCCCAGGATGTATTCTGCACCATCTCCAGCAAGAACTGGCTTCACCATTGAGCACCCAGCACCCTATTCAACCACAGTCTAAGTACTGGCTTCATTCCAGCAGAGTGGAGAACTGCCATTGTCATCCCCTTGCACAAAGGTGGTGCCACTACTGACCCTGGAAACTATTGCCCCATTACCTTGACAAGTCTGATCTGTAAAGCCATGGTGCTTATTTTTACGGCTCTCATAAACAAGGACACAGGCAATCTCCAAGCACTTGACTCCACCCAATTTGGATTCATCAAGAGTAGATCTTGTCTGTTGAACCTGGCTGACTTCTTCGAGACTGTCACCAAGGCCCTGGATGAGGGAAAGTCAGTACATACAGCTTACTTTGACTTGGCCTAGGTCTTTGACACAATCCCCCCAAATGGGCATCATCGAAAAGCTAACACAACTTGCCGTAAATCCCTGTCTCATCAGGTGGGTGGCCAACTGGCTCACCGACAGGACCCTCAAAGTCAAAATAGGCACCTCCACCTCTGATAGCAGACCTGTCACTAGTGGAGTTCCCCAGGGATCTGTCCTGGGACCCCTACTGTTTGGCATCTATTTCTCAGAGGTCCAGGCAAAGACAAAAGGCCTGTGGCTAACCAAGTTTGTGGATGACTGTAAGTTGGGTGCTGTCATTGATTCCCCAAATTATGTTAACATACTGTAAGAGGGTCTCACAGCAACTAATGACCAGTGCCAAAGTCATGGCCTCAAGCTAAATGCAAACAAATGCATCATCAAACCATTCGGCAAAAACACAACCACTATTGATTACCACATCAACGGCAACCCCTTAAGCATACAACCTGTGGTGAGAGACCTGGGCACTCAGGTTAATAACAACCTCACATTTGATCATCATGCAGCGGCAGTGGTCAGAAAAGCCTTTATCTCATAAGTAAAGGGATTGCATCCAGAAAAAAGGAGGTTATTACCTCTCTATACTCCTCCCTCATTAGACCAATAATTGAGTATAACACCCCATTTGGGATGTACATCTCCAAACATCTGCACCAACTGGAATGGCCACTGAAATACCTCACAAAGAGAATCTATGGCCCCCAACACCTGTCCTATGCTGACAGGCTCAAATCACTATCACTCTTCTCTGTATCGTACAGATTGCTCAGGGGTGATCTGTGTCTCGCCTACAAGGCAATCTTGGACCTAACCCTAATAGAGATGCTCCACATCTATAAGTCTAACCTAACGCACTACCCGCTCAAAAGGCCTGAATCTAATATGTGACATCATCAAAATCTACTGGAGAGACAGGTTTGTCTCCCAGAGGCTGCTCCGTGTCTGGAATAAACTTCCTACACATGTCAAACAGAACACCTCACTGACCCTCTTCAAGTGCAATCTTGATGAGTGGATGGGAAACCACAAATTTGTCCCAGGAGTTCTACCTGTGTCCCTCAATGACAGGGACGACAGGGGATGACTGAGGTTTCTTTTTGGGGATAAACTCTTGGCTAGGCTTGGAAGGGCCCCAGGGCCATTAGCCTAGTAACCTCCTATGATCACATCCAAAACTAGCCGAGCCTGTGGTCTTAACAGATAACGACAAAAACACTCAAAAATAAAACTGTTAAGAGGCACAAGAAATAAATAAAAAACCTTTAACGTAATAAACTTTCAATTGCCGCTTTCATAGAAAAACTTCTTCAGAAATACAAGAACACTAAAACACTGAAAATCACACTACAGTATATACAAAGTCAACCAATAAAATCCATCACACAATTAATTAAGGAACTCCATTAAAATCAATTGCTTATTAAAGTGTCCTTAACTTACATTCCTTTAATAAACACTTAATATTAATAATTTCATTTAAAGCAGGGGAGACATCAGCCCTTAGTTTTAATTGTCATTCCACCTCTTTTTTCTCCACCTCATTTTTATAGTCATCCTCTCTTCTATCTTTTAAAACTTGTTTGAGTACTGCAAAAGTGAATTTCTTAACATTGAAACAGAAAGTCTATAAAGTGCATTGTTCACATCCTTGGATTTTAAAGCATAAAGATGTGTGTCAATGGGCGTGCCTTCGTTGAAGGTTGGGCATCGGGCTGGCACCTCAGCACCATAAAAAAATCGACTGCCAATCATTAGCGGACTGGAGTTCTGCTGTGGCAACCTCTAACTGGGAAAAGCTGAAAGAAAACAACAACAAATGTTCCCTAATTCTCTTACAAAAGCCCCTGGTAGTCATCCCTACATAGAAACTTGTACACCCAGAACACAAAGCAATGTACACTACTCCTACTGTATTACAACAAAATCTACCAAGAGCCTTTAAGGTATGTGGAATATGATGCAAGGATATTTACAGCCCTTCATGAATAAATCTACAAACATTACAACCGTAGCATTTGTAGGTACCTAAAGGTTTACTTGTAGGTGGAGGTTCAATATTATTATTACTATCATGTTGCAACATAAATTTAAAACATTTGTCTTTCTTATACACAAACCTAGGGCCTTCACCAAATACCAGCACTAACTCTTGATTGCCAGAAATAATTCTCCAGTTGCTCTGAACTATCTTTTTTTATACTTGAACTATCCAGTGACATCTCCAAACAATATGGTGGAACATTTTGACATCCACCAACGATGTTCAAATTAGAATCCTTATGGCTCTTAAAACCTACTTTAAGAATAGGCATAAATTTACAATGTCTCTTGCTCATTCCCTCTTTAGCAGACCCTTCAATATTTTCACTAGGGTATCCCCTAGAAGAGAAAAGTAAAGAAATATATCTAACTTCATTCAAAAAACCTTCATCATTACTAGTCATATGCGAAGCACGAATGAATTGACCCCTTGGAATATTTCTTTTCATAAATAAAGGTTGATTACTACCATAGGACAAATAGCTGTTGGAGAAAGTAGGTTTTCTATAAATTTTAATTTCAAACTCATAATTATCCATGCACCACATTAAATTTACATCAGGAGAAAGAGTTAATGTGGAAGTACCGGCACAAAAACGGACGCAACAGGGAACAATGCAAGTTCTCCAGTCAGAGCAGGGACACACAAGGGTCCATGTCGGTATCAATGTGCCCCTTCTGAGTTCAAGGGCTTTGTGCCCAAAGGGAGCACAGACCTCACATTCTGAGTCTAAATGTGCCACTTCCAGGCAGTACACACAAAGGGAGTAGGGGGGTTTGTGGAGGGAATTTTTTGGCCACATTTTGTATATTTTTTAAAGCTCTTGCCAGCCATCTTATCTAAAGTGCAACAAAATTTACACACACACTAGCAAATACTAAAGATATAGAAAAACTCTTACACAACTATAAACTATTGTCAAGCTATCGAAAAAGTTACACTAACTACTAAGTCTACAAGAATTATACTATATATAGATATACATATAAAAAGGTCATTTTTAACAACACTAAAGTAGGATAGGGGAGGAGAAGAATGCAACAGCCAAAGATGAGCAGAAAGGGATTTCAATATATATAGAGATATAACAAAGCAGTCGAAAACACTTATCCTAGCATAGAAATCACAGCCTCTGTGACCGTTCAGTTCAGGCGGCAAATGAAATCAGACGTATTTGAGGACAGTAAGGGAGTTATGGGTAGGGGAGTAGTCAGAGCCCTGGATCCAAAGATTTGAAGATGCCAAGGCTAGATCTGAGTCCCATTCCTTGAATCTGACAAAAATGGCAATGCTGGATCTTACCCTAACAGTAGACATTTGAATGATCACTGCTGCAGAAGTCTTATCTGTATTGGTTATTTCCTGTCAAGGATATAACAGCAGATCAGCTTCCAAATCTTCAGGGCACCTTACATATACCCAAACTGTCAGACGGCTTGAGCTAAGACGACAAAAAGACATGTTTGGGCACCAAACCCTTCAGAGATTTCCTGTCAACACAGAAAGGAAGGCTGAGCCTTGAAAGGACAATGCTAGGAAAAATAAAGAAAAATAAATAACCAGACCCTTGCATAAACAACATATCAAAAAACAAAGGGGGTGGAGGAATCAACTAGAAAATATTTTCCATTTGCTAATGTCTGATCGTCTAGTAGTAGGTTTTCTTGCCTCTGTTAGTACCTGCTGCACATATCATCCAGGCAGTAAACTGAAGTTGACTGGTGTCTGGGTGTATCAAACACCCCTATGTTTGAGTGAGTAGAGACAGCCTGTAAGGAGGCTTGTGGTAATTGCCCCTCACTACTTCCAGAGCCACAGTTGCCTGGGCCAGAAAGAATTCACCGCAATGATCTTGGGAATTCCTTCTGAATCTTCAGTAGTATCCTGGATATTAGTGGAAAGGGTGGCAAAGCATACAGAAACATTCATGTCTAAGGAAAAGAAATGTCATCTGTCTCCCAGATCTTCTTGTATGGAGTCCTGGATCAGCTGATTGTTCAAAGAGGAGGAAAATAAGTCGACTTGAAGAACTCCACAAAGTTTGATCAAATCTTGGAAGACCTCCTGATCTAGTTTCCATTTGTGAGGGTCTGCCATTGTCCATCTCAGCTTATCTACCACACAGTTTTGCTCAGAAGGAATGTAGGATGCCTGCAGAATGAACGTGTGCTTTGAAGCTATATCCCAAGCTAACAGGGTTAGCATGCAAAGGGGGTACAACCTGATTCCCACTGGCTTTTCGATTTACCACATGACTGTGGTATTTTCTGTAATAACTTAAAGAGATCCTATGGACTGAAGATGACTCAGGGAGTTGAGAGCCTCGATATGGGCAAGCATCTCTTTTATAGTTATGTGCTTACATCTTTCCTTGGTGTCCCACACACTTTGCACTTTTATCCCTCCTGAAACTGCTTCCCAAGCAATGTCTGAAGCTTCTGTAGTGACTGACTGCTTTGGGACAAGGTCAGAGAGGGGGAGACCTAGATTTAGGGATATCTGTTGTCTCTACCAAGCGATTTCTCTTCTGACAAATCCCAGCACAGGATTTGAAAAGACAAAGACCATTGGTGCTAGGACCAAAGAGACTTCAGATACCACTATATCTTTCTTTTATGGAGTCTTGCCAATGGTATTGTGAAAATCATATAAGCCATGAGATCCAAAATCCTGAGGGATTCCCTTGTAGTAACTGAAGTCCCAGTGGAAAACCTTAGAAATAGATCTAGATATACATCTATGTTTTTCTGTTGATAAAAAGCTCTTTGAACTGTGGTGCCTAGTTGCCATCCCAGAAACACAGTCCTGTAAGAAGAGTCAAGAAAAACTTGTGGTTCTTGGAATCCCAGCTTGTGTAAGAGATCTGTCACCCAAGACAGAGATTCCTGACACTTTGAAAAAGATTCTAAAAAGATATTCAAGTTTTATAAATATAGAAAAAATGTGGATACCATGTAGCCTGCAATAATCTATAACTGGAGCTAGACATTTTGTGAATACTCTTGGTACAGTGGATAGTCCAAATGGTAAGAACTGATAATGTGATCCAGACACACAAAATCTTAAGAAATATCTGAAATCTGAATAAGTAAGGATATGATGACAAAAATCTTTTAAATCCCATGTTACTAGGAATCTTGAATGAGGAAGAAAAAAATAACAGGATGTGAAGTAACATCATTTTGAATTTGAGCACTATAACAAACTGGTTTAGGAAAAAAAATCTGAACTTGTCTCCATGTTTTTCTTTCTTTGTTACTAAAACCATCCTTGAATTAAACCCCTTTCCCACATGGGAAGGGGAAACTGGCACTATCACTGCCTGGGGACAGCATGTGATGAACGACAGATGGAAACAAAGGAGTCTAGTGGATGAGTAATTACCCACTGGAAAGGAGGAATTTCCTCTCATTGCCATCTGTAACCTTGATTAATGATCTTCAGAACACATTTGTGTGAAATTATATGTTGCCAAAGAGAAATGTGTAGATTCAGACTTTCTGGAAAGCAAAGGGAGGTACCAGGGTGGGAGGGGGAACAAAGTCTCTTAAATAGTCGCTCTGACTTATTGGACTGTCCTTGGTTTTGTGAGTTTCCAGAATTCTTCTTAGAATTCCCTTCCCATTTCTTTTTTTAAATGTCTGCTTACTTGCATTTTGTTGAGACTGTTTATTTTGTTTCTTACAAAAATTGCATTGGAAGTTGGAGAATCTTTTTGAAAATTTGGAAAATGAGTTTCTGAAAAATCTTAGAGATTCCCTGTATCAGCTTACCCCTTTCATCACACTTTTTGATCACATCTGCAGTAGAGGGGCCAAAAACTAAATATCTATCCAAAGAAGAATTTAAAATCACATGCTTAACGTCATCTGGGAGGTTCTGAGAATGCAGCCATGCAAACTTCCTCAAAATAGTACCAGTGATCATAATGCTGTAAGTAGTAACAGAGTCATACACACACACTGTATACAATGGGTAGTGACTTGAACAACGGAAGAAATTAAGTCATTTAAAGTAGATTTTCCTCACAAGAAGAAACTGCAGACAAAATATTTCTCATGCTTTCACAATTAGTCAGGACAAATCTTAACATATGAGCCTGACAATTCAAAATTCTGAAAATCAAAGTTGCAGAAGAATAAACTTTTTCTAATACATATCAATAATCATCATTATTAGAAATAGTAGGATTGGAATTAACTAAGGGTTTAGCAGCAGAAGGATTACCTAACTATAACTGCCGGATCAACTTTGGGAAGTGTGTATAGAAACTTAAAAGACTGAGGAACTTTATACATCTTATCTACCTTTTAGGGGCAGCTGATTGACTGTCAGGAAAACTGCAGGCAGTAGCACACACACACACACACACACACACACACACACACACACACACACACACACACACACATATTCTAAAGCAGATAAACTGGAGGAATATGTGCAGGTTCAGGAAATTCCTTCTATTACAGCTCATAGTATTTTTTGAGGGACTGAGAAACATCACTGTTCTCCCAACAAAAACACTGGCATGTTTTAAAAATAGTCCCGGAGAAAGAAAATCCCTCACAGGGAGAATCAGAAACTGAGCTCTCATCTGAGTTTGAATCAAAAATCTGAAAGAAAAAAAAACCTGTATCTTATCCTTCATCATCCTGTTCAGATTCAGAATCTTGAATCTCTTCAGGAAAGGAATTATCCCTCTTTCTTTTACCAGAAACTCCCTCACAAGAATGATCAATAAGTCTAAACTAAACCCTAAGCTAGACCCAGAAAATCTGAGGAGTAGATACATCCTAGGTTTCTGCTTCTTTGTGTCAGGAAAATGGAGCCAACAGTGTTATTAGTGTCAGCATCAATTTCCCTAGGGATGAGCACAACATTCTAACAAAACAGGGAAGCCTTCCCTATCCCAGGATTGATAAGAGTGGCTCTGCCTTGCCCACTGAGGTGACCTCAACAGCCACAGAAGACATGACAAACTCCTGATCCATAGTGGCTGTAGGTGCTA
Organism: Protopterus annectens; assembly: GCF_019279795.1. Lineage (NCBI taxonomy): Eukaryota > Metazoa > Chordata > Ceratodontiformes > Protopteridae > Protopterus > Protopterus annectens. The sequence continues at coordinate 1,086,993,717 of NC_056744.1, read as the reverse complement.
CACTACAGGAATTTGGGGTAAAAGATGAAACGTCTGAGGTGCAATAAAAAGCCACAGCAGAATCACCCACCAGTGGCTTAGGCAGATCACTAGCCTATTGTGGTGGCAAAGGCTGTTTGCTTAACGTTTTCTTTTTGTGGCTAGAAGAAAGACCAACCATGAGACCAACAGTTTGTTCCATGGTCAAGCCAAAGCTTGTACCACTCTTTCAAGGAAAACAAGTAGCAAATGCCGATATAAATAAAAACCTATAAAAGTCTCTTTTTCCCAGAAAAACACAGTAAAGAGCACTTTAAAACACTTTGCCAGCCCCCAATGTAAAATAAACATAATTTCTCCACTGAAAAAAAAAGGTTTTCAGTTACTTTAAACAACTTTTAAACTGACAGGAAGAAAAAGCACTTCTGTTTAAAAGTAAAGTACAGTCTTATGACAGTTCATTAAAACACAAATTCCTAGCTTTAAAATAACGTACCTGAAGAAGAAAGTTTTTTTTTTTCATAAAGGGAACTTATCTGCCCAGCAGAAGAACAGCACAACCCAAAAGTTGATACTCAAGGCCCCAGAGAAGTGTACTCTTCAGTGTCAGTAAATCTCTGAAAGGCTTGGTGCCTAAACTTGTCTTTTTACTCAGCTCATCACAAGCTGCCTGAATATTTGGGCATGTGGAAGGTACCCTAAAGCTTTGGAAACTGACCAGCTATTATATCCTTGGCAGGATAACCCATAAAGCTAATGCTACTGCAGCAGTGATCAATATGATGAACATCAATTTGTTTGGCACCTTGAGGGAGGCTTGATGCACTGCAGTAATGCTTACTCAGTACTTTATCTGTGAAAGGGTCAAGGCCACGATAATTAGTGAGATCTTTTTTTAGCTAGGATAGAATTTGGAAAATCCTGGCTACACCACTGAAAATGTATCTATTCTAAACATTCATTATTGTTTATACAATTTGCTTTTGCATTACAATGTGGCTATTTTCATTACCCAAAGCAGTAAGAAAAGGAGAAAGTTGAAGCCACAGTCACTTACATATTAATCACTACTAGACAAGCAAGGAAAAGGTTCCATTATTTAGCCCTCCTTCTCCAACATTTTATTCATAGTGCTGGCTTGATTAAGGCTACAAGCATGTTAAAAGAAGTAGTCCTACAGAGAGAGACGCCTCATAAATAACTATATGAAAAGTAATATCTGAAGATGTTCTACTCCCAAAAATAAGAAAATGCTCCACTTTCTGACCCTGTGCTATGAGGTTTTTAATGTCAGTGCAATGACCATTTATTCAACCATGTTAAGAAGCATAGTTACCAAGTGTTTGTAATCTAAAACATTAATTAAAAGATAACTATGCAGATGTCTGGTTTTTTTAATATTATATTACTAAGGACTTTAATGCTAGACTAGATAAGGGTGAACCTGAAGTGCAGTAAGCAGTTTCACATGGCAAGATAAATTGTAAGAGCAAAGTTAACTGTCTGAAATGGCAACTCTTCAGTATAATCACACTCATGGTACTGTAAACACTGAGATATGGGTTTAAGTGTATGTGTGTGTGTGTGTGTCTGTGTGTGTGTGTACATATAGATATATATGTTTTGAGCATTCAATGTGTGCTGGCATTTGTGTGTGAGGATTGCTTGATGGGTCTAGGACTATTCACTGAAAGCACATTTTACTGAAAGTCAAATGGCTGTGCACAAATCCCTGAAAGCTCAATTCACTGAAAGTTATATATTGCCTTTTCCCCACTGTTGTGTGACCCTGGAGTTAGTATATATAGTAAGGGGGGTATTATGGATATATATTAAGTTCAGAAATGTATGAGAATTGCAAGTATCCATGTATATAGTTCAAAATATTTAAAATAGGTGCACCCCCTTACTATATATACTAACTCCAGGGTCGCACAACAGTGGGGAAAAGGCCATATATAACCTTCAGTGAAATGTGTTTCAGTGAATTGTGTTCAGTGAATTGAGCTTTCAGTGAATTGTGCATAGTCAAATGTATTTCAGTGAAATATGCTTTCAGTGAATAGTCCTACACCTTGCTTGATATGTTGCATTATTTGTGTGTGTGGCATAATAACTAAGTGAATTAAACTATGAAAATAATCACAGTACTTATCCAATACCACAAGTAGTAGAAAACTGACAAATGAAGCCTAAATACTCCTATCTCATAACAATTTTAAAATAAAATAACATGCCATAAAATACACCACCAAAGCTAAATATTAATGTTATGTTTAACTGAGTTTTTACAAAGTGCTCTACATAAAAACTTAAGCGATCAAATGGTTTCCTGATTTATATTACCTGCTGCACTTCACCAAATAATTTCCAAAATAATTAAATGTTGCACTTCTATAAATACAGCATACCCTTGTACTATTATTCTACATATAAGGATGGATATTTTAAAATTCGACCTTCTATCCACTTCTAACACTATGCTGAAAATATATGTAAATCATTATTATCATTTTTTTAATAATAAATGTTATTTTACTTGACCCACTCAGTTGGCGTAAAGGAATAAATTCCTAAGTACTGCCCAGCTGACACAGGCTTGATTAGTGGCTCAAGCGACCGACAGAGTGACAGGAAAGTGATGTACATGTCCATCCAAAGAGGGAGGGCACTCATTGACACCCTCCCTAAGGGGAAAGTGTGGTCCAAAGAGGCGATTTGCCCTCAGATGTAATTAACTAGTGTAGGGGTGGGGAAAGGGAGTAGGTAGGTCATTAGAAAAATACTCCCAATAGAAGCACAGATGAGTTAAGCCCCCAGGACAGCCTCAGGATCCAAAATCAGCCCCAGCGATAACAGAGTAAGGGGGGTTGGAGAGTAGCTAGTAGACCAAGCATGGGCATTGGGTAGTGGCTTCCAGGCTGGTAAACACGAGGTCCAAGGGGAACAAAAAAATGTATTTTACTTTTCTTCACCAGTTTCATTAGCTCACTGCTCCAACAGCCAATGCACAACTTTACCAGTTTATGCTGTTTAGATGATGAGCTATTACACTTTTGAACCACCCTAGACAATGAGCTATCTGCTTTTTATTATTCCTTTTTTTTCAGATTTTAATGCAATGTGTATGTGAAAGCAGGTTCACGTTACTAAAAATTGAGATTTATTTACTTACTGATTGATTGATTGATTGATTGATTGATTGATTGATTGATTGATTGAGTGATTTATTATTAGTCAGGGCATTAGGTGTTGGGAAATGCTTTTTGTGTGTGTGTGTGTGTGTGTGTGTGTGTGTGTGTGTGTGTGTGTGTGTGTGTGTGTGTGTGTGTCTGTGTGTGAGAGAGAGAGAGAGAGAGAGAGACAGAGAGAGACACAGTCACTCTATTAGCCAATGGTTTGCATTTTTACACATATATTCAAGCAGGTTCTCGGCTGGAGCACCTTCTGTGTGGAGTCTGCAGGTTCTCCCTGCGGTCGAGTGGCGTTCGAAAGACATGCGTGAATGGGCGTGCCTTCGTTGAAGGTTGGGCTGGCACCTCGGCACCGTAAAAATCGACTGCCAATCATTAGCGGACTGGAATTCTGCTGTGGCAACCCCTAGCCGGAAAAAGCCGAAAGAAAAACAACAACATTCAAGCAGGTACACTCACACACACGGGCTCCCTTCAGATCATCGAACAGCCATAACGTTGAACCATATATAGCTGAGATGAAAACATTGCTTCTCCACAACATTGAATCGTTTGCATGGAGATCGCCATCAGAAAAAATTCCCATTCACTTCAAAATAAGTGTGATCCTGAGTTGGTATATTTAAGTAGCAAGGGATGTGGGGAATGCAAGGGAATATAGCCTCCCTGCTGCAGCAAAAAAATTTTTTTTTTATATTTCGGATTTGATGTTGTGAAGAAACAATGTTTTCATCTCGGCCATATGGGTGTCACCATTATGGCCGTTTGACTATCTGAAGTAGACCCACACACACAGTCTTCACACATAATTGCAACCTTCAGACTAATGCACAACCCTGAAAAATTCCCATCTCTTCACTCCATCATTCAACCTTACACTACTAAGGACATCTGAACTCCAGTGACAAATCATTAATCTCCATAACTAAACCTAACAACAATGCAGGATATCCATGTAGTCAAACTGCATTACTAATGGATGAAATACCATTTTTATATCACGTTATTGAAAGATGAAAATAGCAAATGCTATTTCATTGAACCTAAAATATCTAAACCACATACTATCGAACATTCAGAAAAGCAAATTTTTTCCCAAGGAAAAAATTCGCTATTCCGAAACACATACACCCAACACAAGCACACCTAAAAAACATCAATACACAGACATACACTTATAATCCTACAACTAACCCTACACTAAACTATACATACACTACTATCTATCCACTTACCTTAACCCAAACCCTAACCCTAAGATCCGTCACTATCGCACACTCACCTAACCTGCGCCCTAACCCTAACTCACTTAACCCACCCCTAAACCTAATTCACCTAACCCGCGCCCTAACCCTAACTCTCCTAACCTGCGTCCTAACCCTAACTCACCTAACCCGCGCCCTAATCCTAACAACCACACAATCGCACACTTACCTGAACCCGACCCGTAAATCTCCACCACAGCGCTGAAAATAGCGAAGCCACAGAACCGGTCAACCAAATTCTTTCCCTAGGAAAGAATTCAGTGTTCTGCAGCTTCACTATTTTTAGCGTTCGATTAAAACGGGTCGATATTAGAACATTCCAAGTTTTAAAACTTTGATGTTCTAATATAGACCCAAAATACCATTCGACTCCTCTTAACAACAGTCCGTAACTTAAAAGAATTTTTAAAAAATTCATCAGAAAGCTTTAACAGTCACTGAAATAAGAAGTTATGTACTCACCATAACGTTCCATGTTTGTTGTCCATCTCTCCTTCATTCTATGCTGGTTGGGTTCGGAACCAAGCATCGGTTCTGACTCAGCCTAATTCAAAAGCTCGAGAGCTTCCACTGACTCAAGGTTATGCCCCATCCCATGATACTCCAGGAATATAACCCAGATCTTCTTTGCAAGAGAAGGCATTACATAGCGTAACAATGAATCAACTTGTGAGGAGAAGACCCAGAATGGAATCAGAGACTCCATAATCCAATTAAAAAATAGAATTATCCACCCGATCCTCCAGGAGTGAAGGAGGGTGGGACGCAACAAGGAAATCAAGATGGACAACAAACATGGAAACTTATGGTGAGTACATAACTTCTTAATGTTATGTTTCCTATCTCGCCTTCATTCTATACTGGTTGGGACAGCGTCCCTAGCACTTTCTTTCTTGGGTGGCTCAAAGGAATAAACTCTTCAGAACAGTGGACCCAAAGGAAGCCCTGTTCCGAGAGGCCACATCTACTTTGTAATGAGTGATAAAGGTATAAGGTCTTACCCATATGGCTGCTGCAAAACAGAATCTAAAGGGAGTCTGGCCTGGAAGGCAGAGGAAGTTGCAATAGCTCTGGTGGAATGGCCCTTCACTTTGCCTGGTAATTGTCTGTTTTGAGCTCTATATGTGAAGGAAATACAATCTGTGAGCCATTTCCACAGTGTCACTTTTGATATTGGTAATCCTTTCTTTTTTTCCAAAAAGGACCCAAAAAATTGGTCTGACTCTCTGAAATCTTTAGTTCTATGCATGCAGAAGCACAACTGTTTATCCACACCTAACTGGTGTAGTCTATATTCTGCCCTGTTGGCATAGTTTGGGAAGAACAGAGGTAATTCAATAGAATGATTTAGATTGGTCTCTGAACACACCTTGGATAGAAAGGAAGGATTAGTACATAAGGAAACTCTGTCTTTGTGAAAAACTATGTAAGGAGGGAGTTCTGATACTCATCTGGTGGAGGTGATGGCCACCAAGAAAAGTGTCTTCCATGACAAAAACTTTATGTCACATGATGATGCAGATTCAAGGGGAGGCAAAATTAAGGAGGATAAAATAAAATTTAGATCCCATGGAGCTGGAGGTTCCCTGACTGGATGTCTTAGCAAGAAGGTCCCTTTTAGAAAGGCATTACAGAGTTTGCGGGACATGATTTTTATCCCCATTTCCCCAATATGAAAATTGGATATAGTGGCTAGCTGGACTCTAATTGTAGCTGCTGCCACCCCCTCATTAAAAAGTTTATCGAGAAATTCTAGCACTGCAATGATGGAGCCGTAAAGGGATGTTTATAGTTCTCAGAGGCCCAGTGTGAAAATCTTTTCCATTTCCTGGAGTATAGCTTTCTGGTAGACGGCTTGTAGAAAGAAATCAAAACATGTCTAACTGCCGGGGAGATGTCATGGAGTTTGGCTATCTGTGGAACTGGAGAAGCCACGCTGTCAACTTTAGGGTATGGATTGATGGATAGAATGTCCCCGACGAATGGGTCAGAAGGTCTGGAACTAGGTCGAGGATCCACGGTTCCTCTCAGAGATGGGTCCACAGAAAGGGGAAACAAATTTGCCAAGGCCAGTATGAAACAATGAGAATCAAGGTGCTTCTCAACATGTTGGCTTTCTGAAGAACTTTGGTATAAAGGGAAAGGGAGGGAAGGCGTAAAGTAATCCCGTGGGCCAATTGTGTACGTGTGCATCCTTCGGTGACTTCCCCAGAGGGGGAATCATTTGGCATTCATGGACATGGCGAAAAGGTCACAGCAGAGCTGAGCACATCTGCAGAAAATCTCTTCCACAACCTATTGTTTTAGGGACCACTCTTGAGGCATCAGAATGGCTCTGCTGAGTTTGTCCACTATCACGTTGGATTTCCCTGGGATGCATATTGTTGTCAGAAATCATCAGCCCATTGCCGTACTCTTTGTGCCTCTGACATAAAGGGTAGGATTTGATTCCTCCTTGTTTGTTTATGTACCACACTACTGACATGTTGTCTGTCTGAACTGCAAAAGTTCCTATCGGAAGAGAATCCTGGAATGCCTGCAATGCGTAGAGCACCGCTCTCATCTCTTGGACATTGATAAGCAAGTGGTTCTTGTGTTCCTGCCAGATGCCTTGGACAGTCTTTTCCAGATAATGCCCCCCCCACCCTATCTGAGAAGCATCCACGGTCAGTGTGGCTACTGGTTGTGGAAAAGCAAACGGACATCCCGTGGTCAACTGAGTCATTTGAAGCCACCAACATAGGTCCTTTTTGCATGACTCTGTGATAATGATCGTGTGTGACAGTGGTAGATTTTGCATGGACCACTGGGAGAAAAGTAAGCATTGAAGGACTCTAATGTGTAAATGTGCTAGAGGTACTAAAATGATAGCAGCTGCCATGGTGCCCAGAACCTGTAAAACAGTCTTTGCTTGTACTTTTCTTTTGGATATCAAGCTCTTGAATTTGACGGTGTAGGGACTGAATCCTTTCGGGAGTAGGTTTGGTCAACATTTCCCTTGAGTCTAACTCTGTGCCTAAGAATATAAAATGCTGTGAAGGCAACAAGGCAGATTTTTTTTAATTTATTGTAATGCCTAGCTTGGTACAGAGATGGATGGTTTCATCCTTTGTTTGCACTAGTAGATGCTTGGTGGTGGCGGTTAGGAGCCAGTCAACTAGGTATGAAAACACACGGAATCCCAGGTGCCTCAAGTGAGCCGTAACCACTGCCATGCATTGGCAAACACTCTGGGGGCTGTAGTGAGACCAAAGGGCAGAGCTCGAAACTGGTAATGACTGGATCTTAGCCAAAGGCGTTGTGTCTCCTGGATTGCATGTCCATTTTTATGTGGTAGTACGCATCCTGGAGATCTATTAAGCACATCCAATCATCTTTTCCCAGAAAGGGGAATATTGACTACAATGTCACCATTAGGAATTTTGATTTCTTGATGGACTTGTTTAATTTGCTAAGATCCAAAATGGGTCTCCAGTCGTCTATCTTTTTTGAAACTAAAAAGAATCTTGAGTAAGTTCCGGATCCTATTTGGTCTGCGGGGACATTCTGGATGACTCTTTTTTTTCTAGCAACTTCTGTACCTCTAATGTTGCATGGTCCCTTTGACTGGGTGGAATATCTGGGACAGATTGTTTCTCCAAGGGGGAGTGGAAAAGGGTATGTAATAACCTCTGGATGCGATCGTTTGTACCCATTTGTCTTGTGTGATTTCTAGCCAGGTGTTTGGGTACAAAGATAAGCGTCCCCCGACTGCCTCCAGAGACGGACAGGCAGGCCTCCACTCAAGAGTGCTGAAAAGGCTTTCCAAGGAAAGAATCCCTGTCACCCTGGTTCTGCAGACCCCCTCTGCTGCCAGGTCAGCATCTTCCATTGTTACTTCCCCCTCTGCCCCTGGGGGAAGAGTCACCACGTGCATCGGGAAATACTCTTTGGGACTTGCAGAACCACATTTTTCCCCCTCACTGACCTTTGGGAATAAGGTCTAGAGGGGACGGAAAAACAGACCCCTATGGTAGATAGAGTTTTTCCCTCCTGCTCGCACCTGGTCAAGGTCTCCTTAACTTTGGGCCAGAACAATGACAGCCACCAAATGGGGCTTTAGTGAACGAAGACTTGAAGGGTTCAGCAAAGTTACATAGTTGCATCCAGGAATGTCTCCTTAAGGAAATTCCTGTACCTATTGCCTTGCTCATTCCTTCGGCTGCATATGACATCAGTCGCATGGAGGAGTTGACCACAGAGTGTAAGGTGGAGAGCTGAGAGGAAACTTTATCCGAAACCCCAGCAGCTACATTACCCTGAAGGGTATCTCTTAGCTCTTTCTGGAGATCACTCTGTAGTCTCATAAAGTGGGTCAAGTAATTCAGCGATTGAAGCGTAAATGCCGCTGAACAAAAGGTACACTTTCCATATCTGTCCATCGTCCAAGAGTCTTTATTTGGTGGATGAACAGATGAGGAAGTTTCTGACCATTCCTTCTGGGGGGGCCGATGCCACCACCATAGCATCTACTGGGACACCTTTGGTTAAAAATTCTCTCTCTGTTGGTGCTGTAATAAATTTGTTAGGCCTCCTCGGAACAGGCTCCACTGTATCTGGAGAGCTCCATGCCTTCCAAGCAATCACATTCATCAATTGGTCAAAAGGTGGAGACACCCAAGAGGTGGAAGGGCGAGACCCAAAAGCTTCCAGATATACCGACTCGTCCTCAGAAGGATTGGTGGGCTTCCACCCACTCATCTGTTTAAGGATCTCCAAGATGTCTGCAAAGGAGACATCTTCACACGGGAACCGTGGGGACCCTTCCGAATCATCCAGGTTGGTGTCTAAGATGATAGTCTCATCCAGGGAGTCTATGTGCTTCCTCTTCCACAATCTCTTCCGAGGGACCTCCTCAGAGGGGTACTCTGGAGAAGTCTCGGAAGAGATAGTCTCGCCCACAAGGGCTTCCTGGGAATTAGGGTCTCTACACTTGGGGGGAGTGATAGTGCTGAGACAGACAGAGGTGCTTTTGGGGGAAAAGTACTCGAACCCAAAAGTGTAGCCATCGGAGGTGCCAGCACTCACTCCATCAGCTCAAAAGCCCTCTCACTCCACTCCGAGGAGGTCCCTAGCTCTGAAGAACCGAATGACCGACTCCTAAGCAGAGTGCTTGGCTCCAACACCAATGTAGTGGCTGAGCTCAACCACGCTGAAGCCCCGAGAGGTAGAATCAGCTCGGACGGCTGTCCGATCTAACTCCCCTCCCCGGACCAACGGGAGAATGTCGGCTCCTACACTCCTCAGATTCTGATGGAACCGAGGTAGTCAGAGCAGATATCAGAACTGACGATCCTGTTGGAAGTCTCAGTTCTAACACTTCCACTACTATCGGGCCCAAGTCCTCTGGCTCTGAAGCCCCCGATCGGGTCAGAGGAGGAATTGAAGAAGGCAATAGTGCCTTTGTCGGCTCCAGTTCCTTTTGGTTTGGAGTCAACAGAATTTTTGCCAGCGCTGGTGTATGAACTAGTGTCTTCACCACCTACTCCACGTCGTCATCGGACAAACTCCTGGTGGAACGGGAGGACAATGAAGGTGATCTCGCTCCTTTCTAGGAGCAGAGATCTCAAAGTTGGAGTAACCGGCCCCAAAACTGAGGACTGTCTCCTAACTTGAAACTCTGTCGGTTCCATAACTGCAAATGGAACCAAACAAATAGACTTTTCGGAGCCAAGAGTCCTTGGTTCCAAGGTAGGTGATGATTTAGCCACAATTTTTAGGCGGCTCCGAGGCTGGATCCGAGATAACAGTTTTTTTCCTCAATTTCTCTGATTTTGAGGAAGAAGAAGGGGATCCTGAAGAAGGTTTGGAGCTCTGAGACCCTTCCAAAGCCTCTGAAAAAGGAACCTTCAATAACTCTCTTACAATCAGCTTGTTCTTGCATTCAAGGGGTACTTTGCTTCTGAAAGCATGGCAAAAAGCACAAGATTCTTGCAAATGAAGGGCACCCAGGCAATAAATACAACTGGTGTGCCCATCGGAAAGAAACATTTTTTGGCTGCATTTGTCACATTTCTTGAACCCCCAACTGTTTTGGCTCTTTCTGATCCTTAGACATGTCGATAACAAGAAGAAAGGCAGAAGCAATATGAAACCCCAAAAAAAAAGTACCTAAGACTGAAACTCAGCAAACCCGTACACTGGGCAGTTTAATCCCAAAAATAAATAATATATACATATATATATATATATATATATATATATATATATATATATATATATATATATATATATATGTGGGTCTGGTTCATTTCGCCGAAAGCACATTTCGCTGGATGTTATTTCAGCAAGACCAAATCACCAAAAGCACAAATTGCCGAAAACTCATTTTGCCAAATTTCTTTCACCAAAAATAGTAGTGGCAGTGTATATGCCCTTTTCCCCACTGTAGTACGATCCTGGAGTTAGAATATATATTTCAGGGGTGTGGGGGGCATAGCCCCCATCTAGCTTGTTTTATACTATGCAGTTTCTGTTAAGAGGGTAAGTATGTACTCTTTAATTAGACTAGGTGGGGGCTACGCCCCCTACACCCCCAGTGTGGGGGTTGTGCCCCCCCCCACACACCCAACTATATAGTCTAACTCCAGGATCGCACTACAGTGGGGAAAAGGCCATATACACTGCCACTACTATTTTCGTGAAATGAAATTTGGTGAAATGTGCTTTCGGCGATTTGGTTTTGATGACATGAAATTCGGCAAAACGTGCTTTGGGTGAAATGAACCAGATCCATATAGATATATACACACACACAAACAAACAACAGCTTCACCTAGAAGCTACCAAAGGAAACTTAGCAATCAAGAAAAACACACCACACAACTAGTCTACAAACATAAAAAATCTTTATATATATATATATATATATATATATATATAAAATGCTAAGTATTGAAACACACACAACTAAGCAGGAGAGAATCCTCTACTTTAAATGGATTCTCCTCGCGGCTATGGGGAAAATCAATGGAAGGGGAGTGGCCCTCTAAGTTTAATGAGCCACTAGGAGCCCTCTAACTTAAATGAGCTACCTGAAAGGGGTAGGAAAAGCTCTCTAATTTAAATGAGCTTGATGTGAAGGATAGGGAACGTAGACGAGAAAACAACAGGTAGGCCAGATGAAAAAGGACGATGCCCAACAACAACAAAGGCAGGGAGAAACACAGACAAAAAAATTAACTACTAAAGGTTAACAATAATCCAACTATAAAATTTTTTAAGTGATTAGTGCTGAGATCCACATATTTGGAAGCTGCTCTAAATTTTGTTTTTTATTAGTGCTGAGATATAATAAGAAGAAAAACTTAGCCAAGAACCAGTCAGAAGTCACCCGATCTGCTTGAGTGGCAAATGAGATCTGGGTTATATTTCCAGAGCATCGTGGGATAGGGCATACCCTTGAGACAGTGGAAGCTCTTGAGCTTTTGAATTAGGCCAAATCGGAACCAATGCTCGGTTCCGAACACAACCAGCATAGAATGAAGGCGAGATAGGACAACATAACATCATGGCTTTGTAACTCACAACTCATGCTCAACCAAAAAAGCACGAGATTCTTTATTTTTCCTCAAATCTCCTCTCTCACGAAAAACAAAATTGAAAATCCTCTCTCAATAATACAACCATTGAAGTCACTTCTTATAGTAAATTATTAGGGATGGTAGTAGGAGATAATCTTAAATTTGACCTACATATACAAAATTGCATACAAAAATCACCAAAACTAGGGATGCTTTACAGAGCCAAAAACATTCTCACCAAGGCAACTAAAACTATACTTGCCACTAGTTATCTCTTCCACTCACTACTTTATGATGCTCCCATCCTTACTAGCCTACAGGCATCACAAAAAGTAAAATCTGAACAATGTTATGACAAAATGGCTAAATTTGCAACAAATGTCCCTTTCCGAACCCACCACTGTATACCATTAAAACGTCTAAATCAGTGAGAACTATCCCACTCAACTAACATATACACAGCTTCTCACCACCTACAAAATTATTCAGCATCCATCTGCTTGTCCAATACTAAATACCATTCTACACAATTATGTTCCCACTTGGACATTACAATCCAATGACCAAAAACTCCTCCCTGTCCACAAACCTATCAAGTCTGCTGGGCATGATTTGCACTAGTACCATGTTGCTAAGGCCTGGAACTCTTTATCTGTATCCATAAAGTCAATACCTTTCTGTTAGTACTTTACATCCATTATGAAAGACTTCCTAGCCAAGATCTGTGTATTTTCTTTCTTAAACTCAGAATAAACTGTATCCCTAAATATGATCAAGTACCTATTCATACCTTACACATCTTTCCTCCCTTTCTTCACTCACTTACGTAGTTCAATTTCTCTCTCCTGGCTCTACATCTAAATGTGCCATAACCCTGCTTTTTCTCCCAATTCATAATGCAATTCCTGATTGTATTATATGAACTTACCTTTAATTTCTCTAAACTAGCTAAAATTTCTCTAAATATTAAATCATTGTCATATATGTTTGTATCTATTCTTTACCAATGTTAGCACATTATGTCTAGTTTGGTATAATTGTTTAAATTGTAGATTTTGTTTTGCTTTTTTATTGTATAATTTTTGAAAATTGTAAAGTTATTGTTCTTAAACTTTTTCTGTAATATTTTGGAGCTTTTCCTCCTGGTCCTCTGCTGAAAATGGACAGCTACTCAGTTGGACTTTCTAGTAATCAAATGACAATAATAAATAAATAAATAAATATGTATTTATTAATTATTTTATTGCCATTTGTTTTACCAGGAAAGTTCAACTGAGTAGTGCCTTTTTTCAATGGAGGCCCAAGGAGAAATGTTCCATTATACAGTAACATCATAGACATTATTTGCATTTTTCTTCATCATTTACAGTTTCACTTATGAGGAATAGTTCTATTATTCAGACACCCTTGACATCAGTTACATTATTTACAAATGTTTAATTAACAATAACAGTTACATGGCTTGTATATGAATATTTTTAAATACAGAGAGATATATGCAGTGCAATATCATCAGTATTTAGAGATTGTCAGGTTTTACTACTTGTTCTTATAATGACTTGTTCAAAATCTACGGCATAGGGAGACAAGATAAAGGGTTAAGAGCAGCCCAAAGTAAAGAAGGAGGACAGGAGGAACAAGGAAGATAAAAAAGATAAGATGATAGAGGAGGGAATAGTTGTGGTAATAGTGTATTAAGTTTTTTGCCGCACAAAGTTATGGCACAAATTCATATAGCTGAATGACCACCAGGTTAACCATGTATTGCTTCAGCTGACATTTAAAGTCTTTTCAATTGCAGACTGATTTTAAGTGAAGTGGGATGGTATTCCAGCTTTTAGCAAAGCATTGCAAGTACAAGAAGAATCCTGCATCGTTGTTACATTTAGTTATAGAGTAATGATTTCTCAGTGGAATACAAATGTCTGTTAGTGTAAGGCTGAATGATGGACTGAAGACAAGAGAATTTTCCTGGGTTGTGCAGTAGTTTGAAGGCTGTAATCATGTGTGAGGACTGTGTGTACTTGTGTCTGTTTGAATATAGGTGCACAAATGCAAACCATTGGGTAATAAGTTGTCTTTCATACACATAGACAGCATTTCCCAACACCTAATACTGACTTGCGTTTTGCTAGTGCATTTTATCATTATGACAGAAGAGAAACATTTGTAGAGAACAGTCCCTACTTTTTTCTCATTCTCAATCTGTCTCTAGTCTTCTCCCTCATTTTCATTGTTATTTTCTAGCTCCCACATCTACCTTTTTTCATCACTGTCTGATAAAAATGTGAAAGATCCTAAGACAGCATTACTGAATCAAGAATTGCCTCATGTCATCAACAGCATCAAGCATCTTCCGATGAAAACATTAAAAAATGTGCCATTCTTGCGTGAGTGAAGAGAGCAACCACTGACCCACCACTTTTGTAGAGCTTGACCAAATAACTGATAACCCCTATGACCTGGAGCAATTCTAATATTTTGGTTTTCCATGCTGGAGGATTACAGTGGATACTAGGAAGTTAGATCAAGAAAAGGTACCTACTAATGAGTCATTGAGATCACAGAGTACTAGGACGATATCTGAGATAAAACTATATTATATACGTAAAGACAGAAAAAAAGTACAGTTGTGTAAGGTGAACTTACCATAACAGTAGATGTTCAAATGATCACTGCTGCAGTAGCCTTAGCCTCATGGGTTATATCCTGCCAAGGACATAACAGCTAGCCAGCTTTCAAAGCTTCAGGGCACTTTCTATGCATCTGAGCTGTCAAGCAGCTTGACATGAGCTGACTAAAAGACACGTTTGGAAGCAAAGCTCTTCAGAGCTTTCCTGCTACCAGACAGGGAAGCTGAGCTCTAAAAAGACAATGCTAGTAATAACAAAAATAAACGTCAACACTCTGGCATAAAAATACACCAAAAACAAGAGGGAGGGATGGAGTGGCTCCTGTAGCAATTATCATTCAAATATCTAATGTTATGGTAAGTTCAACTTACACAACTGCACTATTTTCTTCATATTGATCACTGCTGCACTAATCTTAGCTATCTGGGTAGATCACCTTAGCAAACTATATTTGGGAGAAGGAAGGAGAATGGTCTAGGAGCCCCTAGAGAATGGTCCTAGCAAATCTTGGTCTAGAACTGGAGAAGTATTTGAGCTTATAGTGTTTTGTAAAGGTATGTACAGAGGACCAAGTAGCAGCTTCCAGAATACTTCTAGAATCCAACCCAATCCAAAAAGCCATGGATGAAGTCAATGCCCTGGTAGAATGGGCATTAACCCTGCCTGGAATAGATTTGTCATGGTATCAGTAGTGTCATCTCCTCCAAAAAAAATTAAATCTCATCTGACCAACCCTAGTACTGGGATCTGAAAAGATAAATGGTATTGATGCTGGGACCAAAGAGATTTCAGACACCACACTGTGTCTTTCTCATGTGGAGTCTTGCCAGGGTATCATGAGAATCATAGATGTCATAAGACCCAAACTCCTGACGTATTCTCTCACAGTGACCGAAGTCTGTGTGGAAAATCTCAGAAATTGATCTAGATAAAAATCTACTTTTTTTCCCTGTGGAAGAAAAGACAGAGGCGTCTAGTTGACATCACAGGAACACAATCTTGTGTGATGGTGTCAGGAAAGACTTTTGAATGTTCTCTTGGAATCCCTGTTTGTGCAAGAGATCTCTCAGACAAGAGAGAAATTCCTGACATTTTGATAAAGACTCTGCAAAGATAAGCAGGTCATCTAAATATGGAAAAATATGGATACATTGTAGCCTGCAATGATCTATAACTGGAGCTAGATACTTTGTGAACACTCTTGGTGCAGTGGATAGTCCAAAGGGTAAGGCAGAGAACTGATAATGTGATCCAGACACATAAAACCTTAATAAACACCTAAATTCTGGATGACTAGGGATGTGATAAGTATCTTTAAGTCTAATATTCTCAGGCAACTGAAAGAGAAAGTAAATGTAACAGGTTGTGAAATGACATCATTATGAATTTGGACACTATCACAAACAGGTTTAGGAAAGAAAGACCCAGAACTGGTCTCTAAGTATTTTCTTTCTTTGCCACTAAGAACATGCTTGAATAAAACTCCTTCCCCTCCTTTGAAGGAAGAACTTGTTCAGTCACTGCTTGAGACAGCATGTGATGCAAAACAGGTGGAAACCTGTGGGATGAGGAATGACCCCCACCCCCCGGAAAGGAGGAATTTCCCCTACTGTCATCTGTAATCATGTTGAATGATTTTCAAAACCCATTTGTCTGAAACACTCTTCTTCCCATGAGAAAAATGGAGGTTCAGACTTTATGGAGAGAAAATGGGCCAGCGTGAGAGGGGGTCACATGGTCTCTTGAACAGTCATTCAGACTTGTTGGAAGGTCCTTGGTTTTGGGAGGTTTTAGACTTTTTTGGAACCCCCTTTCTACTTCTTCTCAAATGCCTGCTTACCTAAATCCTGATGAGACTGTTTATTCTGTTTTTTTGCCAAAATTGTATGAGGAGAAAGAAAATCCCTTGGACAATGTGGATAAGGGAGGGTGAAAAATCAGAAATTCCCTGGATCAGGTTGTCCCTTCCATCACACTTTTTATTACCTCTGTGGAAGAGGGGCCAAACACTAAATCTCCACCTCAGGGAGAATTTAAAATTTCATTTTTTTTAAATCATGTAGGAGGTTCTGAGAACCCAGCAAAGCAAACCTACTCAAAAATGTACCAGAGACCATAGCCCTGGAAGAAGCATCAACAGAGACACACACACTCTGCAAACAATGAGTCGTGACCTGTGCAACAGAAGGAACTAAGTTATTTAAAAAAGAAGTTATGTACTCACCATAACGTTCCATCTGAGTAGTTGTACTTCATTTGTCTTCAACCTGTGGGAATACAGATCCATATCGGATCCGAGCCAGCAAAGATTACTAGCATCAGCTCCGAGCTCCAGACTCCTCCCCTTACCCATAATACACCTCCCTTGCCTTCCATCCCCAGATCGAGTTTGCTGAACGTACACTTATAAGCCAACCTGATAACATACTTGTGATCTATACTTACAGCCCGTAGGCTGAACATGCGCCAAAGGTCCGGGGGAAGGAGGGAAGGATGGTTGAAGACAAATGAAGTACAACTACTCAAATGGAATGTTATGGTGAGTACATAATATCTTTATCTGAAGTAGTTTACTTCATTTGATCTTCAACCTGTGGGACAGAGTCCTCAGCTACTAAACTCCTGGGTGGCACTCATGGAAGGATATTCCGGAGCACCACAGAGCAAAAGAATGCTCTCCTTCTAGATGTGAAATCCAGTTTATAATGGGAGATAAACGTATGAGATGAGGACCAAGTAGCTACCAAGCAAATGTCATCCAAAGACACCCTAGACCAGAAAGCTGCAGATGTAGCCATGGACCTAGTGGAATAAGCTTTAACCTGACCTGGAAAAGACATGCCTTTGTCCTTGTAGACCTGCAGGATGCATGAAGAAATCCATCTAGCTATTGTGACCCTGGAAATAGGTTTGCCCAAAAAGGATCTATAGAACAAAACAAACAATTGATCGGATTTACGAAAATGTTTTGTCCTGTGTAAATAGAATCATAGCTGTCTGTGAACATTCAACATGTATTCCATCTTGTTGGTAAAATTGGGAAAGAGCACAGGCAAATTTATCATCTTATTGATATTGACTGGTGATGCCACCTTAGGAAGAAAGGATGGATTGGTTCGAAGGAAAACTATCTTTATGAAAAATCATGTACGGGAATTTTATGGACATGGTCTGTAATTCCGAAACCCTCCTAGCAAAGGTAATAGCGACCAGAAAAGTTGTTTTCCATGATAGAAATTTTAGCTCAACAGTAGCGGCAGGCACGAAAGGCGGGGCGACCAGGGCTTGAAGGACCACAGTAAGGTCCCACAAAGGGACAGGATCTTTGACCGGGGGGGTAGCAAAAAGGTGCCTTTGATGAAGGCTTTACACAGCCTAGAAGATGCCAAGGATGCAGAATTCTCGCCCATATGAAAATGAGAAATGGCAGCCAAATGAACTTTGACAGTAGAAGAACTAGCTCTGTGCTGGAAAATATCAGCTAGGAAATCAAGAATAGCGGAAATAGAAGCCATGAAAGGATCTAAACTCATCTGAGAGGCCCAGAAGGAAAAATGTTTCCACTTGCTGCTGAGGAGGAAAATCCAGGTGTCCTAGCAATCAAGGGAACTGGAGCAGCCAAGCCGTGAGCTTCAGGCTGTCCAGATTCGGATGAGGCAACCCTGATGGGTGTGAAATCAGATCCTGAAAGGGATCTGGGATCTAAGGTGGAGCCAGAAGGTGAGACCAAAGGAAGGGAAACCATACCTAGCAAGGCCAGAATGGGGCAATGAGGATCACCTTGTTCTCCAGTCGACAAGCTTTCTGCAGAAACCACGGGATGAGAGGGTTTGGCGGTTACGCATACAGAAGACCAGGAGGCCAAGCATGAACTAGAGTGTCCCTGGGGGTTCAGAGCGAAAAACCTGCTGCACTTCACGTTGGAAGGAGATGCGAAGAGATTGCAGCAAGGTTGACCCCACTCGCTGAAGATCTGTTCCGCTACTGACGGATTCAGAGACAACTCGTAGGGCATCAGAATGGTCCGACTTAGCCTGTCCGCTAGAATGTTGGACAGTCCTGCCTTAAAGGGTTTGGTAAATTGGCACAACCTGAGACAGGCATTACGCCTCATGGACACGCCGGACCCAACTGTCCTAGCCGCTCCTTCTGTTGCATGGGAGAGGAGTTGCATGGACGTATTTGATACTGCTCTCAAAGTTGCCATTTTCGCGGAGAGCAAAGCCTTGTCCTCCTGCGACATGGACTTGGGTGGGGACTCCTCCAGCTCCTTCACCAGGTCGTGATGGAGTCTCTTAATATGGGCCAAGTAGTTCAGCACCCTTATTGAAAAGATAAATGAAGCATACACCCACTTCCCTAGCCGGTCCATCATCTGAGACTCTCGGTCAGGAGGGTGGACAGAGGAACTTTCCTGAGATAGTTCCCTCTTCGTGGCTGCTGCTACCACCATGGCGTCCACTGGGGAGCTCTTTTTCCAGGAAGGCCTGTTTATAGGGGGACTCAAAACCTTATTGGGGCACTTGGGGATTGGCTCCACAGTATCAGGTTCCTTCTATGCCCGCGAGCTGATCAAATCCACTAAAGGATCTGCGGGGGGGGGGCACCCAAGATGTAGACGAGCCCGTGCTGAAGGCCTCCAGAAACACGGGCTCATCAGAGAAGGGCTTGGGGGCAGACCAACCTCCACGCTGGCACAGGAACTCCATGATGTTTCCAAAGGAGACATCGTTGGGAGGTGACTTTGGGGAGCCCTCCCCCTCATCTAAGTCTGTGTCCTCAGTTAGGGACTCAGGGGAGTCCAAGTGCCTCCTCTTACATGTATTCTTACGAAGCACATCTCCCGTGGGGCTCTCTGGGGAGTGCTCGCAAGCCATCTGTTCCTCTGGAGGAACTGTCTGAGGGTCTTCGGGCACAAGCTGCCCCTCTGGTAAGATGACGGGGACCGTAGACAAAGCTGAGGGGATCGGGTGGAGCCCGAAGGGGCGGTCAGGGGCCTCAATCTGACGGAGAGGACTTGTTCTACCACATCGAATGCTGAAGGATAGCGGACCTCCTGTGAAGCCGGTCTCTCTGGGTCTGATGAGAGAATCAGAGCTGGACCCAAAGTATGCGGAGCTCCAAGAGAGGCAACCTGGACCGACAACGTCGGAGTCGATTGTAAGGGTTCCACTCCCTTGCATCCGACTCCCAGGCTCCGAGAGCGGCTCGGATCCGAACTAGTCGGATCTGAGATACTTCAGGCAGCTGCCGGCATCGAGGACGCAAGAACCATCGGCGTTGACATCCCGACCAAGGCCAACCTTGGATCCGAGAACTCCAAAGCCGAAGGTCAGATTGGGGAAGGAGTAATAGGCTGAAAAAAGGGAAGCAAGCTGCCCCCTCCTAAGGGAGGGGGGGCTAGCAAGACCCCCATCTGGATCTGTGTACGGAAAAAGCATCATCTTATCCAGATCCATGTCTGAGAGAGAACGGGTCGACCGAGACGAGGCCACAGACTCCGACCTGACCAGTCAGGAAGCTGAGGCCCGGGAGACTGGGCGTGCCTCCTCTGGCTCCGGGGAGAACCTCGGAGACCGGAGCCAAGGAGAGTCATGGATCCGAGCATACCTGCTTGGTGACAAGAGGTCCAGAGACCTCTTCCTCTTCTCTTTCATCCTTGACTCTTTCTCCCATTCTCTACCCCTCCTCTGCTCCGTTACCACAGGCTTAGAAGCAGGAGTTTGAGTCCTAGCCTGGGAGGGAGGAGGCCAGAAGCAGAGAAGCAGGAGAGGCAGTCACGGCAGCCGCAGTGACTGAAGCCGAGAATGAGGAGGGAGGATCAGTGGCAGGAAGAAGCCCCTTGAAGGTTAACTTGGCCTTTCAGTCCTTCAAAGCTCGGGGTTTGAACCCAGCACAGATGGAACAGTCAACATTGAGGTGGGCCACACCTAAACACAATACACACAGAGTGTGGCCATCCGTTGGGGAGAGATTATGGCCAAACTCTGTGCATCGCTTAAAAATAAGCTTTTCAGCCATATCTAAGAAGAAAGAGAAGAAACAAACAAATACTTTTTTCCTAAAAATTTAACACAAACCCATTCACCACACTAGACTGACTAGAATGGGGGGGTCCACAGACAAACTACACTAACTAACAACTACTATAAGCCTGCACACGATACCAAAGTGATGGGAGGGGAGAAAGAGTACCTACACTAATCTAAAACGGCTAATTTAAAAAAACATTTTTGAAAACTTGCAGTCAAAAAACACCTTGCTAGCTGGAGCTCTAGAGACACGATGTTTCACAAATCGCGGCAAACAAGATCTAGGGATAAAAGGCAAAGGAGGTGTATTATGGGTAAGGGGAGGAGTCTGGAGCTCGGAGCTGATGCTAGTAATCTTTGCCGGCTCGGCTCTGATATGGATCCGTATTCCCACAGGTTGTAGATCAAATGAAGTAAACTACTTCAGATGCATTTTTTTCTTCACAAGAAGAAACTGTAGATAAAATATTTCTCATACTTTCACAATATGTTAGAACAAACTGTAACATGTGAGCCTGACAATTTAAAATTCTGAAAATCAAAGTGCAGAAGTATACTCTATTTTCCCCATACCTATCAATAATTTTACCATCCTTATAAAGATTAGGATTGGAATTAACTAAGTGTGTGACGCCCCTGCACTGGCACAGTAATCAAGGAACCTCAATCCTCACCACTATCATCAGTGAGGGACGTGCACATTGGGAGGATGACAAGTACACACACAGTAAAGTACAATTTCCCTTAAAAGCACACAGAGATCACAGTCAGTCTGGGGCTGGTTTCTCCCTCTCTCTCCAGATCCCCAATATGACTCCCCACTGGAGCAACTATAAATTAAGATCTCAGCTGAGTGGTCAAGCCAAAACCTCTAGCACCCTCTCTGTCTAATCACTGCTTTGTGTCCCTTCCCAAGTAGCTGGCACACACACACATTTTGAGATTTGATGTATGCACAAATACACAGACACTCCTAGGGAAGTCTGGCACAGATTTACCAGCTATGCCCCCTTCTGCCAAGACTATAAGGTAGTAATCACTGCCATCAACCACCCTTACTTATCAGCTACTATAAGGCCCTTACAAAGGGTGACCAATTCCACTTTATAATGTTACTATTATCCAAATGGTAAGTGTGACCAGCAGCAAAGCTATTTAAGAGTGGCCTGTACAGTGTCACCACATACACATGCAAGTACTCTAAAAGCTTAAATATCTCTAAACAAACCAGCCACAATTAAAAGGTTTAAATATATTAAATAATAAATAAGAAAAGCACAAGACAATACTCAATAACTCAGCACAGTGACAACAGAGTTCAGATTCACATGAAATACTTTAAAACAACATTCCAGGACAGTCTCACATACAGAAAACAGCTAAACTACTCTTTACTGTACTCCTACCTATATCTAAGAGATAATATGCCCTAAATGACTTACTTACAGAGCCAGGCAAATACAGATGAGAAGTGCTGATGAGAGAATGTTTCTGGGTCCAAAGACAAATACATATTTCTGTTTCCAGACAATAGAAAAAATCCTCTAGCTGTAGGCATCCTGTCTCCTAGCTGAAACTGAGATACCACAGCCGTAAACAATTTCAACTTATTTTCTTAGAGTTTTGCAAGTTAACTCTGTATGTTCCAACTTCTTACTATCAAACTATGCATTTGCATAAGTATATAGTTCATATACATTTCTGTTCTTTCCCAGTAGGGTACACTGTGGTTACACTCTTGAAGCTCAGCACATAGCTTCATCGGTAGGTACTAGGCTCTAAGCCCAAGGGCCTAAGTAAGCCTAACCAACAATTTTCCCTGGCTTACGCCACCCAAAAATGTGCCCCTGTCAATCAGAGCCACAGATGTGATCCCCAGGGTGTATTTCCTATTTCCCATCCACTCATAAATATTTTTCTTGAAGAGTGCTAATGAGGAACTTTGCTTGACATAGATGGGTAGCTTGTTCCAAAGTATAGGAAGTCTCTTGGACAGGAATCTATCCCTCCAGCATGTCCTGTTTATTATCGTGATAAGGTTTAAGTCCCTAGAGTGTGTAGCTCGGAGGGATTGGGATTTCTTTAGGTGTAGCATGTCCAACAGCTCTGGGTTTAACACAGCTTTATATGTTAGGCAGAGATCTCCTTGGAGTAGGCGATATGCTACAGAGTAAAGCTAGAGTTTTTTGAGACGGTCAGTGTAGGACATCTGTTTGAGGCCAGTAATCCTCTTTGTGAGGTACTTCTGTGGCCTTTCCAGCTGCTGCAGATGTCTTGTGAGGTACATTCCAAAAGGGGCGTTGTACTCTATAATGGGTCTAATGAATGCCGAGTAGAGGGAAACAATGACCTCTTTTTTCCTGGATGAGTACCCTTTTGTGATGAGGTGTGACACATAGTAGGATTTCCTGACTACTGTGGCGATATGATTATCAAAGGAGAGACTACTGTCCACCTGGGTCCCAAGGTCTCTTATCACACATTCGGCATTAAGTAGACTGCCGTTTATGTGGTAGTTCATGGGTACAGAGTTTTTTACCAAAGGGGATGACAGTGCACTTTTTGGCATTGAGCTTGAGGCCATGCCTCTGACACCAGGCATCTGTCTCAGTGAGACCCTTCTGTAGGATGTCCACATCATTTGGGGACTCGACTATGGCTCCTAGTTTGCAGTCAACTGCGAACTTCGTTAGTCAGAGGCCTTCTGTGTTAGCCTGTACTTCAGAGAAGTACATACCAAACAGGAGAGGTCCCAGAACTGAACCCTGTGGTACTCCACTTGTCACTGGTTTGAAGCCAGATTTGGAGTACCACAGGGTTCAGTCCTGGGACCACTCCTGTTTGGCATCTACTTCAGACTTTTACAGTGTAGGTTCTGTCAGTGAGCCATATGGCAAGCCATCTTGTGCCGTAGGGATTTATACCTAGTTTAGTGAGTTTAGCTATAATTCCAGAATAGGAGATGGTGTCGAAAACCTTGGCGAGGTCAAGATAGGCTGTGTGAATCACCTTACTCTCTACGGCTTTGGTGTTCGCTTCAGAAGGCATGATCTGCCTTTCACAAACCCGAACTGGGTGGGGTCCAGAGTTTGGAGGTTATCAATGTCTTTGCTTATACATTACATGATGATACTTTACATGGCCTTGCAGACCAGGCTCAATAGGCTAACGGGGCGATAGTTCCCAGGATGAGTGGTGGCTCCCCCTTTGTGGAGTGGGATAACTGTTGCTGTGCGCCATTCAGTGGGCACAAAGCCTGACGTGAGACTATGAATGAACATGGTGCTTAGGTGGGGAGCCAGTTCGTTCTGAAGTTCATGTAAAACGCAGCCTGGAATGTTGTCCATGGATGCTGTGTTTTTGGTTTTAGAGAATGCAGCTTTTACCTGCATAGATGTGATTACAGGGACTCTGCATTCTTCCTGTATAGATATGGGCCCTTTAGGGGATGAGAGGGGGGTAAAGTTAGCACTGAACCTATCTGCCACGATGTTGGCAATATCAGTTGGTTCTGTAATTTTCATGCCGTTGTGTTGTAACTCAGAGCAGATCTGGGTGTTGCCATTGAGAGTCTTGATATAGCTATAGAATGCTTTGAGGTTGCCCTTAGAATCAGTGGCGATTTTGTTTTCATAGCTAGCTTTGGATGATCTTGTAAGGGATCTCAGCTTCTTACTGAGGCTGACCAGGGAGCTCCTCCACTCATGGGATTTTACTCTCTTTTGCTACAGTTTCTTCCTTCTGTTGTAGAGTTTGTTTATGGCAGGGACCACCAGATTGGCTTCTTTTTTTTGGAGGATAGCATCTTGGTTCTGTTTGGGATAGCACAATCCATGCACTCATATAAGTGCTTATAGAGTGCATTTGTGTAGGATTCAGCAGTCGTAACTGTGTTGTCCATCTGCATGGGTGTCATGATGTTCTCCACTTCTGTCTTAAGAAGCATGAAGTTGGCTTTGGAGAAATTTTTTACAGTGGTTTCCTTAATGGTGGGTGGGGGCGGGATGTGGATATCTAGGGTTACTGGCTTATGGTCAGATCTGACCAACGAGGAGTTGATTTCAGGTGTGTCACTCATGTTGATAATGACTAGGTCTAGGATATTGCTGCCCCTGGTGGGTGTGTTGATAAGTTGATCCAGGGCATTGGAATTTATGAATTCCAGAAAGCGTTGAGCGAAGGAGTTGGTATATGAGTAGTTTTCCCAGTTAACGGTGGGGTAGTTGAAATTGCCCATTATTAGGGTGTTTGCTTGAACCCTAATATTTCCAGCATATCAAGAAGAGAATCCTGGGGCATGGTGGGGATCTGTAGCAAGCTACAATTTGGATTGCAGTTTTGCCCAGAGTTAGTTGCACTTGGATAACCTCGGATGCATTATACTGCGCAACTAGCCTGGAGGTGTGGATATCCTTAATGAATATGGACACACCTCCGCCTTTGGTGTTCTGCTCCAGGTTAGATGGCCGAAAAATGTGGTATGAGTTATTGCCTGGTAATGCAGGATTGCTCTCTAGAGCCTTGAACCAGGTTTCAGTCACTGCACAAATTTTGATGTTCTCCATTTTAAGGAGTGCCTCAAGTGAGTGCATTTTGAGATTTAGACTTCTAGCACTGAGTAGCATTACCCTCAGTTTTTGCTTGCCTGTTCCTGTTACCATGGTGAATTTTTCATTTGAACCTTGCCTAAAAAAGGCACTATAGGGGTGGCAAGAGCCTTAGCCAGTATCCGGAATCCCATGGACGACATGTGCAGGCCATCTCTGGTAAAACATTGTGGTCTGTCGACCATGTCATCCCAAGCAGACAGATACTGGATCCCTTAGAATGACACCAGAAGCTTAGCCAATTGTTAAAGTCACTCATTTTGCCCTTGTACTGCGGTATCATTCTGGGCGATGGCAGGATGCTACTCAGGGCTAGGGTCATACCTGCCTGGGCTACAAGATTGGAGAGCTCTTCCATGTCTCTTTTCATGTAGTCCAGGGAGGTACGTCTCAGGTCGTTCACACCAACATGGACAATGACAGAGTCATATTTGTACTTGTTGTGGAGTAACCTGAGTGCATGGGTTATGTGGTGGATCCTGGCACCCAACGGGCAGCTGACAGTAACCTTCTCCTTGTTTAGCCTGGTGAGTGGGACATCAGTGTGCCTGACTATAAAGTCATCTATGACTAGTGTGTTGGGTACGTTGGTTTGCTTTATGGGCTGTGGTTTATTGGCACACTAAGTCTGTGGGCTATGTGTCATTTGGGTTGTGTTGGGGGGGTGGAGGTTGCTTGCGTTTCTGCTTTGGAGGTCTCTGTTGCTTGAGCAGATTATTATTGAGAGCCTCTGTGAATGTTTTTGTGTTTCTATGTGTGGATTTTGATGGTGTAGGTTTACTGGGACTATGTGATGAGTGTGGTGTGGTGCAAGTGTTTGCCTTCTCCTCCTGACTGTCAAGTTCAGTCTTGGTTGGAGAGAGCTTTACCTCCAGTTTGGCTAGATAAGTGCATCTCTCACAGGTTTTGGTGTTGGGTGGTAGGAGGAGAGGATTGTCTGTGTACATGAGGCAATTGCTACATTGCCTCAAGAGGCCCAGATTCATCAGATAGACAGTAGAGAACACTGGGAGCTGTCCCTTGGACATGTCTGAATAAAAAACTACTTTCCTCTAGACAAGTGAGGAAAGTGAGTATAAGAGCTGTTTTTCTCTAAGCAAGTGAGGAAAGTTAAGTACAAAAACTGTTTTCCTCAAGGAAAAGAGGAAGGTTGAGTGCTGTAGTAACTTGTAGCTTATTTAGTACTAACAACAAGTTCTGAACAAGTGCTGAGCACAAATAAGCAAATTCAAGTGTTAAAACTAAGAATCTGTACCTGGACATTGTGGTAGATAGGCTACGTAGTGCTTACCACTCCGACTGATAAGCTAGAATGCTTCCCTCCAACACAGAAGGCTTGGGGGGCTCAGAAGCTTACAAACAGTCCTGGATACAGCAAATCTGTATCTGGACTAGACTAGTTACAGGAAAGGTGGGAAACAAGTGCAAATGCGGGCTTTTAAACCAGAAAGTTGAAAGGTATGGGAAAACTGCCCAAACGGCCAATAAACTACAATTTCTGGGCCAGAAACCACTCTTGTGGTAGATAGGCTACCAAGCTAGAAGGCTTCCCTCCAACACAGAAAGGCTTGCAGGGCTCAGAAGCTTGCAAGCAGTCCTGGATACAGCAAATATGTATCTGGACTAAACTAGTTACAGGAAAGGTGGGAAATAAGCGCAAACGCAGGCTTTTAAACCAGAAAGTTGAAAGAGATGGAAAAACTGCCCAAACGGCCAATAAACTACAATTTCTGGGCCAGAAACCACTCTTGTGGTAGACCTAGTGCTTACCACTCCCACTGATAAGCTAGAAGACTTCCCTCCAACACAGAAAGACTTGGGGGGCTCAGAAGCTTACAATCAGTCCTGGATACAGCAAATATGTATCTGGACTAGACTAGTTACAGGAAAGGTGGGAAACAAGCGCAAACCCAGGCTTTTAAACCAGAAAGTTGAAAGAGATGGAAAAACTGCCCAAACGGCCAATAAACTACAATTTCTGGGCCAGAAACCACTCTTGTGGTAGAGAGACTACCTAGTGCTTACCACTCCCACTGATAGGCTAGAAGGCAACACAGAAAGGCTTTGGGGGCTCAGAAGCTTACAAACAGTCCTGGTTACAGCAAATCTACATTTGTAAGGCAAGCATACAAACCATATTACTATTCACAAATAACAGAATTATTTATAAAACTCCAGCCAGCTGGGCTAGCAGCCTTCTCAAAGTGTCCAGCAGCAGCAGTGGAGTCAACTAAGGCTATAGCTGCTAGGTCAGGTTTGGGAATAGTGTATTAAAATTTAAAAGACTAAGGAAATTTTATGTATCATATCTGCCTTTTTAAAGACAGGTGACAGACTTTGGGAAGAGTGTATTAAAATGTAAAAGACTGAGGAACTTTATACAGCTTATCTGCCATTTTAGGGACAGATGCCAGACGATCAGGAAAATTGCAGGCTGTAAGACATACTTCCTCTAAAGCAAACAGGTCAGGAGAAATGAGTGTAGGTTTTGAAAAATCCTTCTCTATCTCTCTCTCTCTCTCTCACATAGTATTTTCCGAGAGACTGAGAAATATCAGTGTTCTCCCACGGAAAACACTGGAATATTCTAGCAATAGTCTCAGAGAAAGAGACCCCCCCCCCAACAGCAAGAATCAGAAACTGAGCTCTCATCTGAATCAGAAATCTGAGGGCAAAACCCTGAATCCATCCCTGTATCTTCCTGTTCAGTTTCAGAATATTGAATCTCTTCATGAAAAGAGTCATCCTGCTTTTTGCATCTTTTACCAGAAACTACTTTCCAAGAAGGATCAATATCCTGATCTAAACCTTAAGCCAGTCCCAGTAAACTACTCCTCATCATCTTCTTTCGACCGCTCCCGTTAGGGGTCAGCACAGCAGATCATCTGTTTTCATTTCTTCCTGTCCTCTGCATCTTGCTCTCACACCAACCACCTGCATGTCCTCTCTCACCACATCCATAAACCTTATCTTAGGCCTTCCTCTTTTCTGTTACATGGTAGCTTCATCATTAGCATCTTTTTTCCAATATACTCAGCATCTCTCCTCAGCACATGTCCAAACCAACGTAATTTTGCCTCTCTGGCTTTGTCTTCAAACCTTCCAACCTGGGCTGACCCTCTAATATATTTATTCCTAATCCTGACCACCCTCGTCACACCCAGTGCAAATTTTAACATCTTTAACTCTGTCACATCCAGCTCTGACTCCTGCCTTTTGTCAATGCCACTGTCTCCAACTCATATAACATAGCTGATCTCACTACCCTCTTGTAGATCTTCCCTTTCACTCTTACTGGTACTCGTCTGTCACAAATCACTCCTGACACTCTTCTCCACCCACTCCATCCTGCCTGTACTCTCTTCTTCACCTCTCTTCCACACTCACCATTAATCTGAACTATTGATCCCAAGTATTTAAACTCATTCACCTTCACCACCTCTACTCCTTGCATCCTCACCATTTCTCTATCCTCCCTCTCACTCACACACATATATTCTGTC
This sequence comes from Protopterus annectens, assembly GCF_019279795.1. Taxonomy (NCBI): domain Eukaryota; kingdom Metazoa; phylum Chordata; order Ceratodontiformes; family Protopteridae; genus Protopterus; species Protopterus annectens. The sequence continues at coordinate 1,086,964,942 of NC_056744.1, read as the reverse complement.
TTAGTCCAGCTGACCTTCATTCCTCTTCTCTCTAGAGCATATCTCCATCTCCCCAGCATCTCCTCCACCTGTTCCCTACTCTCGCTACAGATCACAATGTCATCTGCAAACATCATAGTCCACAGGGACGCCTGTCTGATCTCGTCTGTCAACCTGTCCATCAACATTGCAAATAAGAAAGGGCTCAGAGCTGATCCTTGATGTAATCTCACATACACTTTAAATGCATCTGTCACTCCCACCGCAGCCCTCACCGCTGTCACACTACCCTCGTACATATCCTGTACCACTTTTACATACCCTGTACCACTCTTACATTCTTCTCTGACACTCCCAACTTCCTCGTACAATACCACAACTCCTCTCTAGGCACCCTGTGATATGCTTTCTCTAAGTCTACAAAAACACAATGCAACTCCTTCTGGCCTTCTCTGTACTTCTCCATCAAAAATCTCAGAGCAAACATCGCATCTGTAGTGCTCTTTCCTGGCATGAAACCATACTGCTGATCACTAATCACGTCCCTTCTTAACCTAGCTTCCAGTACTCTTTCCCATAACTTCATGCTGTGACTGATCAATTTAATCCTTCTGTAGTTACTACAGCTCTGCACATCACCCTTTCCTTAAAAATCGATACCAAAACACTTTTTTTCCATTCCTCAGGCATCCTCTCACTTTCCAAAATTTCATTAAACAATCTGGTTAAAAACTTCACTGCCATTTCACCTAAACACATCCATGCTTCAACAGGTATGTCATCTGGACCAACAGCCTTTCCATTCTTCATCCTCTTCATATCTATCCTTACATCCTCCTTGCTAATCCATTGCACTTCATGATTCACTATCCCCACATCATCCAACCTTCTCCCCCTCTCATTCTCTTCATTCATCAACCCCTCAAAGTACTTTCTCCATCTGCTCAACACACTCTCCTCGCCTGTGAGTATGTTTCCCTCATTATCCTTTATCACCTTTACCTACTGCACAACTTTCCTAGCTCAGTCCCTCTGTCTAGCCAATTGGTGTGGATCCTTTTCTCCCTCCTTAGTGTCCAACCTTTCATAAAACTCTTCATATGCCTTTATCCTTAGCCACCTCTCTCTTTGCCATGCACCTCATCTCCTTATACTCCTGTCTACTTTCTTCATCTCTCTGACAATCTCACTTCTTCTTTACCATCCTCTTTCTCTGTATACTCTCCTGAACTTCCTCATTCCACCACCATGTCTCCTTGTCGTCTTTCCCCTGTCCAGATGTCCTACCAAGCACCTTTCTAGTCGTCTCCCTTACTAGCACTGCTGCAGTTACCCAGCTATTTGGTAACTCTTCACTGCCACCCAGTGCCTGTCTTAACTCTTCCCTGAACTCCACCTCACAATTACCCATTTTCAATTTCCACCATTTGATCCTTGGTGTTGCCCTCACACTCCTCCGCCTCTTCTTGATCAGCAACGTCATCCTACAAACCACCATCTTATGCTGCCTAACTACACTTTCCCCGGTCACCACTTTGCAGTCTCCAATCTCCTTCAAACTGGCCCTCCTACTTAAGATATAATCCACCTGTGTGCATCTTCCTCCTCTTTGTATGTCACCCTATGCTCCTCCCTCTTGTTAAAATATGTATTCACCACAGCCATGTCCATCCTTTTCACAAAATCCACTACCATCTGACCTTCTGCATTTTTTTGCTTAACACCATACCTACCCATCACTTCCTCATCCCCTCTGTTCCCTTCATCAACATGCCCATTGAAATCTGCTCCAATCACCACTCTCTCACCCTTGGGTACAGTCATCACCACTTCATCCAACTCACTCCAAAATGTTTCTTTCTCATCCATCGCAGACCCGACTTGTGGAGCATATGCACTAACAACATTCATCATTACACCATCAATTTCCAGCTTCATAAACATCTCCCAATAAACTACTTCTATACAAAGAAATTTGAGGAAGAGTAGACACGTTTGTTTTCTGTTTCTTTTTGATGGGAAAAATGGGGCCAACCTGTTAGTAAAGGCAGCTGCTTTTTCCCTAAGGATCCCAGATGGGCACAGCATTCTGACACAGCAGGGGAAACCTTCCCTGTTCCTGCTTCTAGACCAAAAAGAGTGGCTCTCCCTTGCCTATTGAGGGGACTCCAACAGCCTCAGTACAGGTGGCTACTCTCAGTCCATAGCGGCTGTAGGTGCTATACTAGAAGGACTATGGGTAAAAGATGAGTGGTCTGGGTAAAGCAAATGGACACCCACCTGTGACTGAGGCAAATTGCTAGCCTACTGTAGTGGCAAAGTTGTTCACTTAGCTTTTTCTATTTTGTGGCTGTAAGAAGGATGGACCGTAGGACCAACAATTAGGGTTGCCACCTTTTCAAATGCCCAAAGTGGGACATTTTTGGTACAAATGTTACATTTCTGCAGGTCAAAACACACCTACGGCCAGTACAAAGGACAGAACTTCACTTTTTTGCATAAATAAAAGCTTATTCTTTTAGCATTTTAGTTGCTTATTCTGTTTCTTATAACAATTAGGTGTTTCAGATACAGAATAACTGTTATATGCAACTATTACATAAAATATAGGAAATAATTTTGTCCTAAAATCTCAGGACATATGCCATTTTTACAATTTTTTTGCAGGACACAACTGCCCAGAGAGGGACTGGCCCACGCAAAGTGGGACAGGTGGTAACCCTACACAATTAGGGTTACCACCTGTCCCACTTTGCGAGGGACAGTCCCTCTTTGGGCAGTTGTGTCCTGACAAAAAATTGTAAAAATGGCAAATGTCCTGAGATTTTAGGACAAAATTATTTCCTTTTATGTAATAGTTGCATAAAACAGTTATTCTGTATCTAAAATACCTTAATATTATAAGAAACAGAATAAGCAACTAAAATGCTACAAGAATAAGCTTTTATTTAGGCAAAAAAGTGAAGTTCTATCCTTTGTAATGACCGTGGGTATGTGTCGGCCTGTAAAATCTAATGTTTGTACCAAAAATGTCCCACTTTGGCCATTTGAAAAGGTGGCAACCCTATACACAATCTGTTCCATACTCAAGCGTAAATGGCGTACCTTTCCCCGAGAAGACAACCACCAAATGCAGGTAAAATTACTAATCCACAAAAGGTACTTTTTGAACGACGAAAAAAATACACTAAAAAGCACTTACAGACTTTATGGCAGCCGCACAAGGCAAAATTATACACAATTTCTCCACAAAAAAATATGTTGTCACTTTTTATGTTGTGAATCACTGCAATAAGTAAATAAACAGTCTCACATTACTTTAAAACGAATAAAAAAAACAGGTGTTCCGTTTAAAAGATCGCGACAGCCTCCAGACAGGCCCTTAAAACACAACGTTCTTAACTGTAAAATAACTTTTCCTAAAGAGGAAAGTAATGAAAACGTTAGTAAACGAAAGTTTTTTTTTACTGTTTGTTTGTTTCGCTTCCCAATTGACTTATCTGACCAGCAAACGAAAGTACAACCCAACAGTCCATCCTTCGAAAATCCTAGAGGAGTGTACTCTTCGGTGGCAGTAAAGCTTTGGAAGGCCCAAACTTGTCAAGTCAACTCAACTCAACCTACCTGACAGTTTGGGTGCCTGGAAGGTGACCTGACACTTTGGAATCTGGCTGAATATTATATCCATGGCAAGCTACTGCAGCGCTGATGGATATGAAGAACAAGAGTAGAAAACATCCAGTTAAAATGTAGGATTGATCTTCAATGTGTAGTCTTACCAGTCCCTATCTAGGCTGCGATTCAAAAGATCTCATATTAATATCGAGTACATTTGGTATTTTTCATCATAAACACAACTGTCTTTCAAGATCTAAACAGTATGTTTTGGAATAATACGGAATTGGTGGTGGTTTTGTCTGTAATTTACTTATTTGCCTTTGGTTAATACGTGCAGAAGAAGAGGAAGGAACAGGCTATCAGAAACACAGAGTCAGTGTCGTGGTTAACGACAGAGAAGAAGGTGCGCTGATTGATAGCGCCTTAAAATAAAAGGACACCATTTACAAAATGTGGTCATGACGGGTACTACATTAAACCTGCAATAGCGATTCCATAAACCTAATTGACAGGCAAAACTGCCAATATCGACTGCAGAGGAAAATGAACTGCATACTGAAAACAGTGGAAAAAACATAGCCTAAGACTGAAATTGCTTACTTAACAAGCAAATATACTTCCCTCCGATGACACGTCGCTCCTCCCCCACCAAATGAATCATTCCTAGAGGCTAGGACGCATCATTAATTCTACCACTCTCTCATGCATGATAATGCAGCCTGGGCCTTCTAGTGCTGCTATTTCTGCTGTTGAACTCAAGACTGCACCAATGTTGCTGCAGTCATCAAACTGAAAAGCCACGCATGGTGCTATTGGTATCCCCAAACCCAACAGTAAACCATTGTATCCCCTACTCTCAGAGCATTTACTTGCATTATAATTACAAATAATCTGAAGCTTAATTCGTATTCACACGCACTTAACTAAATTGTTGCAGTATGCATCTTGTAGTTTTGAGTCGTCGAGATTCCTGAGTTCCTGAAGTAAATCAATTAAATTCGTGCAAGTATAACACCTACAATCGGGTAGTACAGTGGATCGCGTTGTTGCCTCACATCACAGCTAGAGGCTGCCCAGTTCGATTTTTTTCTGTTGGGATGCCTTCTGTGCGGAGTCTGCCTGTCTCCCTTGTGTTTGCGTTGGTTTCCTCCCACATTCCAAAAGACTCGCCATGGGTGCGAGTGTGTGGTGCTGAAGAACTGTGGCAGGGCTAGCCACCTGGCAGTGTAAACGCTGGCTAGAAATGATTGTCACTGTTGAAGTGACACCCCGACACTATGTGCAAAAATGGGAAAAAGGAGTTGTGGATGGATGGAGCAATACCTACAATGAGGTTATGCTGCCGACTTTCTAATTGCGTTTGGCAGATTATATTAAGCACACATTCGCACAACCCCTTAAAGAATAATTACATAGCATTTTGTATGATTAGTTTTCCATGCAAATCAGCACTTATCCTGATTACTTAAGAGGGTAGCGCATGGCTGAAGATTTTGAACTGTATGCATGGAAGTTTGGCCCAAAGGACCCACATAAACAACTAGCATGAGCATAAACTATAGTATATGCTAAAAAACTTAAATCCTATAAATAGTTTAAGGATTTTTACAATGCAAATCCTATTTCTACTGCTCTGGACTGAATAATGTTAGGTTTATTTACGTTTATGGTTCTCTCAAGTTAATACTATTATATAATGAACAACATAGTATGTTAATTGCTGCATTGTTATTGTTTCCCTCATCATATTGGTAGACAATAAATCTGAAAATGCTGTCAACTGGTTACTTAGATTCATATGCTCTTAACTTAATAGTTAGTAATAGTTTGACATGAAGTCAAAATGCATAGCAAGGTGCAGTACTTAGTTAGATAAATGAACTTTGATTTTTTTTCTGATGTGTAAGGAAAGGGGAAAAGAAGTCAGTACTGTGTTGAGTTGCAGTAAACGTAAGTATTGCAAACATTTGCTGAATTATTTGTTTTTCTTTTGCTGACAGACAAGACATGCACAATGTGTGTCATGATAGCACAGCCACTCTAGTGTTAACGTCAGTAAAGCGTTTAGGCTGTTCCAGTCCCATTACTTTGCATTACTCCTTGATAAGAAAAAAATATTTCACTAGTCCGATCTCACGAAACAGTGGTTCCTAAATAATGTCACCGTGAGCCCCACAGCCGCAGGGACGTCTTTTGTCATGACTTACCTTTTCACTACTGAGAAAGAGCTACAAGCTAAATATATCCTTTGCCTGAACCAGCGGGTGCATCGGGCATCGAGTGCTGACTTGTCGAACATGGGCTAAATTCTTGGCCAGGCTTGTAAGGGCCTCAGGGCCAATAGCCTAGTAACTTCCTATGATCATATGATCCAGCGCGTGGAATTAGTTTGCTTTAAAATTGTTACATCCTTTTTTTATTAGCTTTCAGTGATTTTTTTCAGATTTGCATACCTTTCAAGTGTACCTCATTACCGGGTAAGTACCTCATTTGGGGTCTTAAAAAGTTCGTGTCTCTCGAAGTGTACCTCATTACGAGGAACGCACCTCATTGAAAGAGTCTGTCACACATTCAGTGTTAGGAATGTTTAAGTGAAATCCATGGTAAATAGAAATTAATCATATTAATTCATTAAAAGATCTTTTAATTAATTAAACGATCTTCTTTAGAAGTAAAACCAGCATATTTTAACCATCATATGACCTTCCTAGTTGATGTTGTTAGTAAGCCATTAGTATGTGTTCCACATTTTGCCCATTTGTTCCACATTATCAAGGCGAGTGTTCCTCATTTTGGAGATGGAAGGTTGAGAGCTATGTGATTTGCTTCCAATATCTTGGCAGAAGACAGTTAAGAATTGGCTTCCCTTTAATGCTCACGTCACCAAATCTACTGCTAAAACGAAAAAAAGGTTGGTCTAATTTTCAAATTCAAAGATGCATAGTCCCAGAACTGCGACAGGTGTGTGCGTGTGTGTGTGTGTGTATGTGTGTGTTTAACTACCTAAAACGTGTCACATTCTAATACTTAGCTGAATACAGAGTTTATTGTTTTTTTTCTTCTTTTATTCTTAATTTTGCGATCCACATCAGACACGTGGCATATTATCTTCAGTACTATTGTTTCCTTTCTAGTTTAATTCATTATCTTATAGCTGTTCGCACGCCTACAAAACAAACAAATAAACAGAAAAAAAAAACAGTAACATTTAATGAAATAGATTCCCAAAGTAACTCTTCCCCACCACCGTGTAATCGTGGGTCCTCTCGCCACCCCTGTATAAGTGTAATGTAAAACACTCAGCACAAACGTTTGATTTGAAAGCCACCCGTGGTAATGCATTTGGCTGCTTAGCAAATCCTTCTCTGTTAGTTTTGAAGGTGCCCCCTTCCACCCTTTGTTTGTTTCTATTATCATAGACTCTCTCGCTCGCTCGCTAGTTCTCCTTGGATTTGGAATATTGCAGAGCCAGGGAAGAGTGCACAGGGGTCCCTCCCAGCTGTCACTTTCTATGTGCCCCCACTCAATAGTAAAAAGAAGGGTCGTCTTTTTGGATCACACACCAAGTCTCATCACAAATGAGTCCCCAATAGCTTTGATGCCTATGTTTGGACACAAGCAATTATCTCTGATTATTGTTTTTCTTTTCAGTTTGTCCAACTTGGCGAGTCTCTGAAGGGAAGGAAAACAAAATGGGCAAACTCGGAGGACTGAACACTGTTCATACCCCCACCCTCCCACCGCTGCCACAAAACCACATATACACACCCACCCCTGTAGCCCCGTGTTTTTTTTTTTTTTTTGTTGTTTTGTTTTTTCCTGCACATTTTTGGAGGCAGTCTTAAAAGTTTGCAGCACAATATGGTTTCGGCTTTTTAAAGAGTTTAAAAACACAAGTGCGTTTGTACTAATAAAGCGCAGATAGGAAACAGGAGAAGTGTAAACGTCCGGTGTGAATGCTTAATAGGAGTGAAATTATTTTCAGATGGAAAGGAAGTAGAAGACAAAGATTTAAAACAGTATCATTTACCACAACTCGAGAATAAAATATAGTAACCATTTTTCTTACAAATATGGCAGGGTGCTTACAAGAAGAAATGTTACAGAAAATTAAGAAATTACATATTTTGAAATGTAGCTATGGGACTCAATTGACACTTTTCAATAGACCTCCAAGAGTTGTATAGCCAAATGGGTCACTGAAGATAACAAACAGCGTTTTGCAGTACACTTGTAAATTGCATTTATACAGTTCTTCACCTACACCCATCAACATGAAACAGGGCAACTATTTTACTAGAATTATAGGGTCTGAGAATCTAAGTATAGCTTAATATACGCGTTTAATAGCAAGTGAATTATTATTACTTAAATCACAAACGTGTGTGCTTTACGGGATTTTTCAAGAGATATTATAGCTATTTTGTCTGCTAAAGTGTAAGATGCTGCGGCGTTATTACACTCCCCTGTTGGCTGTACAATTCAGCACACAGTTAGTAAAGTGAAAAGGAAAATGCAAGTAAAGCATGTTTAAATATTCCTATTTTGCCCTTACTGAGAAGCTGCAGTGATTAGCATTGTGCAACGGTGCTTCATTCACTGAATGGCTGCCACAGTCACCCTATGCGAAATGGGCGCAGCTTAACCATACAGAGAATTGTTTTCTGTCATTTCACCTAATTTACTAGGAAAAAGTAAAGCTCAGTGAATACCACTCTGTGTGTGTCGGTGTGTGTGTGTGGGGGGGGGGGGGTGCGAGGAGGGGTCGGGATAGGTAAATCAGATAAAATCTAAACAAGATGGGAAAATGTAAAGCTGAGTTTCAAACTGATACAAAAGAGAATCCGTTTTGAATGGTTCGCTTCTACTTAAATGATCCCAAAGTAGTCCAGCATAAGAAACAGCATAGAGAAAAAATGTGTTGTTTAAATCACGGATTTAATTATATAGTTGCAATCTCCTGTCTTCTGTGACATCGGTGTGTGTGTGCTGGTGGGTACCAGCGTACCCTCTGATTCTTGTACTTGAAGGCTGCATACAAAATGCGGGAGGTCTCACTCTTCTGCACATCTATAACTGAGCTGTCTCAGAATTGTTGAACTGCCACATAGATAAGCAAAAATCAACTTCTGTAGGAGAAAGGGAGAGAAAAAACTACTTCTGATTAACTCCTTGAGACCACACACGTGCATTAAACCCATCTTTTGTATCATTTAAAAGAATGATAAATAATAGAGAATTGAAATAAAAACAATTGGGGAAAAGTGATGCAGAGAGAACGTTGGCAATCTTAAGAAATCGATAGCTAAATGCCATTAAAGCAGCTACATCTCCTATACTAACATTCCTATCATTAATCTGAAATGGAAAATAACTAAACTATCAGTGCCAGTGGTATACAAGCATATGCTTGTCGCAGGCATACCGTCTTCAATGAGTACTGTAATTGTTCCTATGGGTAGAATAAGAAAAAAATATGACTTAACAGGTGGGTGGTTGTCATAATGGCTAAGATGTTTACCTTACAGACAGAAGATGTAGGGTTTGATTATTACATAGGGTAATCAGCTAGGTTAAAAATGGTCCACAGGGGCAGTTAGCTTGGTACTAACCTATGCTGAACAACTGTTTATGATGCAAGTCTTTTTTCTTTAAATTTAGTGACTTAATAGCACTTTTGTTCACAGATTTAGTTATCAGGAAGGTCTCTGCTGCATGTGCACGTGTGGGCATTGTGCATGCATGCGCGTGCGTGACACTCCCCCATTTTGCTGTGTTGCAAAAGTCTGACTTTGAACAATATTCGAGTTCCTAAAACTGGTTGCAGAGTTTCTTCTCAATCTAATATAATACAGATGCTTAATGCCATTTAAAACAGAAAATGTTTGTTTACACGAGCTAACCCCAAGTGCCATTTGTTATTCCTCAGTGACATAAATGAATTTCTGCATTCCATATTTACAAACGTTAGGGGAAAATACACACAAACACAAGACAGTTATATTTTCAGAAAACGTGTTTTTAAAACAATAGTATCGCATGTTTCAACTATCTTATAAAATATATAATACCATAGTAAGTATGGGCAGGACCACGCATCACCCACGCAGAAGCATGCTTCCCAACTGTCCTTTATTTTCAGGGACGTCCCTGATTTTGACTCAAACTTTAGCTCTGTCCCTCTTAATCCCCCATAAAAACTGATGACTTTTGGGGGAAAGGTGATGAATTACACTTAATGAATAATGACAATAGAGTTATATACTTGTTTACTGCAGAAAAATGTATGTTAATTCAGATTTTATTCTGTCAATGTTTCTAGTTAAAAGTGTTAATATTTTGAAAGTGTCTCCCTGATTATTTCTTGATCTGTCCCTGAGTCTGTTGAGAATTGTCTATTTGGTTGAGAGCGATGAGCAGAAGGGTTGTAGAAAATTGTTTCTTAACGATTCAGCAATGCAAAGCAAAACGTCTCATCTCAGTTTCGCAAATATGTTGAAATTCATTTCCAAAACGGAAGATAGTACTGAACATAAAATACATTTTTGGTTTACGCTGCCTCCCTGCCGGGAATGGTCAAATTAAGTCACCCAAACAGTACGCCGGGGTCAAGCCTAATAATATTAAGGGGGCAAAAAATACAATGTTCTGTACAGGAATGTTTACTCTTCTTTCACTCGTCTTGTTTTAAACATTATATTCCTGTAGTTGTAGATAGTCTTGACATCTCCCTAATGGAAAGCAATTTCAAACGTCTCCTTCTAAAAGCCGGTCGTATTCTTTATGAAGTTAAGGACTGTGTCGTCTCTGTCCAGCTACACCACGCGGTACATGCGTACCCCACCGGGTGTACTGTAGCAAGGCCCGCATAGATCACACCCACCGCTCAACAGTCCGGGACCGTAATGTATTTTTTCTTTACGATTTGCATGGGGGCTGCTTCCCCCTACACCTCCACACCCCGTCCAAATTAAATATATCAACTGCGAGATCGCACTACATTGAGGAAAAGGGTAAACACCCACACCAAGCCCACATCTGCGCGAGAACCGCCCGGCGGGGTACCCAGGTACAGTATCGCCCACTATGCATGGGTTGCTGTTGTGTATTACTCTGTCAGGTTTAATGCTAGACTGCCTTCATTCCTCAGCACAGGAATAGGACAATGCAGTAGCCGGGAGCTACCAAGTAGTGGTAAATAATCATGTCGGCATACTTTTCAACACTACCTGATTTTAAGTCAATTTTAGCTCTGCCCCCTCTTAATATTTCTCAAAAGTGCTAACGTTTGGAGAAAAGGTGGTGAATTACACTACTGATGACAATAACTAGAGTTACAGACTTATTTTATTTAATAAAATGGATATTAATCCATATTCTCTTATTTTGTCAGTCTCGTGCTGCTAGTACTAATATTGATCCCCCGTTGTTTCTGCATTTGTCACTAATTCTGTTGAGATTTGTCCCTGCGTCTTTGGGAGTCGTGCATGTTGGAAGAAGCTATTGCGGGGCTTATACGCCTAATTTTTACCTCACTATGAGGAATGTTCCTCATTTCGAGTCTTAACAATTTCGTGTTTTAGTTGTTCCACATTAAAAGGGTCTGTCACATTTTTAGTCTTAAGATTTTTTTAACTAATATCCTTGCTAAATAATACCGAATCATACAACTCACCATACTAACTTTATATAAGTGTAAAATAATGCATTTTAATCATTCTGCAAGCTTTCCAGTTGGCGTTATTAGTAAGCTGTTAGCATGCTTTCCACATTTTGTCCATTTGTTCCACATTATGAGAGGTTGTGTTCCACATTTTGAAGATAAGAGGTTGAGAGCTAAGACGCGGGGCTTCCAGACTTTTTGTTCACGCAACCTTGCATGAATTCTCTTAAAAGAGCGCAACACGTTGCCCTCGAGATGATAAAATATGCTGGACTGTGTCTGTTGTCTTTAATAAAAGACACCTCTTTATTGTGTTACTGCTTTTATATGTTGAGCACAACATTTGTAGTCACGTTCGTTTATGATAATTACTAATCTGAAGCAGAAAGTTAGCAGCATTTATGGCGTTTCATGGAAGATCCATAAGCTTCAATATCCGAGGAAAGTCGTGAGTGATGGTCTACTTGTTGGTTTCTCTTTGTAGTCTTGTGTTCACCTATTTGCTCCCTCTGCATAATGTTAATTTGCATTTAGACTACATTACTTTAAGATTTTATTAACTCCTACCTGGACTTAAATATCTTGGGGCACAGGGACAGCACTGGATCTAAATTTTCAGATACATGGCATTAGGGTTGCCACCTTTTCAAATGCCCAAAGTGGGACATTTTTGGTACAAACGTCAGATTTTGCAGGTTGAAACATACCCACGGCCAGTGCAAAGGACAGAACTTCACTTTTTTGCCTAAATAAAAGCTTATTCTTGTAGCATTTTAGTTGTTTATTCTGTTTCTTATAACATTTAGATGTTTCAGATACAGAATCACTGCTTTATACAACTATTACATAAAATATAGGAAATAATTTTGTTCTAAAATCTCAGGACATTTGCCATTTTTACAATTTTTTTGCAGGACACAACTGCCCAAAGAGGGACTGTCCCTCACAAAGTGGGACAGGTGGTAACCCTACATGGCATTAATGAAAGGTTATAAAACATACGTCCTCACCAGGCTGAAAAAGACAAAGCGAACAGGTATTTGAGCGCTTTCGTTCCTTTATTCAGTGTCTGGAACTTCATCAGAATATTATTAAATATGTTACTGCAACCGTGTCAGTATAAATAGAGGAAATAAGCAGTTGTAGTCAGCTTTTGCCAATAACAAGTTAAAAATAATTGACAAACAATGAGTAATTTGCATTCACCTGTAATCGAATGGTGAAGAAGGTAATAAAAATTCACCAGCCAATGATAATGTTATGTTGTAAACCTGATACTTAAGAGTTTCGGAGTTTAAAAACGGTTGTGGTCGTATGTAGACATTAATTTAAAAAGAAAAACACTCTAAGTACAACCCATAACTGAGAGAAAGAGAGAAAGAGAAAGTGATTGGGGATAAAGTTCCTAAATGCTCATATAAACGTTGTACTTGACATTTTTCATGAAAGACTATGTGTCTCTTGTAAGTAGCAATGTAAGCTAAAGTTCAAAACATTACAGCTCAGTATGCATTTAGACAGACACTGGCAGCTCCACTATGTGAGAGAGGTCCGGTATAAAAAAGAAAAGGATGAAACATTTGAGAATGGTTGGCATAATTATGCAGCGGTTTGGGCATTTGGTTCTTAGCTGGTGTGTGCCATTTATCTACAAGGCTTCCTTGTGTCCCTGCGCTTTTCCACCAAGGTCGTTTTTTATCCTATGTTTCATATGCATGCCCCTAGGTGAAGTGATAACTTCCTACACTGTAGTGTGTGCATTTTGCGGTGAACTGTCATCCCGTTGGGAATATGATATCTGCTTTACAGCTGTTGCTTGACAGGATGTTCTCCATTTCTTCACTATTCTGAATAGGATAAAACGAGTATCGTTACAAAAAGCATTCTCCCTTGTCATAGTGAGTAGTCACTAGTAAAATAAAATAAAAGTGCTGTACAAAATAAAATACGCTTGACAGTTGATGCAGGCGGCACAGCGGCGTAGCCATTAGCGTTGCTGGCTCAGAAGGGTCAGTCCTCAAGTTGTGATATCGTTTGGGGTGCACTTTGTGAAGAGTCTGCTTGGCCTCCCAAAGTCTGTGGGTTTTCGTCCAGTTCCCTTGTTTCATGTTACCTCCTAAAACGTGCCATAAGTGAAGTGTGTGTGCCCCTCCAACAAACTGGCATCACATCCAACAATATTTGCTCTGCTTTTCACCCATCTGCCGGGATAGGCTCCTGCAACCTTAAATTAGACAATACTAGTAAAATGAGAATTAATGTATTGACTTCTATTTGTCAACCATTCATTCCACGCATGGAGGAAATTGGAGTGATTAAGTCCAAGTCAGTAGACAATTCCCTTGGTTTACATGAATTATTGCACTTTGTTGGGCGTGAGATTTTAGAGCTGGAACTTTTAGTGTGATACAGTTTTGTCTGCAAATGTTTGCTTTCTTCGGCTGCTTGGAGTTCACTGGGAAGCGCATACTTTTTTTTATTATTTTAATTTTAAGCAGGATGCATATTTGGAGCTATTTGAGTGTATTATGCTTGTGATCAAATGTGAAGTATAATAGAGATAAAATAACTGTGGTTCTACATGCAGGGATATTCAGTGGGAAGTGAGGTGCACATGACACACGTTTCTGTAGTGTCATATAGCTAGAGTTCCTTAATTCTACAGTAACTTATACCGTGGGACAATAAAAACAATGCATTTCCTACAGTTAATTTTCTTTTTCGTGGCTACTGTGTGAATTAATTAGTACTACTGTAAATGTCAAATGAAGATAAGGTCGAGAACAGGGGCATTTTTGTCTTTATAGCTAAAAGAAGATTATTTAAAAGATGCTAAGGAACAGGAACTAGGTGTTGGCAGAAAACTCAGTCTTGCCTATTAATTATTTTGAATGTACGTCCACGTCTGTATTTAAAAAAAACAGCCACTCACAAGTGATTTACTATTGGTTTAGTATGCTTTTTACAAATAAGCAATGATGAACTATCGTGCCTTTCTTATTTGTAATTACCACTTATGTATCATGATTCAAATAATTACCTAGGCAGTACGTTTATTTTTTTATTGGCGTCAGAGCAGTATCCCATACACATAAATTGAGTTGGGGAGTGCAAGTCAAGGATCAAAGTGAAAGCTCTCAATCGGAGCTACTTAGACACCTGTTGCCATAAACCAGGCAGCCACACGTTATTTTCTTTTTCATATTTTTCTTTAAAATGGGTGGAAATGATCGATACTAGTAAAACGGTTTGGTTTGAATTGTACATGGTTCAGTGGAAACAACCACAGAAAAAAAAGCAATTAGCAGTTCCGATCCGCTACATTATTTGGTGTAGTATGCGTTAGGCACAGCTTCATGTTCAAAATGGGCTTGGCACAGACCACGACCCTTTTCCTAAGGGCCGGAATATCATGTGGACTAGCTGACGGGAAATATCCATGTCTTTAACAAGAGGCTAAAATAATTTAATAAATGTGGCTTTTTGATGTGAACGGAGCCAGGGGAGCTGTAATTATTTGTAATAATTTGTGAGACTTTTTTTAAATTTATTTTATTTGTAGTAATTGTTTTAGTCCTCCCCTAACACACACATTTTTTTCCAGGTTAAAGTACTGCTGTCGGTTCGCATTTTAGAAGAATTCGAACGTGCCATTGTTTACCTATCTAAACAGACCCACGTTGTTAGATAAAAAATCAAAAATATATTTTGTTAATTTCTGGCTGTTTATTAATATATAATGTATTGCTAGAACGACGCTGTAATTGAGTTGAAGGTGCTTGTGTAAGCCGCCATTCAACGTATGTTTATCATTAATGAAGTGTTTGGTGTTTGAAAAGAAAAGATAAGTAAATTCAAAAACTTCTAAATAAGTGATGCATCTTTATTTAAATGTTAATTGTTTTGACAGTAAGTGAATTTATAATACAAAACTCCTGCCTTCTTATTGTCGGTTTAACTACTTCAAAACTCATTGTCAAGTTAACCGCTAGACTCACTTGCCATTCTTAACTATATTTTTTGCATTTGCTGGCAACATACATCATGCCATGTGCTGTTTTCAAGGAATACACTTCCAAAGGAGTAATCCTTATGTAGCCACTGGAGACCTGAGATCTACTCCATTTTTAAATAGCATGGCTGCGCTAAGGTTTCTTACGCAAAAACATTTTAAGTTACTGTAGCCAAGCACTGTACATCCCAAAGACGTTGTTATTAACATCAGCTGACAGGAATGGACTTTGAATGTTAATATCTAATAGCCAGACACAGCCCGGTTTAATGTTGTACTCTGTCACTGTTTGCGGTCCATTTGTGATTGCGGGAGGTGCTGGCATGTTCTAGTAACATTTTACGAGGTAAGCAGCCCTAGTCTGACACTCTCTAGTTTATCTTTACAGATAATGCCTGATCCTAAACAACTAATTTTTCTTCCTCACTAGATCCACATAATACACAGTAGTCAAATATATGTGCATTTCAAGGTAACAAACAATAATATATTCACGGGAAAATGGAAGTTCAGCCAGCCAGATAAACACGGATGAGTGCGGCCGATAAATGTGCAGTTTCTAGTAAAATGTGAAGGAGTGAAACACAAGAATTGGTTATAGCCATAATTTCAATAATGAACGTAATAAATGCTGCCTCTTCAAAATCAATGGCAGTCTGTACTCATTTTATTGAACTTGCTATGGCCCATACCTCTTGACCTCTTACCACAGGAAAGATTTTAAATATTGCTGATATAAACTTAGCAAGACAAGATAACAGGAAAGTCTGAAACTGAAATATGTGTCATTAATTAGTGACTTCAAGCCCTCCGCGATATGCCAAAAAAACGCACGTTTTACGAGGAACAAACCAAAACTATGAAGCAAAAATCTGAAAATCTGGACGGTTGAGAGATATGCGAGGGTCCTTTTTACTAACAATGGTAAACTAAAATGTAGTATCACATAAAACGACTTTCAGGAGTACGAATTAAGTGCCAGGAAAATAATTGTGGGCGCGTGGGGGGGGGGGGGGGGTCAGAAAAGCAAAAAAAGTATATAACTTTAGTGAGCTAGATACTTCCTTTTGATGCTCCTAGTGAGTCACTAAACAAAATGTGCTCTTTGGCACTGTTGCCACTGGTTTGCCAGTAGTCCCGCATTATCATATTTTAGTTTGTACTCTGAACCACACCTTTCAACTGTCCCCAATTTTTACAAAATGTCTCTACTTGTTTTCTTATATAGTTAATATAGTTTCATGGTCTCGCACATAATTAATGATTTCCTGCTATCACTTAAGATTTCAGTCAGTCAATAATGTCGGATGTTAGAGCAGATGCAAAAACGTGTTGTTCTATAAGTAATTACAGTAATGTTTAAAAGTGTCCCTGATTGTGGGTCTTTGTCCCTCGTCATGTTTATTTTTGTCCCTAGTTACTGAGCGAAGAAGATGAGAGGTTTGATACTCATTTTATTCTAGACTTAACTATATTTGTCTGATTTATGTTGGCTTTAATGTGTTAAATAATGTAAGCCCCAGTACTAAATGCCAAGCGCTGGTTTAATTTATACGCTACCGGATGTGAGCCTTAAAGTAATGTTTACGTTCTCAAGCTCTTTGTCATTTCAGTGTCAATAGTACATGTGATGAAAAGCATTATTCTTAGTATGGCAAAACCACTTTTATAGTTTGTAAGGCATATCTGCTTTGCGGAAATCAACTGCTGCCCTTTTGCTGAGCTGCACTGAATTCCTTACCCTTACATATATGCATCCTAGGCTAGTGTATGTAGTGGGTTACCACGGGCAGCAAGTCAGTGCATCCAACGGGCTTGAATGCACAACGTGACATAATTAAAATGTTGTATGTTGTGTGGTCAGTTTATGGAACAGAAAGTAAGCTGTATTCAGATAAATAAACGTCCTCATAAAGTGCAATTATCTCTTGTAGTAGACAATAAAGAGTTGGTTACTCTAGCTCTAGGGAGTTATTTTGTTGATGGGGGACGTAGAAGTAGAGTAAACTGTAACTTGTTACTTTTCTTATAATGCAGGGACAGCCTTGTAATGTAATAATCAGACAGATTACAGCGTTGTAATATGCACCCAGTCCATGTTACACAGTTAACAACGCTGCGCAGACTGCTTAGCACAGTAGCACCGCCAAGAAACGGAGCATGCGCCAAACCAATCCTCGACCGTAGAAACTGAATTGGGTAGCTAATAATACAACGGCCATAAATCATTTGAAAAGCAGCCACTTTGTTTCAAGGCTGTAGCTAGACATACGTAGTATATACCACAGAGTACACTATCCTCCGAGAAGTCCTCTGACCTTTGGTGCCATGCAGAAACCAAAATTTAGTATTGCTGATTAAACTAATACTCTCAGCCAAATATCCTAATCCCTTGTCTCCAGAATTATCAGGAAAGTAAAAAAAAATCAGGGACAACAGACCCAAATCGTACATACTTCTTAAAATACTGCTACTTCTGACATACAGAGTTGACTGAATCTCATGAGTGACATGTTTTGCGATAATTCATCACCTTCAACCAAAACACCACCAATTGTAAGGAGAGCAGAGAAACATTTTTAGCCCAAACCATGGACGTGCAGGGACACTTGAGAGATATGACCCCAGCATCACTCTATAGACCGTCAATCGCTGTCTAGGGGAAACCTAGGAGAACAGGACTTGTCCCACCACCAACCCCACATAAGTCCTTTCATGTGGTTTCTAGATTGTGATGTTTGCAGCATGAGCGGACTTACCGCTGGTCGACCAAAAATAAGTAGGTAAGAAGTAAGTAAACAAACACAGCAAATAAAACAGAAAGAGTGGCGTCCGTGCCCCTTCGTGTGCCCATTCAGTTTATGTGAAATTGTATTGTGGCAAGAAGGCAGCAACTCAAATGCTGCACGCTTTATTAGACCAAAAAGGGATAGCATTTAGATTTGTTTTATTTGTAACGCACGCATTACTGTTTGTTATGTATGTGTTACGAACCTTGTATTTGTAAGAACAATATTGAAATCTGTCCTTATTTTGGGACTTTTGTCACCCCATTAACTTTCGTTCTGTCCAGTCCAAATTTCTTATGCTAAGAGGTTCTGGGTCGTGGCTGAAAAGGTCAATAAAACGGCCCACTTACCCGATCAACAAACAGTAACTAGACACAATTGGAGAAAGGTGTACAATTTTCAAAACACGAGATGTAATAGGGGCGATGGTGTGAGACTCCGAGTACAACATATACATTTCTAGCAACATCCCTGTTTTATTTGCCGATTTGTACCCCTTTTATTTAAATAATGTGCTTGAGGTGGGCAACAGGGTGGCTCAGTGGAAATATCTTTGTCTTACAAATCGGGGGTTCACTCCTGACTCTTCCCACTGCCTGTGTGGCACAACTCTCAAATGACCCTGAATTTGCAGAACCTGCATCATTTTTCCCTAATATTTGTGTCCTGTCCTTCGTATTTTTTTTTCTGGCAAATCTCCACAGATTGCAATCAGTCAACAATGGCAAACATCAGAAATGCGTAACTTCGTAGTATTAGGAAAATGTATGCTGATGTAATTTCTCTTGGTAGATTAACTTCCTAAGTGAATTAGAGTAATGTTTTAAAATGCCCTTAATTTTCGGCCTTTGGCCCTCATTATGTTTGACTTTGCCTTTGATTCTTGTCAAAAAAAAAAAAAGTTGAGGACTGCAGATTGTGAAATTGACACGCTTTCCTCTTGTCAGCCTGTCTTTTCTCTAGACGTGCCAGTTTCCTCTCATACCATAAACCACATTGCTTGATTGGCTGTACAAAAATGTCCACATTATTTACAAGTTGCATTTACCATTGTCTTTGTTTAGAGGTTCTCCGGTTCGATCCTCGGCTGGGGTGCCTTCTGTGTGAAGTCTGCATGTCCTCCCTGTGGTCGCGTGGGTTTCCTCCGGGTACTGCGGTTTCCTCCCACATCCCAAAGACAGGTGGATTGGACACTCTAAATTGGCCCTAGGCGTGAGTGTGTGCGTGTGTGCCTTCTGTGGAAGGTTGGGCGCCGGGCTGGCAACTCGACAGTGTAAAACTCCACTGCAAATCGTGAGCGGATAGGTGATCATCTGTGGCGACCCCTAACCGGGAAAAGCCGAAAGAAGAACAAGATTTACCATTGTCCTTGTTGCCTGGTGAGTGTCTGAAAAGGTCTATGCACTAGTCCCCTTTGACTTAGTAGGTTAAATGCCAACATAAATAAACAAAATACTTAATGCAAATATGCCAACAAAAATGGTGCTTCCTCGAAAAGAAATGTGTACGCCCTAGCTTATACTGTGTATGCCTAATTGAAACGTCATGCATAAGGTAAAAGACAAGTCTAGTGTAGCATTATCTTCTGATATCTTTGCTGACTGTATTTGGAAAACATGTACAAAAGTTTAAGTAAGTGTGCAAGGCAACTTAAATACAGTATGACTACTTAGAATCAGTGTTTATGATGTAGATGGGAGAAAATAAAAAGCACGCGTCTTCTCTTAAAAAAACCCTTTAACAGAGGGATCTGAGTTTGTTAGTTCATCTCTCAGGGTGGCAGTATGCTGATGGAGGGAGGAGCATAGCTGCTGCAAGGTTAGAGCTAATGGGCCACCGATGCCAACATCTAGGAAGAAGGATCTGGTTAGTCACTGCACTGAAAGATGCTGTTTCTTCCTTATTGCCCTTGCTTTCCCCTTCGTACCAGTTTTGATTTTAACCACTGCTTATATCTGCCATTTTTCTTTATCCCCGCTAGTGCATATTAGAGGCAGTGCCCCAAAACAATGTTTGTCCTTCATCTTTTATTACTTGTTTTACCTCAGTGCTGTGATTCACAAATACCTTCTTTACTTTGCCAGTAACATTACTATTGCTGCATCATTCTAGTCTGGGAATAACTAAAACCACTGGAATTCCAAATTAAGTCTTCACTTATGCACTGACTATGACCGTATAGAAGATAATAAGGGTCGTTTTACATAAGTGTGTGGAGAACACTGAAAACTCCCATATATTAAAATATTTACCGTCAACCAGTCTATGAAACAATTTATTTTGGAATATGAGGAACGTTTCTCATTTTGTGTCTTAAAATTCAGTGTCTCACACTATTCCACACTGAAGGATCCCATTCATTGTTAAGATTATTTTAACAAATACCGATGACAAACAAAATACTGAATACTACTGAATTCTATTAATTCATCAAAATAACTGTAAAATACGAAGAAACTGTTAATAAACATCCAGTCAGCTACCTAGGTGAAGTCGTTAGTAGGTGTTCTACATTTCCCCAATATATCCCACATTTCCGAGGCAGTGTTCCACATTTTAGAGATGTAAAGCTATAACAACCATGACAATTACTAAAAGGTTTTCGGGAAAAATTCACATTTCCTTTTTATATGCAACTTGATGCATGGCTGCATGATGAGGGGAAAAGGGAGAGAGCGATTGATAGTTATAAGTATCACAAGTATCATGGTTCTCCAATACGCCAAAAATGTCTCGATACTATGAAAGGGCAGCTAATACCATTCTCAGTAGGGTGAGGTTCAGTATAATTAAAAATGCTAATTTCAAATGCAAGACACTGGCGTTCTGATAAATCACTCCCATTAGAGAAAATAAAATAAAGAGGTGTGAAAGAACTAATGTATGAATATATTACGGTGATGGGGTGAATAATATCTATAAAACCCATCCATTGTGTATGTTCAACCATGTTTCCCTATTATTTGTTTCAAACTTAGTTGTACATCTTCATCTAACTTTAAGGAATGATAAAGCTCCCAAAATTTCAAAAAGATATGGAGAAAAGAATAAAGGTCTGCAAAACCCATGTTCAACCATGCTTCCTTTTTAACTAAATGCACTTTAAGGAGCGATGACTTCCTGCATATTTCAGAAGAGGTATTTCTCAGGAAAAGGTTAACTATTTAGAATCGTAAGAGACCCTGTCTGAGATTTGGAATGCATGGCTAGGCTTAAAAAGGCCCCAGTGGTCGTTAGCCTAGTACACACCTATGAACAGGTACGCTTCTCCTGACCGGTTATATGCAATAATACGTGCTATGTTCTGCTATGAACATGTACTATTACTATGATCCAAAGCTCCCAGGTTTGGGCTCATGTTTCAACAGTATTTAATACAGAGAAAATACTCTCTGTGTCGCTTAATTGGAGAACGACAAACGGTAGATTCCCCTCACAACACCTGCTTATTCACGTTTATTCAGCGTCTACACACCATATGCCATGGTTACACATGTATGTATGTGGCGTAAGAAATTTGCAGTTTGTATATAATTGCCCTGTAAGGGAAAATCTGTTGAACAAATGTATCCTTTCGGCTGTTTCCAAAACCTCTTTAATGGCAGGGATAAAGCCTTACATCCCTTTGCAATAAACGGTATATGTATGAGCGCCAATAAATCAATTTGTTTTCATGCAAAACGAGGCTGCGCGTTCTTGTAGTCCACGCCTCTACAAAATATGACTAAAATTATAATTATTGCATGTTAAAGAATTTTACTCAGTTGCGCAGAATCTATTGAATTTCTGGGTGATCCATTTGACTCTTGTCACAGTCAGATAAGTGAATGCTCTGAACAGAACAGAAGCATTCTTTGGGCAAAGCAGTATCACAGAACACAGTTGTGTGTGTGTGTGTGTGTGTGTGTGTGTGTGTGTGTGTGTGTCTGATTGTGTGACAAGCAAAGAGAGAGAAGAAATATTGAATTCAGATGTTGGTTTATAAATATGTATTTACATGCCACGAAGAAAATAATCATTGCTTAAGATTTCAATGATGTGTCGACTTAGTTAAGAAAAAAACACTTGAAATGCTGAAAATATGAAGGTATTTGAGACTAACCGGACATAACTGACCTTAACTGCAAGGGATAAGGTATTGTCTTCATGGGAGTCAATAACACTAATCATATTTATCTTCCAGGTTTGTAATTTAGAGTAACTATTAATTAATACAAGTTGATGTTGGCACTGAATTTTATAATCCATACAAGAATAAAAAATAAATGGCATTCAGATGTTATGAAAGTGCTAAAAATGTGAAATGCCATGGACAGTCTTATGGCATATTAGTTAAAGGTGCTGATGAGTGCTTAATGCTTTGCTTTATTGTGATTACTGAGGTGAGTGGATCTGCAAAGATTAAATAAGGCAACACACACTATAACATAAGGTAACTACTGCTCCAAAGGTAAGCCATTTTTATGAAAATATAAATGCTGACAATTTATCTAGTCAGAAATCAATTAACAGACGCATGTGTGTCGGTATGTCCCCAGCAATTCGCGCTAAAGGCAGTACAACATAATCATCCAGTTCCTTGTATAAGGCATGCACATCATATCATGCACGTGTTTTTGCTTGTTCTCTTAACCTTGGAGGAAAATGGGAAAACGGCTGTTGTAATTTATCAAAACATGGTTTTTATTGCAAATTCTCTCAGCTGTTGCGATATTTCCTTCTAAAATATTTCATCGGATCTTCCTATGTCCTAGATTTTGATCAATGCTTTATAGCGGCACACGTTACATAAAACTTGGCAATCTATACATACTAATAATATAGCACTGTGTTGTCATCCCTGTATTTAAAAATTCAATCAATTTAACTGTTATTTTTAATCGAAACTGTTTGTAAATGATCTGACTGATGTCAATGATGTCTGGATGACAGAACTATTGATCGCGAATGAAAATGACTGCAATTGATGAAACAATTCAAATGATGTCCCCGATGTCTGTATAATGGAGTTTTTCTCCCGGGAGCTCCTCTGTAAAAGGACAGTGCTCAGTTGGACTTTTCCGGTAAACAAATGCTAATAAAATAAAATGAAATAACTATTTATGAGAGTTTAATGCTAGTAGCACAGTCAATAAGCCGATCTGTTAAGAAGAAAAACCTTGAGACAAGGCAGAGACCATGTGATTCGCACTGGGCAAGTGTGCATATAGTAAGCAAGCTGTATAAGTTAGAACTTGCCCCACTGCCCCACCACGCGCGCGCACACACACACACACACACACACACACACACACACACACACTTCCAGCAAGGTTAAGCGCTGTGCAAACCGTAAAGAAAATTGCGACATATTGTTAATAAACTTGACGCGATCAGTTATTGGAATACTTATTGGATGGCTGATACACGGCAAACGACGATGATTTAATTTTGTATTGAAGCAGTGTAGCGGTAGCACAGGCTGCCTTTACTACTTATATAACATTTAATAATGATACATATAACAACATATTGTTTGATGACTAAATAGCACAGATGTGCATTTTCATTATCCAGCACCGTTAAACAAAGTAGAGGAAATAAATAAAAACACATACACCATACCTCTCAACCGCTTAGCACATGAAATCTGGACAAAGCCAAAAATAATGGGGGTACAAATGCCCAAAACTAGGGACAATTTGGAAATATTGCTCTTATAAACTTAGAAAGTTGTTATAATAAAAGATGTGCTAAAATGCATTTTCTGGATGATCTGAAGTCAGAAGCTATGTCATCATTTAGAGAATCCAGTCCTCACTGATTTGCCACAAAACCACAATTTTATGAGAAGCAAACTAAAAATATGAGGGAAACATCTGGATCTTCTATGAAAATCTGGACATTTGAGAGGTATGACATATACACACGCACGCACATTATACATATGCACACACGAAGATGTGGGGGGCGTGCGCACATATATAAGGAGGTATAAATGAATATTTTATAAGTTCACACTAACTTTTCTATTTCAACCTATGTCACAATAAAATGACTGCGATAAATACTGCAGGATACATCAGCCATATTTTAAATGCGCACATCACATTCTAGCGCACACACACCTGCGTGTATTTATGCATGCATTTATGTATGGATATACTTCACCTGTATGTATGTATATTACACCTGTGTTAGTACTCATGTTCACTGTCTCACCGTTGTCCCTTTTCACCCACTTAGCTATAAACACCCATTCACATAAACATTATTCTCATCATAATGTACTTAGCTATAAACATTATTCTCATCAATTCCTGTCAGGAAGTAAAATAAAATGCGTGACAGATGGGATGAGATGACGTAAAAACTGGATAAGAAATGTTAGATTTTATGCAGTATATATTTATTAACTCTGTTTACCGGGTTCGTGGGCTATTACTCAGACTTCAGCCTTTGCCAGGGACAGTAAGTCAGTTAACATTTTTTTACCAGAGTTACATTTCTGTTAATACTGTACAATTCAGAGCATGGCTCTCATAGAATAAGGGACAAATCTCAACAGAATCAGGGACACATTCAGAAATAATTAACGACACTGTTTCAACTATTTTGGTACTATTTACTTGAGACATTGACAGAATAAGAGAATGTGAATTAATAGTCATTTTTTGAAGTAAAAGAAATCTTTAACTATAATTATTGTCATGTGTGCACCACATTTTCTCCAAAAAGTCCAGTTTGAGGAGGGATGGAGCTTAAAACTGAGTAAAAAATCTAGGACAATTGAGAGGTAGGCTTCAAAGGTTGTAACATACACATCTGCAAAACCAAATCCATTTGCTATTAAAATGTAATAGTTGCATGTTATCAACGGTTTATCAAATACGTATCCAATGTTGTCATTCTTATTAAAGTAAGTAAGTTGAAAGGACGAGATAGTTGCTTGATATCAATATTTTAGGCTGTTTCAAAACAGCAACACTTGCATTCTTTGGCAAGACATTGAGCTAGCTTTTTCCAGTAGGGTTGCCACCATTTCAAATGCCCAAAGTGGGACATTTTTGGTACAAACATCAGATTTTGCAGACTGAAACATACCCACGGCCGGTACAAAGGACATAACTTCACTTTTTTTCCCTAAATAAAAGCTTATTCTTTTAGCATTTTATTTGCTTATTCTGTTTCTTATAACATGTAGGTGCTTCAGATACAGAATAACTGTTTTATGTAACTATTACATATATTATAGGAAATAATTTTGCCCTAAAATCTCAGGACATTTTCGATTTTTACATTTTTGTTTTTGCAGGACACAGCGGCCCACAGAGGGACTGTCCCTCGTAAAGTGGGACAGGTGGTAACCCTATTTTCCAATGTACTACTTAATTCATGCGTTTCTGAATAATACGAGGTAGGAAGTTCATCACTGTGGGTGTAAGCTTTGAATGCAACACAAAGCATTAGTTGTCAAGGAATCAGGGACAAATCTCATCAGAATCAGGGACAAAATCCAAAAAATAATAAGGCACACTTTCAAAAATGTTAGTACCATTAACCTGAGACATCGGCAGATTAAGAAAATGTGAATTAATATACATTTTCTAAAGTAAAAGAAGTCTAGAACTCAAATTACTGTCATTTTTATTAAGAGCAATTAACCTCGTTTTCACCAAAAGTCCAAAATTCAGCAGTTTTAGGGGGGATTAAGAGGGGCTGAGCTAAAATTTGAGTCAAAATCAGAGATATCCCTGAAAATCTGTAACAGTTGAGAGGTATGTAAAGTATGAGAAACATGACGGGAAACATGCAATTATAATCTTAACTCACACATCACTACGATCATGCTGCTGTAAGTATGGAAGGCTGTATTAAAAATGAAGAAAAACAGATAGACAGAATTTAATTTGCTCCTTGTCAGTTACATCAAAGAGGGAAAATAGCAGTAAATGCTATACTGTTTTAGTATTATTTAATTGCTTACGGTGCTAGGCGAAATAGTATACTGCGAATCAGCAGGGGAAGCGGTTGCACTGTATTGTTTTTTTTTTTTCATTAAGTTAAGTGCATGACTGGCAAGAGCAGATTACCGTCTCTCCCTTACTCCAGCTTGCTATTAACAAACAGCAATATGTGTGAAACTGTCTCTTATTTCTGCCGTTGAAGTTACAGTCCCAAATCAGGGATATTTTAAATATTGGTACTACTGACATAGAACGTTAAGAGAATAACAGGGTTGACTTTTTATGCATTTTGTGAAGTAAATGAAGACTATAAGTGTAGTAATTGTTTTTATTTGTTAAAGGAAACCCACATTGTCTTCAACAAAATAACATTAAATAAATAAACACACAAATAAAAAGTAAAATCAAGTAAGAAGGCCAGAGTAAAATTTTGAGCTCAAATCATTAGGTCTCTGAAAATCAAGGCACGAGTGAGATATGTGACAACAAAACAGATTTCCAAAGTTTAAAACAATCAAAATGTGTTGGGGATAGTAGTTCGGCTTTATATCAGATTATCGGCAAATCGTGATAGGGCTCTTCCTCTAAATTTACTCTTGTCTAAGCCCTGAATGTGGAATAAACCCCAATACTCACTACTGTAGTATTGTTGACAACATAATGTGCAATATAAGTTGACATCTGCCACCCTCTGAAAAGTAAAGATTCAAAAAAATGTCACGCATGGGAATTTAGTGGAAAATTGCAGGACTACTTCAGCAGCATGGTATGGTCACCTGGTTTCTCTCTCTAACACAAACTTTTTTTCCTACGTTGTACTCTCTTTAAGATGCCCATTGTAACGGGTAACCATAACTTGTGTGACAACACGCCTTTAACTCAAAAATGGAAACTGCAGAACAAGTCTGATCTGTGC
The DNA here is from genome assembly GCF_019279795.1 of Protopterus annectens. Taxonomy (NCBI): domain Eukaryota; kingdom Metazoa; phylum Chordata; order Ceratodontiformes; family Protopteridae; genus Protopterus; species Protopterus annectens. The sequence goes on along the minus strand of NC_056744.1, from coordinate 1,086,938,019 downwards.
ATGCCTGCGTGTGTGTTTAAAAGTAGAAATGAATATGAGCTTTGTTCGCAGTCCCTGCAATTTTCCTTACCATAAATAAGAAAGGCATATATGGGGCACATATGAAGTGGACAGAAGTCACATTTTCTTTACCACAGACCTGAGGAAGACGTGTGAACTAAACTATGAAAACAGTCATATTACTCATCCAGTACCACAACGAGTACAGAATTGGCAAACGAAGCCTAAACAGCTCTGAATCTCATAACAATTACAAAATAAAATAACGTGCCATAAAACGTGTCATCAAAGCTAACCATTATTGTCATATTTTACCGTTTTTTCACAAAGTGCTGTACACAAAAGCTTAAGTGGTCAAACAGACAGTTTCCTGGTTTATATCAGATGCTGCACTTCACCAAATAATCCGCAGGATAATTAAATGTTACATTGCTATACAGCACATCATACCTCCGTGCTATTACTTTACACGTAAGGATGGATACTTAAACGTTCGACCTATCTACTTCTAACAATATGCCTAAAATATAAGTTAAAATTATTGTTATTTTAACAAGAAGTATATTTTAGTTTTCTACCCCAATTTCCTTAGCTGCTCCGAAAGCCAATGCACAGTCTTACCAGTTCATGCTTTTTGGATGACGAGTTGTTATACTTTGAACTACAGCAGCCATTGTTTTTCGTTTATGACCCGTTTTGTTTTTATAACTAGTTTCCCCCCGGAATTTAATGCAGCGTGTTTCTTTTTAGCCAGAGCAAGGCGATGTTATGTGCACAAAACAAATTATTTTCATTATTAAAACCTTTTTAGTTATTCTCTCTGTATCTATTTTACACGACTTGTTCAATTCGACAGATAATAATGTTTTCCTCCATAAACAAAACCCCTAAGTTTTCCTTCATCAAGGCTTCCAGGAAATAGGGCCACCATAGTAATAAGCCTGTCAAACACACACCATACAGCAATTTATCAATTTGCACCCAGCTGTACCAAGTTATGTCTGTACCTGTGTGTGCGCGCGAGAGAGGTTTATGGGGGGGGGGGGTATTGGCCTCAAGCTTCAAACATGCTCGTCAAACTGGAAAATAGATTCATTTGCCTTCTACTTTCTCCTGTGGCGAGAACCATAGCCTTTGTTGCCAGATTAAAAAAAAGACACACACACACACACACCAAAGAAGCTCCACATGAAAGAAGACAACCCAACAGTCTGAGAAGATCGTTTTTCAAAAGCAAATGTGTGTGCCTGTGTGTGTAAGATGCAAGACCACTTACCGAGACCCCTGCCGATGTCGTTTTTAACAAGGATTAGAACAGATGGGGATATAGCTAGAACAAATTTGGAATTTAAAATTAGTGGGGTTAGTGGGATAACAAATGCATTCACAAGTAACAAGCTGATAGGCAAAGAGTATGAAAGTAAATGGCGCATAAACAATTAAGCCAATTGCGCAATGCCTCCTTAACAGATTCGTTTTAATTATACATACATTTATTTCGATTTTGTCAGTGTTGTCAGTTAAGCATTAAATGCTTTACATTCTAGCAAGTAGCCAACTATCCTGATAGTCGTAAAGGGACACCCGTATTTACAAATTAGTCATCTGCAAGTATTTATTTACTTACTTTTAAGTTGACTGACTAAATATACTAGGCCTATGGCCTATTTTTCAGGAGAGACCGGAAGTGGTGTTTATACCTCTCATCTTCTTAGCACAAGAAATCTGTACAAAGCCAAATAAAACGAGAAAACAAAGGTCCAGAAAAAAAGGGCAGCTTTTAAATATTGCTCTTATCAATTTAGAAATTTATTAGAATAAAATGCATGCTAGCATACATTTTCTGAGGTATATGAAGTTTGAAACTCAAATGTCTGTCATTATGTAGTGACTTCAGTCCTCAATGATTTATCAGATTACCACAAATTATATGCGGAACAGACTAAAAATATGAGGCAAAAATCTGGACAGTCTATGAAAATCTGGATAGTTGAGAGGGATGATACTGTTTATAGAAACGGGGAAATCTGGCTAGAGACAGGGGAGAGCTACTAGTCTTATCAGTAAGTGGTATGGGATTTTTGCTACCTAAGCAACCCCCATATTTGGTGGTTGCAACCTCAGTTCGAGGAATCCTAAAGAATTTCTAAATGTCATGATTTACTACCACCTTAAGATCTTGAAGGAAGGATCTAAACACTTCTGTGTCTAGCAGTGAAATTTTGTGCTAACATTTGGATCTCTTATTTCTGCCAGTAAAGCTGCAAGCAGTATACAAGTCTGCTAGAAATACTGTATCGTGCAACTGTGTATAACAGGGAAATACCATACTGCACCAAAGAATGCAAAATAGAAACGACGCATCAGCAGGGCATCAACAAATTCGAAAAAAAATGTCATGACGCCAAGATGTGCATAGGTATAATAGGTTCTTGTCCATATTATATTTCATAATGTATAGTACTTTGTAAGTATTGTCTGTACAACACTGCAGTTTTATAATATTACCCTATTCAGCTCCCTTTCAAAATAAACCAATTGATTTGTTACCTAAATAAATATTTTGTGCAAATGACTGTCACTGTTGTCGTTTGTCAAATATCTATTGCTGTTATTGCTATGCTCTGTACTGAGAATTTTTTACGCCTCTTGTATACATTAATAATGGCGTTTTTTTTTTCTTATTATCTTGTTGACCCAGTTGACGTAATCGGACTTTCCTGGTAAACAAATGTAAAAAGCAACAACAACAAAAAACTAATAAATAAAATAAAACATTTCCTCGGCTAATCATGGCCAAAATAACTTGGAAGCAATAAAGAGGTTCATTTTATAAAAATATACTATCTATCTATCTATCTATCTATCTATCTATCTATATATATAAACTTGCAATATGTTGTTGTGTCTTTCGGATTTATATATATATATATATATATATATATATATATATATATATATATATATATTTAAACTTGTAATATATATATATATATATATATATATATATATATATATATATATATATATATATATATACACACCTATATGTTAACATATAAAAGGAAGTTTCATGAACCTGGTATATATGTACGCCTTTCAGGTTTCTGAGCCTCCAACTTTCTTTCAAGTTAAGTGTGATGTCTCAGAAGTGGCAGGACAATCGGAGACCTAAGCAGAATGCTTTACACTCACAAACTCGTTCAAGGAACACATATTTTAGGTGAAGTAAATAATTTTATTAAGTATAAGAGAACTGTCAGTATAACTATACTGAATAGTAAGGTATGCCTTTAAATTAAGAATTACCCCAGACAAATATTCAACTTGCAGACACCATTTAAAAACTAATGGGTGGCCAGAGGAAATACTCCTTTATCTTTGTTTTTTTTAAAACGTAATTGGCATATCGTGCAAAACAAAATGAGTGTAATACTGATAAAACTCAAACCTCTGTGAGGTAGGCTATATGGCACATGCTATATTAATCGCCAACCCTACCTGCTCACCCGTGAGCTATAAGTTAAAAACTAAACTTCAGGCCATTTTCTCGTTCTTGATACAGTTATTTGTGCGAGTGCATGTGTGTGTCTCTCTCTTTCTGTCTCTATACATAAATAATAGAGAGTAAGAAAAGGAGATAGGGTCTGTCTGCAATATCCCACCAGGACTGCCCGTCTACTGATATGTTTCGAACCATTTCTGTGTCTCTCTTTATCCATTTTGTGTACCCATGAAAATATTCTTTGGTAGACCAGCTAAACCACTTGGTTATCAAAACAATCAAAATAATAAAAATGTACTTTGCGTGTATCTAGACAATGTTATATCTGCACTTGACACATAGAAATAACACTTTCCGACCTACCTTGTCTGTCTAATAGATGATGATCGTTCATTGCATGTTGATTGTCCCATGTATTTGACACAATAAGTCTGATAAGAAAACTTTTGTGGGAAGCATTATATAAGCACAAGGCACACGTTATTTATGCCTGGGCTTTTTGTGTGTCAAAATGTATCCTGGTTATCTTCCTTTTTGGTATTCATTTTGTTAAAACATAGAAGTTGGTTATTCTAACTAAAAAGATGGCAACACACGGGATACGTTTTTATTATGGGACTGTCCGAAGTTCTCAACAACTGACTTAGTCCATTTCACAACCCCAGTGTCTCAAGTTATAGTTAGTTTTATAAGAATACAGTATTCTCACCATTTATTTTTCTTTACAACTAGTAGATACAGCGAATCTAAAAACATCGTTGCTTGTAGCTATAAGTATCCAGTCATCGATGCTCTGTTATCATCTCACATACATTTATTAATTTACACCAAAATGACGTGCGAACAATTCTCTTACACATATACCACCAACATATTCACAATTTCTCTCAATAAAATAGATAAAAACGATGCACAGCCATTAGAGAGAGTAAGAGGTATATGTACGCTGTACATCATTCGGGTACTTTATGTACAAAAATAATTACAAATACACAAATACAGTGCTGGGGAACATGTGGGATGGCGAACAAGGGCAAAACAATTTCATGATAAATTCTAATATGAATTTGCATTTATTTCTGTCTTTTGTAAACAGTCCTGAGTTTTCCCTTGACCGATAGGACACAGTGCTTTTAAAAGTTGTGCCACCAAAGGCGAGTGCTACATGATCGAGTTTGCTAAACATTTTCAGTTTCTGTGCTAAACATTTTCAGTTTCTGTTAAGAGCAAAATATACTACTTATAGTTTAAGGCGTTAGGTGGCTAGTGGGAATAAATTACCAGATCTCTGCAATGATGGCACACAAGACTTACGCTGTTATAATGCTTTGGAATTGTAAAATACAAGTATAACCTTGCTGAAATCGTTTTATGACCTTATAACATCCGTTTAAAGCTGTCATCCTACAAATGGTGGTTATTACTACTCCAGATATTTACATATGTACATTTTATAAATATATTCTGCTTGTGAAAAGAAGTAAAGTACAGCATCTTCATACTGTAGTCTGAAATATTGTCAGAAAGTATATTCACTCCTACCTTAGAACACCTACACACAAGAGAAAGGGGGACGATAACATTAAAAATGACAGCTGTTAAGATTTGTGATTTTACTTGGAAAGTTCTGGCCAGTCTGTAAAATGGTTTCAGTTGCCAAGCTAAGGTGATTTTGATGAGCCGGTGTCAATGTTGGCGTCAACATGGCTAACACTTGGGCTTGGCTTCCAACTGTAGGGGTGGTATATGGAGAGCTCGGGGTGCTAGTAGCTGACCCAGAACCCCCAATGATATTGTCTATGGAGAAGGACGGCCTTGCCTGAGTGCTGATGTCCCCCTTAAGGTTCGGCAGACTTGGACTTAGCTGCGGGTAGAATGGTTTCCTGGTCAAATCGTTCATAAGGAGTGATGGTAAAGCAGGCGTTGAAAACACAGAGGCTGGCGACGGCATGGAACAGTGAGGTGGTTGGAAAGGGAAAGCGGTACCAGAATGGTGATGGTGGTGATGGTGGTGGTGATAGTTCTGAAGCTGGAGACCATAGTTGTAGCCATAAGGTCCATATCCAAAGCCTGGCAAGAAGGTGCCTGGGTCCCTTAGCATTTCTGTGGCCTGCTGTCTCTTGAAGCGCTTTCTCCTGCGCAGGAAACTACCGTTGTCGAACATGTCGGCTGACTCAGGGTCCAGGGTCCAGTAATTGCCTTTGCCTGGGTTACCGGGCTCTCTCGGGATCTTAACGAAACAATCGTTGAGTGACAAATTGTGTCGGATTGAATTTTGCCAAGCAGGAAACTTCTCCCTGTAGTATGGAAAACGATGGCTAATGAACTCGCATATTTCACTCAGTGTGAGTCGCTTCTTGGGACTCTGCAGGATAGCCATGGTGATTAGGGCTATATAGGAGTAGGGCGGTTTCACCAATGCATTCTTGGACGACTTGTCGCTGGTTCTTGGGGTAGTCCCGGACTCCGAGCCACTGCCGCCAACCAGGTCGCCACTGCAAACTACCCCATCACCTGCCCCCCTCGACAAGTTGTCATCGGAGTCATCTGAAGCAAAGTCAGTGTATTTCCCTTCCTTGACATTCATATCTCCAACAACGTCGATATCTGTATCGGAAAGTACGGAGTTATCGGACATTTCGGTCCCCAAAGTCATTGTTGTAAAAAATACTCCACGAATAGTAATGCCTGTTTAAGCAGTAGGTTTATTTGTGATGATCTTGTTTTCACGCCGTTTTTTGTCCACAAAAGCAAAGCTGTTGGACCCCCTAGTGGAGTTTCCTTGAACGGTAATAACTTTCACAGTTATGGAGAGAAACAAAGTTGGAGTCCCTCCTGCAAAAGGCACATGAATAACATTTGCGCTCAATAAAGCGTTGGGAAGACTGATCCTATCAGATAAAGATGAGTTTCTTTAAATGACAATCTTGTTGCCTGTGCTGGTTGAAGACGTTATAAGTTGTTACTTCCCAGGAGCACAACGACTTGCAGTGTGCCGGTCAGCGCCTCTCTCACTGCTGACACAGACTGGAGTCAATAATCATTTATCCAGCAACGCGCTGTCACGTGGTGCGCAACGTCAGAGAGGACACGGGCTGCTGGTGCAAGCATCCTCTCTCCCGTGGCAGCATCCCTGCTCACCCAGCAGCTTTTCAGGGTACGGTGAAAGAAAAACGGGACTGGCATTGGTGAAGTCTACAATTATATGAAAACTGGTGATGGGCTTACTCAGTCTTGAAATTATTCTCACTAAAAAAAAAAAAAGTGCTGCAAAGTTTAGCCTCGTTGGTGGTGGTGAGGGGGCGAATCGTTCTTTATGTATTTGTTGTGAAAACACACAAATTAAGCTTTTCCGCGGGAGAACATGTCAGTTTTTGGAAGGTTGTTTTCTGCATTCGTTTCTTTTTTTTTTTTTTTTGGTTTTGCTTTCAGAATTGCATGCGCTAGTGACAAGTAAAGGTTATTAAACTTGAGAAGCGCAGTTGCTGTAATAAGGAATATCGTCCCACTTGAATGTGCTAGCTGCAGCTTTACATGCACTAATTTTATGCATGCATTTATGTACTTGTTTGTTTTTGTTTACCAGCAAATGCACACCAAAACAACACAGCGAATGACCATTTTCATGCACGAACTGGGAAGCTACATCAGGAAAAATACCTCCGGTAAGACAGCATCCTCAAGACAAATGCCCAAGTCAACAGGATCAAGCTGAAAAACTAGTACATATGCTTTCTAAGGTATGTCCAGTCAGCCACAACAGGTGTCACAATGGGTATGCGATCTTTTTTTTTAAATAAATCATTTATTAAAAAAATGTCATCAGATGAAAACTATATAACACAGCCAAAACGGGCGACCCGTGATAACATAACAGCGTAATAGCTCACACAAAACAATACACAAAACAAGAGATACATGAAATGTTAACTGAAAGGTTGTGGACAATGCGACCACTATGACACGGAGTTTCCTGACAGCAACTTCCGAAATTCTCTGTTACACTTTTAAAGTTTTTTTTTTGGGTGGGAGGGGGGGTGGGGGTGTCCCCGTTATTATACAGTCTCTGTGCACATAACATAGACACATATCTATTTCCCATTTACTGGCTAGTTGTTTCACTCATAGGCTAATGGGACAACTGTCATCCAGCATCAATAGAATTGTAAGTACTTACTGTAAATAACAGTGACTCTGGGTTCAGGGTGGCGTGTTGCATTTATAACTGTAAATAACATACAGATGTGTTCACTCTTCTTTGTTACTATAGTATGTGCAACATTGGGTATTATTTGGTCTATGTATAATTTTCAGCGAGCGTCTTATACCATGGTGCCCGGGTCGTGGCTGAAAATGGTCACTTAACCAGTTAAATTTAAAACAAATAAATAACATACGAAATTCTGATTAATAATACTTCAAGGTGCCTTTGCACACACGTACATAGGTAAAAGTGATGAAAATCTGAGCTCTAATTTCTGTTACTTAAGAATAGGAAGAAAACCACATATCCCCTCATAATTTTGTCTCAAGTTTTCATTACAGTGTTTGCCACTCAAATGTTGAATTTTAGAGTCCAGGTACATACCTCTCAATCTCTTAACACAAGAAATCTGGACAAAGCCAAAAATAATGAGGGGACAAATGTGCAAAAATAGGGACAGGTTTAAAATATTGCTGTTATACAATTAGAAAGTTGATGGAATAACATGTTTTGTGTTACCATACATTTTCTGAAGGGTTTGAAGTCTGAAACTCAAATGTCTGCCGTTATAAAATTCAATCCTTAGGGCTTTGCCAGAAAACCACAAATTTTATGAGGAACAGACCAAAAATATGAGACAAAAATCTGGACAGTTGAGAAATGTATAAGGCAATGATGAGCAATGGACTTCTGAATAGGATTGTCACCTTTTTTGATGTACAAAGTGGGACATTATTATGGAAATGTGTACTTTGGTATGGCAAACTATATTCGCAAGTAGTGCAAAGAGTATACTTCGTTATTTCATGTCTTATTAAAGCGTTTCTTATACAAATTAATCGTTTAATGAAACCATATGTGGGCACTTGGGAACTATTTCCGTGCCAAAATCTCAGGACATTTGCCATTTCCATAGATGGACGCAACTACCCAAATAGGAACAATCATGCGTAAGGGGGGGGGGGGGGGTAACCCTACGTCTAAAAATATAATAGTGTAAACACAACATAAATTCGCTCCTTTAATATGTATAAAGTTGAATTACAATTTATCAGACTACGAGTTGTTAACTGAACACCGGGAGTTGATTTGCAATGTTCAAAACCTCTTGTAACTGTGTTACCAACAGACAAATTTAGATGAGAAATGGGGGCTGCACTTCCTATCGAAGGACCACTGAAATGGGTCACTGTCACGGTCTAGGAAGAGCTGAAATTATGCAAATATCGTTAGTGTATAACTGTCTGTTTGTGAGGGGAATATAAATTCAACAGCAATATTCTGTTTTTAGATTTACACTAGCTCTTAAAGCATGAAACCAAATATTTTCGTACTAAAGGCATGTCTTGATTTATAAACATATGTTGGTAGCAGACAAGTTATTTAAAATAACAACAGCTTACACTACATTTAGTACTTTATTTTTACAGAGGTTAAGTAAATAACTTCCTTTAGCTTTGTCTATAATTCTTTTAATAACACTGTTGCTATTAAATTTATACAGTCTTTGGTTTCCTTGCCACTTTGCAAGTGTGTCAGGCTAGTCAGTAGCCATTGAGTTGTGTGAGTGCGTGCATTTTGTATGCGAACGTGCGCGCGTTTCCTCGCTACCGTCAAGGGATTTTTTCTACCTGCATAATTAATTTGCTTATTTATTCACATTTAAGTATTTCTTACATTTTTGCTACTGCATCAAACTATATTCCTGTAATCATTGTTAAAAAACACGGTGATAGGTTAATTCCTCAGAAATGCCTGACACGTCTGTTTTTGACTTTTCAGGGATGTCTCATATTTTGAATCAGATATTTTTGATTTGTAAATATGATCTTCCTTGACAAAACATGATATATTAAACAATCAGAATTTAAAAGTTAATTCAAATTATTTTAACCACAGGAGATGCATAATGCAGACTACTTCTATATACGGAGTTAAGATAAATTAACAACTCTGGAATAAAGTGATAGCCTTAGAAGGGTTTTGGAATATAATATTGCTTTCGGTTGCTTAAGTAAAAAAAAAAAAAATGGAATGCAACATCAATATATTAGTAGTGAATAAGGTCAGTGACTGCATTATTGATAACATTTAAGCAAGAAATGATTCACTGCAGAATGGGCTGAAAATAACTTTTAGTAATACAAGTTTGAAAGACTATAACGATTACTGGAGCATTTTGTTTTCTTTTTGTTTGCTTAACACTGTATGTCGTTAAAAGGATATTTTCACCACACTTCAGTATTTGTTTATTATTAATGAAGTCATGTTTAAAAGAAAAATCATTTTAGTATCTATATCACTTCCTGAGTCAACCCCTTTATTAACATTTTAAAGATGTCTGCTTTCCATTTTATTTCATCTGATTTTTACACGACTCGTGTTAATATGAATGTCATTTCGCTTGCTCCAATACTGAACACTGTACACACACTACTACCTTTTCTCTGTGTTTTCCTTGTGTTTTTGTGTGCGTGCGGGTGTGTGTGCGCGAACGCGAACATATATAGGGGTGGAGTTTGGGGGAGGTATATAAAAATTATTCGTAGCTAGCATATATATGAAATCGTCACTTAGAAATTACTGCAACTGTTTTCTAGTAATATTTTCAGAATAATTAACCTGACATTTGTGTCAAAAATCACTTGAAAATGCATATGTAAGCCACATCTCAATGTCTATCATTAATATTGTCGTCTTATAAAAAATCAGCATTTTATATTACTTATAAGTTGTGTAAGATCATATTATTGTCTGAAATATGTGGCGATATTTGCTTATATAAATTTAATCGCAGCAATTCCAGTCCGCTAACGGTTGAAATTTAGGACTACTTACTTGAAACAATCCCGTGGTTGCTTTAAAAAGGTCTTAGTTTGACTGAAAACCCAAACCAGTCCATCTCAGACAAGTGCCTGTATGACGTTAATTCATTCCACGTTTCGAATGAGTTGGTTGCTAGAAGTATATTGCTTAAATCTATTGTTTGCTTCTTGATTTGTTCTGTGCTGCCTGTTATTGATATACTACACCATCCTTTGTTACTAATATAAGGTTGCCTCCAACTGGAATGGCTATAATTGTATGATCAATGCTTGTACTGCCGCAGTAGTCTGCCTTTCTTGAATTATCAAAAAAGCAACACGTGCATCAAGTCTGGATTCTTCTATCAATCTGACAAAACAAATTATTCACATTTATTTAGTGAAACCAGTTTGCTGCTATAACCGTGTGTGTGTGTGTGTGTTATTCTTCTGCAGACACATCATACAAGTGAAACCATTATAAATGATTTTACTATACTTTGTGCTTGCGTGCACACCATGTTTGTGCATGTTTTAAGAGACCCACATGATATCATAAAAATTCATAAAAAAGAGAAAAATATGTTTGTCAAAACGATGTCAAAACTGTTTGTCAAGAAGCTGAGCACCTGAATGAGTCTAAGATTAATAACAGTCTCAGGTAGCTCAATTTTGCCAAAGTGAATGGAAACAAAACTTTCTAATACCTATAATTCAGCTCTGAAAAAAGTTATGGCCAACCAGAATCTGAAGGAAACATCTTGTATTATTTCCAATAAGCATTGTACTTTGCATTGTTACCGAGTGTTTTTAAAAGTGCAACATGCATGATTAATTCTAGATGCCTGTATGTTTCTGCTATTACATTTTGATTTCAGATATGCCTGGGTTAATACACAGAGATTCAATCAATTTGTCCAGTACACGTGTAAAGGTTTTGCCCACAGGTGTGTATGCACCTCTATCTATCTATCTATCTATCTATCTATCTATCTATCTATCTATCTAGCTATCTATCTATCCATCCATCTATGGGTCTGGATGCCAAATGCTGAGTGAGATTTTTAAATAAGTCCCTAGAGTAGGAGTTTTGTGTGATTGTCCTCTACCTGCATATTCCTCCTATTCATCCTTTACAGACATATCCAACACAAAGCATAAAGGGCTAAAAGAAGGGAAAGTCAAATATCTTCCCACCAGCTACCCACCAAGTGGCTCCAGGATTAGCTGATGTTGCATCCTTTACGAAGAGCATAGACATCTTTTATACACAGCCTACTGAGATAAAAAAGGATGATGCAAATTCCTCTTTGCTAGATATCCACCAAGTGGACAAACAGCACTGGCCAGCTTCTAGATTAGCTGCTACGTATGTGCAAAATTATAACAAATTAAAAGTAACATTATCATAAATAAGTAGAAGAACCACTAAATTTTAGTCTTAGATTCCCCAACAAAATCAATAGCCCACTGCATTCTTAGCTAGGAGCTGTATTCTAACAAACGCCTTTTACCTGCCCATAACATACAGTAGCTTACCAAAAAGGACAAAGTTAGCATTCTCATATTTCCCAATTCCACTTGTTAAGCTCAGTACTTAACCCTGTCAGGATCCTATTTATCTCCTTTTCATTACTACACGTATAATTAGTTCTTCTTACACTTAGACAAATATTTCATCTCATTTGCCCCTTCTCAGACGTTTCCTTTTCTAAGAGTTTGTAATATAATTTATCTGCTTCTGCGGAAGCAAGCACTATGATTCTCTCTGAAACAAAATACTCCACTCTGACTGGATGGGTCCCACTACATTTGCCATAACTACACTTGAACTCATTTCACTTCCATACTCTACAACTAATTCCCATCTACCCTCTTAATCTAAATTTATACTCTATCCCTCTACCCTCCCCTCCTCTCAGATCAGCCCCACTTCATTCTATCAGATCCCTTGACAAACTTTCTGAATTCTCCAAACCAACCTCTCTGCATTTAAATCTCACACCTAACACCAAATTCCATCTCCTTCATCTCCTCCTCTTGCACCTCCTCTTTCCTCAGTAATTCAGTCGTATCTTCCAAAGACAATCAAAACAACATTATGCTTCCTACCTGTGCTGTACATACTCCAAGAATCACTGCAATCAAACATTTTTCTCCACTCAAACCTGGCATCATAACCACTCCATTTACTCTTAAAAACCCTACATTCAGCTAAGACGTCATACTACACCCCCACTAAAACACTGGTAAGGCTATACACTTCTATTCATACTAGCTATAGTCTGCCAACCTTTTTGCCAAATTATATTCTTTATATCCACCATCCTTCACCTCAAATCATGTTACTAAATCATTCAAAAACTGCCACTAGTTTGCAAGCTCACTTCACATTCTTACCTCATATGCTATCATACTACTGTCACACCAAATCTCTCCTCTGTCACATATCCTCACACTGTACACCATAACTATCTTCCCTTATCTTTAACTATATCTCCTTATCTCTACCACCAACATGTTCTGACCTCTTCTTTTATATGTAAAGTAAATCTAAGTTTAACACTAAAGTCCATTGATAACATTCAAATACAAATGTAAGTGTCTCTATACCTCCCTGCATTTCACTTTCATTCTAAAACATTGTAGGGATAGTCACCAAAACTCTAGCCCTGCACATCAAGTTTCTATTGCAGCTGCATCCCTACCATTCAAAACTACCAACCTAATTTCCACCTTTTCATACTTAAACATATTCTTATTTAATATGAATCTCGGAAGCATGTGAAACAAAATTTAGGACAACCATCTTTAGCTTTTTACTCCCCTAATATACTAGTTGTAACCCACACTTTGCTTAAGTGAGAAATAATTGGCAATAAAATAATTTCTCTGGTTTCAACATACTCATGATGGACAGAAAACATAAAAGGGCAGGAGAAGTAACCATGTCTTCAAAGAAACATGTTAGAACCCACACAATTCCTCCTAAATGTCACAAAATTTCATAACGCTGAACTACTACTAGCCCACCTCAAAATTAACCGCTGAAAAATATATGTATGTCAGCTTTATATAATCTACCAGGTAATGATATTATAACTGCTGAAAATATCTTTCACTGGATGTCTGAAAAAATTCATTATGTAACATTCATTTTAGGAAATCTTAACACTGAAGGCAGCCCCTTGATAAATACAACCCCAAATACTCTACATGGATTCACCCAGATTATAAATTCCATTATCAAACTCAGCAAAAATATTAAGAGAACCAATCCCTGATTGGATCCTAACTAATTAGCCAAAGTAAACTCTTACTGCTGCTTGCTAGATATTATTAGAGACTGCCTCTGTCCTGTGCCATAAGGGAGCAATATAGCCTAGCTGAACAAAAAATATATAATCAAATATGCAACATAATCAAATTTAACAAAGACTAATTAATTTCAATTCTGTTCCACAACTAGTGGATTGTATTAAGAATTATGCTCCTGAATGAAGCAGTCTCTCGTTTCAATGACACTTTTTCTGAAAATTCTAAATTTAGCCTCATTAAGAATGAAAAAGGTAACATCTAATACAGCTTCATGACTGTTGAAGGAGATCAAACTGCTCATTTTGTAAAGGGACAAAGCATGGAAGGAATGGTATAAAAATAAGACTCAACATACATTTAAAACATTTAGATATTTCAGAAACCTGTCCAAGGAACATATCAAAACAGAGAAGAAAACTTGTTACACCAATCTCCAACAAAAGCAGCAGAGTAATCCCAAACATTTCTAGGTATCCCTGACAAAAGCTACTGCACCCAGGACATACTACCACATCCTTTACTTCCACCAATAATAGAAGACTCCATTGCCACCCAGTTCAACTCTCACTTCATCCAAATCATCATGTCTGTGATTGTTGACCATCCCACATCCTCCCCTATCATATTCTACCATGCTTGAAAGCCACCTACACACATTTGCTCTTCACCCTTTTTCTACGACTACTGCCAAAAAATTGCTAACTAACAAAAACTAGCATCTCTTGTTGCTGACAACCTTTCCATAGATTTTCTAAAAATAGCTGCAAGTATATTAGACTTCCCACTCCATTCTGCTCAACCACTTAATAACTGAAAACAATGTCTCTTCCACTTGGAAAAAAATCCATTATAATCCCACTTCACCAAGGAGGTACATCAACTGTTTACTAACTGAAGAGTCATTGCAATTCCATCACCTCTTTCAAAAATAGTAGAGAAGTACATTGCTTGAGAACAGTTCAAAATATTAAAGAATATGAAAAGGGTAATACCCAAACAGTTTTAAACGGGTGCTGATTGTAATTTCTAATGCAAAACCACCATCTTGGCTAGAAAACTTTTCAAACATTTGGGCTTCAACTGACCAGAGAGGTGATTATATAACAGCTGATGTTTCAGAGCTCTCTGTTTGCATTAGATTTGTTGAAATTTGGAACTTTCTTACTGGAAGAAGGAATAATAAAGAATCCCAAAAGGAATCCACCCATTGGACAGTGGTAAAGGTGCTCAGGAATATTCTGTTTTGAGGGAGAGATCAAGGGCCGGATTCACGATGGCTTGCACGGAGTCTAAGAGTAGTGTAAGACTCCATGCAGCCATCATGTCCGACGAGCGATCCACGAACAGCCTGCAGAGGCGTGTAAGAGAGCTCCTAAAACGGCTCTTACACGGACATGGCTTGGATATGCAAATTATCTCACTTGCAGCCGAAAGGCATGCAAATGAGGAAATTTTGCGATCCAGGAAGCACAAACTTGTCCGTGTAAGAGCCGTGTTATCTGCAGAAATGTACTCAGTTGACAACTGAGTACCGTTCTGCAAATAGCACAATGGAGCCTTGTCAGCTCCAAATAAAGGTTGCATATGTTCCAGGAAGCATGCCAATGGCCAAATATGTGGCCACTGGCAATGTACCACCATGCAAAATTAAAATAAAATTTTTTTTTGTAGCGCAGCGCCGTGCAAATGGGCTGCGCTAAAAAAAAAAAATAAATAGCAGAAAAATATTTAAAACCCATAAACGTGGGTTTTATGCAAACCATCAATTTACAATGAAAGGGAATAGCAGGCTGAAAACAACATGGCCACCGAGTAGGGGTTGCTAAGGGGGGAAGCTCAGTGTAAGATATGTAACTAAGCATTAGTAGGCAATCCTATGTAAATGAGTGTTAGAATAGTGAATCGCACTTTTACATAGCATATGAGCACATTCCCTGGAGTGTAGGAGTAGGATATGGGGGAGTAACAGAGTAGGAGATAGGTGACATCACAGGGGGGGTATGTATGAAAGAAATGAAGTTCATTGGAGCAGAGTGGGATGTGAAAGCTGTCAGTTAGACATCATGGAAAGTGGTGTGTCAACAGGCAGACATGGGAAAGCCAAGAAATGGAAGGTGTACACTATGGATAACACCAAAGTTTCTTGACGAGCGTGCATGCGCGCGTGTGCACGCTGGGAAGCCCGAGTAAGATGGAGTGCGGGTGTGTAAGCGTGAGTGCGCTCGTTTATGCCAGAGTAAGCATGTAGAAGCCTGTTTAAAGACTTGTAAGCGCGTTTGCGCTGGTGTGCACGCGTTTTAACCCGAATAAGCAAGTTGTAGTCCATCTAAGCATGTGTGCGCGCGTGTTAGCTGCTGTGCACGTGTGTGCCCCTGTATGCGCGTCGCTCCCCCCTGAGGAAACAGACAGGAAAAAGGAAGCACAAATTGTAGGAAGCTACCAGGGAATACTAGCAGAGCTAGCAGGTGAAAACAATCAGAATCAGGAAATTACACAGGCAGAACAGTAGCCCAGCCCAGCACTGAAAACTCTGCAAACAACAGTGCAGTATGTGTCTCTCAAGAGACACTGCAACACTGGAGTAAGCTACTAGAAGTGAAAACTGAAAAAGCTTCACTCAGACAAAAAATGCTAGGGGCTGCCATAGCTGTTATAAGGCAACATATGCAACATGCTGAGGGTGGTGACAATGCAAATGCTGCCGGACAACCCACAGTGAGGAGACGGACAAGTGTGTACAGGCCCAGAGTCACCTACCAGGGGTTACATGAGCTGGAGATAGTGGAGCGCTATAGAGTGGACAGAGACCTCCTGCAGCAAATTGTTGAGCTGTGCAGGCCACGCCTCACACACAGAACCAACAGAGGGGAACCCATCCCAGTGGAAACCAAGGTATGTGTTGGCCTAAGAATATTAGCAGCAGGTACCTTCCAGAGACCAACTGGCAATATGATGGGGATTTCACAGGCATCAGCATCCAGGGTACTGCACCAGTTCCTGGATGCCATGTCAGCACATGTCGGTGATCATGTATATTTCCCCAATTCCCGTGAGGTATTGGCCAGCAATATGCGTCTCTTCCAGCAAATAGCAGAATACCCTGAGGTAGTGGGTGCAATAGACTGCATGCATATACACATCAAAGCACCAGCCGGTGAGCGGGGTAGGGCCTACATTAACCGCAAGGGCTTCCCCTCCATCAACTGCCAGGTTGTGTGTGATGCCCAGGGCATAATAATGAATGTGTGTGCTGGCTGCCCTGGAAGCTACCATGATTCCCATATCTGGCATCTGATGCAGCTGTACCAGACATTTGCCAATGGGGACATCCCACATGGTCACCTATTGGGGGATGCTGGCTATGCACTGGAGCTGTGGCTAATGACACCCATCAGAAACGCACACACACCTGAACAGGAATGCCATAATGTGGCACATGCACAAACACGTAATGTAATAGAGCGTGTGTTTGGGCTGCTCAAGTCACGGTTCCGGTGCCTGGACACATCTGGTGGAGCCTTGCAGTACTCACCAACTACATGTACCCAAATTGTCATGGTATGTGCTATGCTACATAATATGATTCTGCGAAAACAGCTGCAGCAGGACCAGCATAGGCCCAGCCCAAACAGCCCCCCAACATTGCCAAGGCCATCACAGGCAGAGCGTGACTCGGAGGAGGAACAACCTGAGCCTTCCCCAGTAGGCAGAAGGAGGCGTGCCAAGTATGCCTTGGCCTTGGCAAAGAGGCAATGCATAGCACATACACTGGCTCAGTAGGAACCCTGGAAATGATACCTCTCTCTGATTCACACATATAGTAAAAGGGATGCCTAAGTTGACACAACCTGCTTTCAAACATGTACAGGGAGTGTAGTATGTGCATCCAACATAGGCAGCCCTGCAGCACCACCTGAGGCATGATTGCCATGTGTTAAGCAATGTAATACCATGTAGTATATGCAAACTTGATGACCCATGAGTAACATCCTACCCTCACCAAGCATGATGCCACAATATGAAGACAAGATGATCAATTACAACAATTGGCTTAAGTATTGTTGTTAGTCAAAGGGGATCCAATGCCTGTCTGCCTGGGATGACATGCTGAGCAAGACACAATGCTCCACTAGGGATGGCTTGCACCTATCACCCCTGGCCTTTTGGATACTGGCAAAGGCTGTTGTCACCCCCATAGTGCCTTGAATAGGTAAGGCTCAAAACACAAACCCACCTCCATAGGTATCACAAGGAATACGAAACTAGAAGTAATGCTACCCAATGTCAGAAGTCTAAACTGCAAGATGCATGCAGTCCAAACTTTCCTCAGCATGGAGAATGATGATATCTGTGCAGTAACAGAAACCTGGTACAAGGCTCCCAAGAGCACCCTAGCACTACCAGGTTACACCTCATACCATGCTTTACAGCCCCAAAACATGGAACAAACTACAAAAGGAGGGTGAGTATCAATAATTGTCAAGGATACCCACACCCTCAGGTTGGTGCCACAGCATGAAGCAGCACAGACTATCCATGTGCAAGTAACAGTGGCTAAAACTGCCTCCCAGTTTGTAGCCTGCTACAGACCACCCTCCTAAATCCAGGAACCCCACTTGGCCTACTTGAGAACACATGAAAATATGAAGGTCTCACCAAACAACATTATATTGGGCGACTGCAACTACCCAAACATAGACTGGGAGCATTATTCTAGCACCAACACCCTAGGCCAAAGGTTCCTAGACTTCATAAACCGAAATACTATGGAACAACTTGTCACCACTCCCACAAGAGGGGTAAACATACTGGACCTGATAATCACCAACATGGGGACTCTATGGCCAAGACAAGAAGTTTATCCCTCACTGGTAAGATCAGACCATACAGTAATCACACTGGATATTCACATCCTGATCCCAGTCCCTGGCCAGAAATCCACAGTGAAAAACATGTGTAAAGCAAATTATGCACTCCTCCAAATTGAGGTGGAATCCATTAAAGCCCTTGTGCCTGTGGAAAATATGGCCCAGACCTCAGAACCCTTTATGAATGCATTCTATGAACTCCTTCAGGAATGCAAGGACTATGCAATCTCAAATAAAACCAAGACCCAATCCTCCAAAGGCAGGCATCCTGTCTGGTGGACCCCAGCCATTAACAAACCATGCAAGAGAAGGAGGAAGCTACTACATGATAGAGCAAAACCCAAAAAGGGAAGGCATCACTGATCAGTATTATGACAAATAAGTATGGCCACACATAAAATCCTCTAAGGCCAGCTATGAGATACAAATTGTACAGGTCACTAAGGATAATCACAAGGCTTTCTTTACTGATGGTAGGAACCTGGGTGGGAATTCCCAGATATGCTCAGAATTTGTCCAACATGACAAACAATACACCAAACCCACAGACATTGCCAACATCCGACCTGACAGGTTCAGTGCAAACTCCTCCCCCACCAAAAGGCCAAATATCTATCCCAGCAGAGTGCTGGCCCCCTGACATCACAGATGCTAAGGTAACAGCCAGCGTCCCTAAAGCAAACCACACAGCATCAATGGGACCAGATGGTGTCCCGGGCTGCATCCAACATGAAGTCCAAGAAGAATTGAACACCAAATAAAACCACTGCTCAATCTCAGCCTTACCACAGGATATGTACCCAAACAGCAGTGTACAGCAACAGTGGTCCCTCTCCACAAAGGTGGTGCCTGAATGGATCATGCAAACTATCACCCCAGAATCCTGACTAGCATGGTCTGCAAAGCTATGGAAAGGATCATCATGGACCTCAGAAATAAAGATATTGGGGACCTACAGACACTGGACCCTACCCAGTGTGGCTTTCTTAAGGGCAGATCCTGCCCCTTAAACCTGGTTGAGTCATTTGAAACAGTCACCAAGGCCATTGATGAGGGGAAGGTGGTCCACACAGCCTACCTGGACCTTGCAAAAGCCTTCCATACAATACCCCACGTGGGCATTATAGATAAGCTCACCAGCTTAAATATAAACCTCTATGTCACTAGATGGATTGCAAACTGGCTCAAGGACAGAACTGACATGGTCAGAAATGCTGGAGCCATGTCAGTGTCCAAACCAGCTACTACTGACATCCCACAAGGCTCGGTCCTGGGACCCCCCTGTTTGGTATATAATTCTCGGAGGTACAGGCCAACATGGAAGGACTGTGTCTGAACAAGTTTGCAGATGACTACAAACTGGCTGCCATACCTGACCCTCCAGCTGACACAAGCATCCTACAAAAGGGCCTCATAGAAACAGACAACTGGTGCCACAGCCATGTCATCAAGCTAAACACAAAAAAGTGTATAGCCATCCCCTTTGGAAAAACAGTAAGTGGCCACCAATTACCACATAGGTGGTAACCCATTACGTACAGAAGAAGTAATAAGAGACCTGAGGACACAAGTTGATAGAAATCTCGCATTTGACAACCATGTGGCTGCAGTGGTTATAAAAACATTTCATATACCCACCTAATCATGAAGGTAATCACATCTAGATCAGGGGAGGTCACCGTGCCTCTTCAGTCATCCTTCATCAGGCTCACAATTGAGTACAATGCCCCTTGTGGGATGTACCTTAGCAGACACCTCCAGCAACTGGAAAGACCCCAAATCTGCCTGATTAAACAAACTGCAGTTCCACACAGTGGCATACTGCCTGCCCAGAGGTGATCTGTGCCTTATGTATATAGCCATGTCCAACCTGGAATCAATGCACATGCTGCACCTTGTAAAATCTGAATCCCATTGAGCTATGCACATGAGAGACCTGAACCTCAGCACTGAAATAATTAGGACATGCTGTGGTGATTGATCCATAACCCAGAAGCTCCCTCCACTCTTGAGTAAATTCACAGTCCAGGTTAGCCAGAGAGTCCCTCATTGACTCTCTTCAAGAGGAATCTTGATGAGTGGATGGCAGATGGTAGGTTTACCCTGGGTATCACTTTTTTGTCACAGTTAGACAGAGGCACAGTATACTAACCTTGAAAAATGTCATGGCAAACTACAGTTAAAATGTGTGTTGAAAGACAAACATACTCTGACTAGGATTAGAAATGCCCTGGGGCACATAGCCTAGTGTTTCTCAATGTTCACCCAAGTTGCGGAATACACTAGTAATGTTGGACAAGCCTGGTTTAAGTAGGCCATAGCTGAACAAAACGCAACATGGTCATACCTTAGTCTGGTGTCCACAGTATGAATACATAAAGCAGTGATGGGACTCAAACCCAGAATACTGTGCACCAGAGTGAAAGGACTGAACCACTACACTATCTGTTTGGTCGGTATGAAAGAATGTTGACAAGTGTATGCAAACTGTCCCATGGAAACCCTGCAGGCACAGCATAATCCCTGTTGGGTCAGACACAAAGCAGTTGGGCAGTAAGAACACAACATGACTTCCAACACACACTATAAATGACAAATATTGTTCAAGTTCACACACAACCACAAATGTAGTGGACCTCAGATCTCAACATATGGAAAGGTCACACTGGGCATGCTCACACACTTTGATAAATGAGACATATGTCAGGCAACAAACCATGGAAAGCCTGAACTGGGCATGCTCACACACTTAGGCCATGTCTCAGTATAGCAGTCGGACACACATATCTGGCATTTGTATGTGTTAAGCCAGGAACCTCCCACAATACAGCAATCTTCCCAGTGCACACAGTTAAATGACAACAGAGACATAAGTAATATACTGGAACCCTGCCATGATCAAACATCTTCCACAGATACACATAGCTCAATGGGATTCATAGAAACAGGGAAAGCTATGGCAATAAAAACCTGCAAACAGTTTATCAGCAACAAATATTGTGCATCCCAAACATAAACATATGGGTGTAGAGGTCAACACTAGGTTGTTTGCCCTAGGGAATACATAAGCCTAGCCAGAGTGTATTTGGCGTCTGCCTCCCCAGTACAGTAGCCTACTGTGCCTCTGGAAAGTAGGTCATAGAAGGCACCATTTAAGGCTAGTTTGCTGTGCCTCTGTCAAGCAGGGACACAGTGGAGATCCCAGGGGTTGAATTTGCAATGTCACATCCATGTGGCTGGAGTTTGCTGGAAGAGGGTTAGTGAGGGTCTATGTATAACATTAATTGGGATTCAATTCCAGACTGAGGGGAGCCTTATCTGTAGTGTCTGGGCAATTTCACTGTCAAAACTTGCAAGTGATGATTTTGAGGGATTGAAGTGTCCTGCCAATACTGTTCAGAGATGTCCTCCCTCTGTGGGATATCGCTCTGTTATGTATTAGCTCACTCCTGTTGTACAGCTTATATATGGCTGGTGTCAACCAGACAGGTCTCCTGTTGTGGAGGAGTCTTGGTTTTATTTGGGATAGCATGATCAATGAAAACCTGCAGGTGCTCATAGAATGCATTAGTAAAGGATTCTGCAGATTGGGCTGTATAATCCTCCAGCACAGGGCCTTTGAAGTATTCCACCCCAGTCTTCACAAGTGCAAAGTCTGCTTTTGAGAAATACTTTGTTAGCAGTGATTTCCTTGCCTGGGGGTGGGGATCGAATATGGACATCCAGGGAAAGTTGGTTATGGTCATATCTTAACAATGGTGGTCTACCTCTGGTGTGGAACATAGACTCCCCATGTTGGTGATGATCAGGTCCAATATGTATTCCCCCTTGTGGCTGTGGTGACTGATTCTGCCATAGCACATGGATTCACAAATTGTAGTGGCTGTAGGGTGATGTTGTTGAGGCCTGAGTAGTTCCCCCAGTCAATATTCCTGTATCTGAAGTTAACCACTGTAATGGCGTATGTGGACACCTTCATATCCCACACTGTTCCCAGGGAAGTCAAGTGTGGTTCCTGGATATGGGAGGGGGTGGTCTGAACTACACACCAAACCAAAAGGCAGTTTTGCACAATGGTAGTTGTATATGTATGGCCTGTCATGCTTAATGCAGTGGTAACAACCCAGAGGTGTGTGTATCTGTGATGTATATAGGTTCATAGGTTCATACTAGGCTATCTGCCCTAGGGCATTTATAAGCCTAGCCAGAGTGTGTGGCTTTCGCCACCCCTTGGAATGAGAATACTATGCCCATTTAGGGTTTAGTTTACTGTGCCTCTGTCTAGTAGTGACACAGACATCACCCCCGGGGTAAACCTACAAACTCCCATCCACTCGCCAAGATTTCTCTTGAAGAGAGTCAGTGAGGGGCTCTGCCTAATATGGACTGGGATTCTGTTCCAGAGTGTAGGGAGCCTCTGGGTTATGAATCTGTCCCTCCAGCATGTCCTATTTATTTCTGTGTTGAGGTTCAAATCTCTCGCTCTCATGGATCTGTTGGAGTTGGATTTTCTGAGGCGGAGCATGTCCATTAATTCCGGATTGGACATGGCCTTGTACGTCAGGCATAGATTGCCTCTGAGTAGGCGGTATGTGACTGAATAGAGCTGGAGTTTCTTCAGCCGGGCAGCATATGACATATATTTGAGACCCTTGATCCTCTTGGTGAGGTACTTTTGGGGTCTTTCTAACTGCTGCAGGTGTTGGGTAAGGTACATCCCAAATGGGGCATTGTACTCAATTATGGGCCTGATAAGGGAAGGGTATAGGGGCACGATGACCTCTCTTGATCTAGATGTGAATCCTTTCATGATAAGGTGGGTAATATAGAAGGTCTTCCTAACCACCTTGGCAATGTGAATGTCAAATGAGAGGTTACTGTCAACTTGGATCCCTAGTTATCCATTTCTACGAGGCCATTCTGAAGGATGCTTGTGTCTGCAGGAGTATCAATTATGGTGCCCAGTTTGCAGTCATCTGCGAACTTTGTCAGCCACAATCCTCCTGTTTGCTTGCACCTTGGAAAAATAAATGCCGAACAAGTGGGGTCCCAGGACCGAGCCCTGTGGGACACTACTTGTGACTGGCTTAGAGTCTGACATGGCTCCAGCAATTCTGACCTTGTGGGTTCTGTCTGTGAGCCAGTTTGCAGCGCATCTTATGACATATGGGTTTACATTTAAGCTGGTGAGCTTATCTATGATGCCCGAGTGGGGTATTGTGTCGAAGGCTTTTGCAAAATCAAGGTAGGCTGTGTGAACTGCCTTACCCTCATCAATGGCCTTAGTGACTGTTTCCAAAAAGTCGACCAGGTTCAAAAGGCAGGATCTGCCCTTGACAAAGCTGAATTGTGTAGGATCCAGTGTCTGTAGGTCCCCAATGTCTTTGTTTATGAGTTCCATAATGATCCTCTCCATAGCTTTGCAGACCAGGCTCATCAAGCTTATGGGGCAGTAATTTCCAGGGTCCATAGAAGCACCTCCTTTGTGGAGTGAGACCACTGTTGCTGTACGCCATTCTTTGGGTACGTATCCTGTAGTAAGGCTATGATTAAACAGCAGCCTTATGTGCAGGTTTAGTTCCTCTTGGAGTTCATGTAGCACGCAACCCGGGACACCGTCTGGTCCCATTGATGCTGTGTTATTAGCTTTGGAGATGGCGGCTCTCACCTGGGCATCTGAGATGTCAGGGAGGCTACACTCTGCTGGGATAGATATTTCTCCTTTTGGGGGGGGGGGGGATTTGCACTGAACCTGTCTGCCAGTATGTTGGCAATGTCTGTATGTTCAGTGTATTTTTTGTCATTTTGGACTAACTCTGAGCATATCTGGGAGTTTCCACCCAGGTTTCTAACATAACTAAAGAAGGCCTTGTGATTGTCTTTAGTGTCTTTTGCGATTTTTCTCTCCAAGTTGGCCTTGGATGATTTTATGAGTGATTGTAGTTTTTTGCTAGTACTGATCAGAGATGTCTTCCCTTTTGGGGATTTTGCTCTGTCATGTAGTAGCTTCCTCCTCCTGTTATAAAGCTTGTTAATGGCTGGGGTCCACCAGACAGGATGCCTGCCTTTGGGGGAATGGGTCTTGGTTTTATTTGGGATTGCATGATCCATGCAGTCTTGAAGGTGTCCGTAGAAAGCATTTATAAAGGATACAGTGGTGTGGGCTGTGGTTTCCACTGGCCCAGGGGCCTTGAAGGATACCACTTCAGTCTTAAGAAGTGTGAAGTCGGCTTTTGAGGAATTCTTCACTGTGGTCTTTTGTGCTGGGGGTGGGGGCGGGATGTGGATTTCCAGTGACATTAATTTATTGTCTGATCTCACCAATGAGGGGAATACTTCCGGTGTGGAGCATTGTGTCCCCATGTTCGTGATGATCAGGTCTAGTATATTATCTCCTCTTGTGGGAGTGGTGACTAGTTGTTCCAACGCATTTGAGTGTATGAATTCTAGGAACCTTTGGGCTAGGGTGTTGGGGCTTGAGTAATGCTCCCAGTCTATGTTTGGGTAGTTGAAGTCTCCCAATATGATGGTATTTGGAGAGACATTCATACTCTCCAGTGTCTTCAGGAAGGCTGAGTGGGGTTCCTGAGTTTGAGAGGGTGGTTTGTAGCATGCTACAAACTGTAGGGCAGTTTTGCCTATGGTTAGTTGCACATGGATGGTCTCCAATGCTTCGTGCATTGCCACTAACCTGGAGGTGTGGGTATCTTTGATGAATATGGATACTCACCCTCCTTTTGTGGTTCGGTCCAAGTTTTGGGGCCAAAAAGCATGATATGAGGTATAACCTGGTAGTGCTGGGGTGCTCTCAGGAGCCTTGAACCAGGTTTCAGTTGCTGCACAGACATTGATGTTCTCCATACTGAGGAGGGCTTCGAGAGCGTGCATCTTGAGGTTTACACTTCTGGTGTTGAGCAGCATTACCCTTATTTTTTTTCCACTTGTGTTTTCTAGGGAGGTGGGTTTGTCTTTTGAGCCTTGCCTAAAAAAGGCACTATGGGGGTGGCAAGAGCCTTGGCCAATATCCGGAAGCCCAGGGGTGACAGGTGCAAGCCGTCCCTTGCAAAGCAGCGTGGCTTGTCAAGCATGTCATCCCAAGCAGACAGACATTGGATCCTCTTAGAATGACACCAGTAATTGAGCCAATTGTTAAAGCTGATTATTTTGTCTTTGTACTGTGGCATCATTCTTGGTGAGGGTAAGATGCTGCTCAGGGTCAGGGTCATACCGGCCTGGGCTACATAATCAGAGAGCTCCTCTATGTCTCTTTTCATGTAGTCCAGGGAGGTACGTGTCAGGTCATTCACACCGGCATGAACAATGACTGAGTCATATTTGTACTTGCTTTGGAGTGACCAGAGTGCTTGTGTTATGTGGCGGATTCTAGCACCTGACAGGCAGCTTACTGTAACCTTTTCCTTGTTCAGTCTGGTGAGCAGGACGTCAGTGTGTCTGACTATGGAGTCATCTATTACAAGTGTATCAGGCATGTTGTTTGGCCTTAACGGCTGTGACTGTTTGGCACACTGACTTTGTGAACTATGTGTTGCATGTGCTATGTTTTGAGGTAGTGGTTGCTTGGATGTCTGCTTTGGAGGCCTCTGTTGTTTTGGTAGATTTTTAGTTAGAGCCTCCGAGTATGTTGTTGTGTGTTTATGTGTTTGGTTTGCAGTTGTGATAGGTCTATGTGAGACTGGGTTTGTTGTGTGTGTGGTTACCTTCTCCTCCTGACTGGTTTTGCCAGTACTGAGTCGAGAGAGCTCAGCCTCCAGTTTGGCTATATAGTTGCATCTCTCACATATATTTGTATTTGTTGGGAGGAGGAGAGGGTTGTCTGTGTACATGAGGCAGTTGTAACATTGCCTCAAGATTCCCAGATTCACCAGCTGAACTGGAGAGGATGCCAGTAATTGACCCTTTGACATGCTAGAATAGTGTAAGGGATTGCTGTGTAACTGAGTCAGAAAGGACCTATAGGGAAATGGGTACTCAAGGGGATTGTAGGTGGATGTAGTGCTTTCTTTTTGTTTAAGAGTGCTTTACCTGTGTAAAAATGCTTTAGGAGCAAGTGCTGGGCTTTTCAGATAGATAATAGACTGTTTAGATTGAAAGTAGAGCAGTTCTAAGGGAAACACTAAAGAGCATATGGATATGGATACACTCCCTGGTTGTGTTGTGTGTTACAAGTCCTGTGTTCATGAAGCATGGTATAAAACATAACCAGGCAGTGCTGATGTGCATATGTGACCCTGAACTAGGCGTCTGTTAATGCATATATATTGCTATCCCCCATATTGAGGGATAGTAATAGATGTACATACCTCTTTGTAAAAACTGATGTCAGCACCCTATAAATACTGCTGGAGAATAAAAGCCACCCAGTGATATGAATAGTGTACTGCGCTAATGCGTCTCCCTCAATTATCATAACATAGTTAGGTAAGGGTTTGAATCCTGCAAATGATCAGTGTGTGTGTGTCGGGGGGGCAGGGGGTGTGCAATTCACTTTAAAAGAAATGTCCCTTTTGACAACTGGAATAACACACTACATGATGTACGTTCCTCTTTGTAAAGATTGATGATGTCAGCACCCTATAAGTACAGCAGGAGAAAGGAAACCACCCAGTAATGCGAATAGCGTGCTGCGCTAATGTGTCTCTCTCAAGTGTTATAACATAGTTAGGTAGGAGTTTGAATCCTATAAATGCTTAGTGTGTGTGTTGGGGAAGGCAGGATGTGTGCAATTCACTTTGAAATAAATGTCCCTCTTGACTATTGGAATAACACACTACAGGATATACATTCCTCTTTGTAAAGACTGATGATGTCAGCCCTCTATAAGTACAGCAGGAGAAGGTAAACCACCTAGCAATGCGAATAGCGCACTGTGCTAATGCATCTCTCTCAAGTGTCATAACATAGGTAGGTAGAGATTTTAATCCTGCAAATACTCAGTGTGTGTGTGTTGGAGGGGGCAGGATGTGTGCAATTCACTTTGAAAGAAATGTCCCTTTTGACAACTGGAATAGCACACTACATGATGTACATTCCTCTTTGTAAAGACTGATGATGTCAGCACCCTATAAGTACAGCAGGAGAAGGGAAAGCACCCAGTAATGCGAATAGTGCACTGTGCTAATGCGTCTCTCTCAAGTGTCATAACATAGTTAGGTAGGGGTTTGAATCCTACCAAAGCCATGTGTGTGTTTGTCACACAGTTTGCCAATGCATTGTGGGTTTTGCTTTTATTATTGTATGACATATAATTATAACAGTAATTGCAATGCACACATCAGGTATGTGTGTGCCACATACAGATATGTACCTGTGACCTTCAATAATTCCTATGTGTGAAGCCCGCCTCATATGAATACAGTTGTTACCTGGGCCAACATGTCCTGCAGATTCCCAGACTGTACGCCATACATGTATGTTGTTGACAATGCAGGCTACTGCAGTGATCTGTGTCCTAGGCCAACTGGGTGACACACACTCATGAAAGCTGTGATATATTGATGTAGGTGAGGGTTCATGTCTGGAGTATATGTCACACATGTTATAACACAGCAAAGTCTGTGAGTAATGGACATCCAGTGTAGGTGTATGGCAACTGTTGTTGATATGCATAAAGACACCTTATTGCTTAGACGATACACCAAGGGACTGCACAATACCTTTGGAAATGTGAATATCACAGGATAGACAAGAAAACACTTGTCCATATGTACACACCATTACCAGTTTTACATGATGGGTGCTGCCACCTACATGGTACTACTGGAATACTATGTTAAGTACATGCTGATGACAAACTTACAGTTGTGTTACAGTAATAGAGCATGGCTTGGACAACAGGTATCTATCTGTATGATACCCTTCTGGTGGTAATGTGCAGACTGCATTGTAGGCCACTGTATACATTTCCAGTTATGGATGAACATATCGCTAGTGTGTTGGCATGTACATGAGACTGCTATATGCCAAACAGTATTCTTCCCAGGGATGTGTGGGGCTCAGTAAGAATGGCTACTGGTATAGTGTAGTACTGCAAGGATATCACTGACACTGGGTTTCCTACATCTGTGTATCAGTTGAGGATACATCATGTAATAGATTCATAGGTTCATACTAGGCTATCTGCCCTAGGGCAGTTATAAGCCTAGCCAGACTGTGTTTGTCTTTCACCACCCATTTTAAATGTATTTTCATATGGCCTTTTTCCAGGTTAGTATACTCAGCCTCAGTGTAACAGTGACACAGAAGTGAAACCCGGGGTAAACCTACAATCTCCCATCCACTCAGCAACAGTCCTCTTGCAGAGTGTCATTAAGGGACTCTGCCTAACCTGGACTGTGATTTTATTCCAGAGTGAAGGGAGCCTCTGGGTTATGAATCTGTCCCTCCAGCATGTCTTATTTATGTAAGTACTGAGGTGCAAGTGTCACGAGTGCATAGCTCCATGGAAATTGGATTTTCTGAGGTGCAGCATGTCCATTAATTCCAGGTTGGACATGGTTCTATATGTCAGGCATCTGTTGGAGCCCTTTGATCCCCTTGGTGAGGTACTTTTGTGGACTTTCCAGTTGCTGCAGGTCAGGTCTCTGGTAAGGTACACCACAAAAGGGGCATTGTACTCAATTATGGGCCTGATGAAGCATGACTGAAGAGGCACGATGACCTCCCGTGATCTACCTGTGAATCCCTTCATGATTAGGTGGCCTATATAAACTGTCTGTATAACCACTACAACCATGTGGCTGTCAAATGAGAGTTTGCTATCAACTCGGGTCCCCAGGTCCCTAATCATGTGTACAGTACTTAATGGCTTACCACCTATGTATTAATTTGTGGGCACTTTGTTCTTGCCAAAGGGGATGACTATACACATTTTGGCATTTAGCTTGAGGCCATGGCTCTGGCACCAGTTGTCTGTTTCTATGAGGCCTTTTTGTAGGATGCTTCTGTTGGCTGGTGAGTTGAATATGGAGCCCAGTTTGCAGTCATCTGCAAACCTGCTCAACCACAGTCCATCTGAGAAATATATACCAAACAAGAGAGGTCCCGGGACTGAACTCTGTGGGACACCACTTGTAACCGGTTTGGAGTGTGACATGGCTCCAGCAATTCTGACCATGTGTGTTCTGTCCATGAGCCAGTTTGCAATCCATCTAGTAACATAAGGGTTTATAGTTATGCTGGTGAGCGTCTCTATAATGCCCAAGTGGGGTGTTGTATCAAAGGCTTTTGCGAGGTCCAGGCAGGCTGTGTTGAACACCTTCCCTTCATCACTGGCCTTGGTGACTGTTTCAAAGACATAGACCAAGTTTAAGAGGCAGGATGTGCCCTCAACAAAGCCGCACTGGGTAGGATCCAGTGTCTGTAGGTCCCCAATAGCTTTATTTATGAGGTCTATGATAATCCTTTCCATAGCTTTGCAGACCAAGCTAGTCAGGCATATGGGGTGATAATTTCCAGGATACGCTGAGGCACCACCTTTGTGGAGAGGGATCAATGTTGCTGTACGCCACTCCTTGGGTACATATCCTGTAGTAAGGCTGGGATTGAACAGTAGTTTTATGTTTGTGTTTAGTTCTTCTTGGAGTTCATGTAGGATGTAGCCTGGGACACTGTCTGCTCCCATTGATGCTGTGTTTTTGCTTTGGAGAGGGCGATTGAGCATCTCAGATGTCAGGGGGGTATCACTCTGCTGGGATATATATTTGCCCTTGTGGTGGGGAGGGGGGTGAGATGTTTGTGCTGAACCTGTCAGCAATGATGTTGGCAATGTATGTGGCTTAGGTGTATTCTTTGTCATTTAGGACAACGTCTGAGCATATCTGGGAATTCCCACCCAGATTCCTAACATAAGTAAAGAAAGCCTTGTCATTATCCTTAGTGTCTTGTGCAATATTTCTCTTGAAGCTGGCCTTAGACGATTTTATGAGTTCCAAAAATGTTTTTAAAATAATGATCAGAGATGCCTTCCCTTTGTGGGATATTGATCGATCGTGTAGTAGCTTCCTCCTTCTATTGTTTTATGTTATGTGGCTGGGGTCCACCAGAAAGGATGCCTGTCTTTGGAGGATTGGGTCATGGTTATATTTGGAATTGCATGATCTGTGCATTCCTGAAGGTGTTCATAGAATGAGTTTATAAAGGATTCAGCAGTGTGGGCTGTATTTTCCACAGGCCCGGGGGCTTTGAAGTATTCCACCTCTGTCTCAGTTTTGAGGTGTGTGGAATTTGCTTTAGACAACTTTTTCACTGTGGTTTTCTGGCCAGGGGCTGGGGTTGGTATGTGAATATACAGTGAGATCACTCTATGGTCTGATCTTATCAGTGAGGGATACACTTCTGGTCTGGAGCATAGAGTCCCCATGTTGGTGAAGATCACGTGCAGTATGTTTTCCCCTCTTGTGGGAGTGGTAACAAGTTGTTCCATAGCATTTGAGTTTATGAATTCTAGAAACCTTTGGCCTAGGGTGTTGTAGCTACAGTAATGCTCCCAGTCTATGTGTGGGTAGATGAAGTTGCCCAATATAATGTTGTTTATAGACACCTTCATATTAACATATGTTCTTCAGTAGGCCAAGTGGGTTTCCTGGGTTTAGGAGGTGGTCTGTAGCAGGCTATGAACTGGAAGGCAGTTTTACCCACTGTCAGTTGCACGTGGATAGTCTGTGATGCTTCATGCTATGGCACCAACCAGGGGGTGTGGGTATCCTTGACATCTATTGATACTCACCCTCCTTTCGTAATTAGTTCCATGTTTTGGGGCTATAAAGCATGGTATGAGGTGTAACCTGGTAGTGCTAGGGTGCTCTTGGGAGCCTTGAACCAGGTTTCTGTTACTGCACAGATATCAACATTCTCCATGCTGAGTAGAGTTTGGACTGCATGCATCTTGCGGTTTAGATGTCTGGCATTGAGTATCATTACTTCCAGTTTCTTATCCCCTGTGATACCTATGTATTTGGGTTTGTGTTTTCAGCCTTACCACCAGAATGCAAACATGTGCAGACATTACACTTTTGGAATTAACACTGGTGTATAAAAAACTACAATGACAATCATACTGTTAATGCATCAGGCATGCTGGGATATACCCACATTGATATCATTACACTGTACTGTAACCAACATGATAATATTACTACAGTGCTATGTAGTCACCCTGTGCATCAGCACCATGCTATCTTGTTCCTGCATCAATGTTACAGATTGCAGGAGGTGGCACAGTTTCATCATATGCACAGGGTGTGTACTTGGTATGCCAGAGTCTGCCATTGACACATCCAATCAACATGTATGTGTGTGTGTGTGTGTGTGTGTTAGTGAGGGACAACAGTACAAAATGGGGCAATGTTGATGCAGTGTGTGTTTGTATGTGTTAGCCCTAGGTGTTAGCATTATGCATGTGTGTATGCATGCACACAGTTCCACCACATGGCTGCCATATATGGGTGTTTGTGGACAGCCACAGACTGTACTTGCCAGGTCATACAGATCACTGTCTCTGCCACAGACATGGTACCTGTGCCTGGCAGGGGTGCTATGGACAGTATCAGGTACTAAGCCAGACTGGGTACTGTCATCAGAACAGTTGGTTGATGACTGGACACATGTCCCTGCTGGGACTGTCCAGAGCCACGTGCACGTGGTCTTCTAGGATGGTCTGATGACAGCACAGACCCAGCATTGCTGGGGCTGGTACTGGCACTATGGGAGTGGCTGCAGGTTTGTTGTCGTCCGTGACAACTGCCAGCTGCTGATGCTGCTGGCAAATGTCCACGTCGATGCCTCAGCCGTCCTGCATTGCCCTGGCTCATGGACATGTAGTTGTGGAACAGATCTAATGTGTCCCCCCAATGTCTGTCAATGACCTCGCTGACACTACGGATGGCAGCCACAACGTCACACATAGTGTCATTCATAGCAGTGCGATGTGCTCTAAGCTCCCTCAGACCTTGTCTGGTGTACCGTTCCCTACGTGCCTGTGTCTGCATTACAGCCCAGAACATAGCTGAGGTTGAAAGACCTCTGTGGGCATGTCTGACAGGGGCAGTACGACCACGGATGCTCCCACGAGAACCCCTGGATATCTGCCTGTGTGGTACCATGTCAGTACTCTGGCCATGGCTGCTGTGAGGGGATGCATGTGCCACTGGTACCACATTACCCTGGTCAATGCCCACTGTATGCTTTCCCTCAGCTAAGGACATTGGTGACAATGGATGTATCAGCAGGATGACTGTGTGCATTGATGGGGTTGACTGCTGTGTACTGTCGATTGGCTGATCAACAACAGACCCTGTCAGACCTCCCTGTGCCATTACACATGTATCATCATTATCACTATCCCCAGAAGTGGCTTCAGGTTCCCTGCTGCACGCCAACAGAGCAACACCAGAACCTGTGAGATGAAGACAGGAAACACAGTTTACAATGTGTACACAATGTTACCACAGATGCACACGGGCACATGCACACATGCACACATGCACATGGGCACATGCACACATGCACACGGGCACACATGCACACATGCACACATACACACATGCACACATGCACATGGGCACATGCACACATGCACACATGCGCACATGCACACGGGCACACATGCACACATGCACACGGGCACAGGCACATGCACACTCCTCAGTACAGCAGATACAAACACACACACACCTGCAATCCAACACATACACAATACTGTTTGAGGGTATTATAAGTATTAATATTATTATTAGCATTAATAGTATTGTTATTACACACTCACCGGCATGGATTGGCTGCCTTACTGTTACTCCATCAGGACCTGCACAAATAAGAGAGTTATTGTCAGTGGCCACAACTGTGCCATTGATACTGTGAGTATGATACAGTACAGTAGTACAACAGTTGGCTTTCACAGGTGTACTGATGATATTCAGACTATGAATCTTGCACAAGAATAGGCAGGATAACAGCTACACACACAGTACACATCTCACACATGCATGAACTACCAGTGCAGAGAACAGTCAACTACAGATATGACATGTTACCTGCACACTCCATGTCCACATGCTGGGTGGCTCCAGCCTCCATCATGACACATGTCTGTGGATGTTGTTGTTGGCCTGGAGCCACAACACTTAGGAGGAACTGCTCCACTCTGGTGAGGGGGGGGGTGGATAGGTACCCCACCACCTGTGGCAAGCTGTTGTCTGTGGATATCAGACGCACGCTGACAGACATTTTTAATTAAATCACTGCAGTGATGGCATACCTGCTCATATGTCCGGTTATGCATGCCTATGTCATTTACCTGACAGACAAGGTCTTGCCACAGTGCAGCCCTCT
Organism: Protopterus annectens; assembly: GCF_019279795.1. Classification (NCBI taxonomy): domain Eukaryota; kingdom Metazoa; phylum Chordata; order Ceratodontiformes; family Protopteridae; genus Protopterus; species Protopterus annectens. The sequence continues at coordinate 1,086,903,972 of NC_056744.1, read as the reverse complement.
CCTGCTGGTTCTGGCTGGTCCTGGAAAACAGTGTGGAAATATCCCGCACCAGGCTCTGGTGTATCTCCTCATCCTCTGCAGCTGAATAACAGGGGTTGCGCTGATGCACCATTGCCTGGAAGGAAAAGAAAAATATGTGAGCAAGTAATATGGCACATGTAATACTCTACTGTACTGATATCACTGAACTGCCATATATAGCATCTGTCTGTCTATCAGGGGATACACATGTAAATTACCACATATCACTGCTCAGCCAACAACTGTGTGATAGTGCCTGGCACACTCCATACAACAAACTAGTATACACCAGCACTCGGCACACTGTTTGAGGTACAATGCACAACCTCACACTGGGGGTATGTATCAAGCTAATGGATGGAGAATATTGTCATCCCATGCAATGCATGCAATGCACATTTACAGTTTCACTGGTAATCCACCCTAGTCTTTGCTGCCATATCCCTACCTACACCGCAGTCATACACAGGGAACTACAGCACAACATATGGCAATGTAGTATGTTTGTATCCCAATAACTGACACATCCTTCTCTGGCCTCACACCGAGGACACACACTACCATGACAGACACAAAGTCATGCTGAGCAATCACACCATTACAGACCTTGCACACAGTGTCACACTCATTCCACCTCACATAGTTGGTATTGCAATGAGTACATGTGTGTGTGCATTGTGTCATAGGTAGGTACTATGCTATTGGCCCTGGGCCTACGGCAGCATAGCCTTATGCTACCCTGCCCCTTGGGAAACATGTAATGTGATTGTACTTGCTCCTGTCAAACAGTTACACAGAGGTGACTCATACGGCATATTACCTATCTCCATAACATTCATCAGGGGTATGTCTGACATCTACTAATAAGGAGCCTTGCTTGTTAATGCTGGGTGGTTTAGTCCAGGGTATGGCTTATTTGTGGATAGGAACCTGTTCCTCCAGCATGTGCTCTTTACTGTGGTGACAAGGATGAGGGCCATAGGTCATGTAGGCTGGACAGATTGTGAGGTGTTACCATGACGGTTGGACAACTGGTATGGGTGTGACAAAACTCTGTATATCCAGCAGTGGTAACCTTTGTGTAGGTCATATGAAAGGCACTCTATCTGTGGTTTTGTCAGTCACTCTGCATAGGGAATGTGTTTGAGGGCATTATCACTCTTTGTTAGGTATGTCTGTGGCCTTTTCCCTTGCTGTAGTTGTCATGGGAGGTACATACCATGTAAGACATTGTGAGGTGTAGAGGGGTACACTGACCTACGTTTCCCTAGCTGACACACCATATGTGATGACATGTACCATGTACAGGGATTACAAGACTAGTGTGCCACTGTGAATATCAAAGGGGAGGCTATTGTACACTTGTTTCCCATGTTCCCATCTGACACCTCAAGTAGTAGGCAGGCAACCACCTATGTGGTAATTAGTGGTTAAAGTGTTTTGGAATGGGGTATGGTACTCCAGTATCCACACTGGTGTTCAATCCATGCCTTCATCACCAGGCATCTGTTGCAGTACATCTGCCCCCATGTGCCTCTCTCAATCTCTCTCTCTCTCTCTCTCTCTCTATATATATATATATTTATATAGATATATTCATATACATACATAACTATAGACATTCATATCTGTCTGTATATGTGTATGTATCTTTATATATCTATATATGTATGTGTCTATTACATCTATATGTATATACATATTATATCTATCTATCTATATATGTACACATACACACACTAACATACTTCTAAACATCCATTGCTGTACAACCTACATTGTACATTGTACTACAACCTACATTGATATGTGCACATAGCAACCTTCAACTACATATGTATGTCCAGCCTTCACTACCAGTTGCAGTATGTCCCTTGCCCTATGCACATCTTCATATACATATATAGATACAGACTGCTAACACATATGGAGGGTTCACAGTATGTAGATTATTAGATTATGTAGTTTACATTACCTTTGTTTCTGACAGATTTTTTGGATGGCTGGCTTACTGGCTGGCTTGATGGCTTGATGGCTTGATGGCTTGTTTTTTATATATATATTTTTTGGTCTCTCTCTTTCTCTCTCTCTCTGTCTCTCTCTCTCCCTCCAGTGCCTGCAATGATATTATTGCATGTGTGGACTGGCAGTACAGGCTGCTTTTGTAGGTATTTGCACATGTGCATGTGATGGCCTCTGCACCAATTGTTGGCCAGCATTTACTAATTGCATGCAGCCTGTTGTGTGGTAATTGCAGTTCTCACTGTGATTTCAGGACAGTGCTATAAAATGTTAGGTTAGGTAGGCATAGGCCTTTCAGTTTAGCAAGGTGGGGACCATGCTGGTTTGCTGTGGACACTGTTGTGTCAGTCAAAAGGTTGGTATGTCTCTCATATCTAAGGCTGTGTTGTAGCCACTGAAATGCATGTTGTACTGAAACCTGACTGTTGCTTCTTGCAGTTCATTCTTCTCAATGTGTATGTTAACTCACACCTAATAATGCTAACACTGTTTACATGGGAGTATGTACTTTCCTGTGGGACTCGTAGATTAACTGGTATACAACAGTAGCTCTTGCAATGTGTTCCTATGGCTTCACAATTTTGCCTTTATAATCACTCCTTGAAGGCCTGATATTTGTCTTTACTGGAATGTGTTGCTATGGCTTTCCTATTTTCCATTTACATTCACTCCTTGTAATGCATGATATATTTCTTTCAGCAGCAATTTCTTATATGTTTGGTGTGGTTTGGTGACACTGCATTCAGTCTAGTGAGGCCAAGGTCTGGGGTTTGACACTTACAAGGGTATCTTATTTTGCTGCTCAGCAGTAGTAGGGCCTTGTACTTTGTACTAACAGTTATGAATATCAGGCACATGCAGTGCTTGTAAACTGCTATACTGTCCTTAGTTTGTTAGATGGCTACATCCTTTGATATTTCTGGGTTGTACTCCTACATGAGGGTGTGCTTGTGGAAGCAATTCTACAGCTATTCACAGAGTGTGTAACAGCAGGCAGGCTGATATGCCTGTGTGTTTCTGACACTTGCAGGCCTCAGATACTCTCAGGTATATATTTGAGCAGCCTCAGGGAATGGTACACATCAGTGGGATACACCCATGATATATTTCAGATATTCTGCAGTTGTGACTGTGGGGTATTTTGAGCATATATATTACTACACCATTTCTGACATGCAAGTAGTGTGTACTTTAACTTATTGACGGTCACCATTACGTGGGATTCCCCATCTTTCTGCCTACTGTTAGTACATTTCACAGGGAGTCAGTGGGGCACAGGTAATATTTTCTGACAAATGAAGGACATCCCTGTAAATCAGTCACATTTGGGATGTCTGGCCTCATACCTATTCAAATATGGTGGTGTTTATCCTGCTCTGATACCGTGTGTGGTTTGTAAGGTGCTACTCTAACATTATTACCTCCTAGCATGGCTGTTTCTCTTATCACACTAAGGTAATGCAATTCCACAAGAACTGCCAGTAAAGATACAGGAAACAAGCTTTGTGTAATGGCCTTCCTATATTCCCTTTACATTCAGTACTTCTATGTCATGATATATTGCTTTCAGCACCAAGTTCTTGTATATCAGTTATGGCTTAGTGGTAAGTCATGCAGACTAGTGTTTCCAAGGTACTCTGTTCGAGACTGACAGGGGAATTTTATTTTGCTGATGAGCAGACTACAGGTCTTGTCATACAGAGTAACTAAGGCACATTTGAGCAGTTGTAAGTGGGTTTGTGCTGGCTTGCGCGATGCTCACGCATGCACACAGTCGCTTAGCTAAGCACACACAAGCGCTGACTACTGCTTAAAAGTGCTTACTCTCGCTAACACCCACGCTAATTTCTTTTAAATAAATGAAAATGGGGAGATAGGAAAGTGGTGAAAAGGGGGGCACAAAGAGGGTAGGACAGTAGGAAAATGAGCTCGGGATGTGCAGGATGTAGGGAAGGCCCATAGCTGCCCATTTCTTTACCAGCAACAGCTGTGCATATGTGTGAAATTTGGTGTGAAGTTTGAAACCTTCCACCCCTGAGAGAGGGGTGAGGACAACAAAATATGTTGTACAGCCAATGTTAATTATCAGTTGACATGTCCGGCAGACATGTCTGTGAAATGGGCAGCTATGTATGGGGCATCATTTTTTTGTGCGAACAGAGTGCCCTTTTTTTATTTTTTTTTTCAGGTGAGTGTGGAATGTGAGGTACAGGAAGCAGGTATATGTGGGGAGGTAGATTGGGGAGGTTAACAGACAAGACAAACAAGATGCATACAGGGGCGGAGTATGACACATGTGGGGGGTAAACACAATTGATGGGGATGGATTTTTGGATATCGCGAGCTGTATAGGATGGGCAGGCACACCCGTGAGTTGCGCCACCCTCGCCTTGAGCTGGCGTAGGGGATCAAGCACATCATGCCTGATCTTGCTACGCACCACAGACTGGACACTATGGAGGGTGAGTGGACGTTCTCCTCTGGCCATGCTTGCAGAGGGGGGACGAGCCCCATCCCCTGCAGCACTTCCACCCGAAGGTGGCACAGGGCCACTGGAGGAGGTTCCAGCCTGGGCACTGGTGCCAGGTGCATTCGCCAGCTGAGGTGGGAGAGGTGGGTCCGCTGGAACCCGCCTTCCCTGTTTTTCCTTTTATTTTATTTTCAGGTGAGAGTGGAATGTGAGGTACAGGAAGTAGGTATATGTGGGGAGGTAGGTTGGGGAGGTTAACAGACAAGACAAACAAGATGCATACAGGGGCGGAGTATGACACATGTGGGGGGTAAACACAATTGATGGGGATGGATGTTTGGATATCGCGAGCTGTATAGGATGGGCAGGCACACCCGTGAGTTGCGCCACCCTCACCTTGAGCTGGCGTAGGGGATCAAGCACATCATGCCTGATCTCGCTACGCACCACAGACCGGACACTATGGAGGGTGAGTGGACGTTCTCCTCCGGCCATGCTTGCAGAGGGGGGACGAGCCCCATCCCCTGCAGCACTTCCACCCAAAGGTGGCACAGGGCCACCGGAGGAGGTTCCAGCCTGGGCACTGTGGAACTGAGATCCCCACCCATGGGCACTTACCATTGCGCCTTCACTGCCCAGGACAGGGCTGTGCTGGGGGCTGTATAGGATGGGCAGGCACACCCGTGAGTTGCGCCACCCTCGCCTCAAGCTGGCGTAGGGGATCAAGCACATCATGCCTGATCTCGCTACAAACCACAGACCGGACACTATGGAGGGTGAGTGGATGTTCTCCTCTGGCCATGCTTGCAGAGGGGGGACGAGCCCCATCCCCTGCAGCAGCCCCATCCCCTGCAGCACTTCCACCCGAAGGTGGCACAGGGCCACCAGAGGAGGTTCCAGCCTGGGCACTGGTGCCAGATGCATTCGCCAGCTGAGGTGGGAGAGGTGGGTCCGCTGGAACCCGCCTTCCCTGTTGTCCTATGTTTATCAATATTTTATGACATTTTGGGTTAGTAACAAACAACACCATTCAAAATTAGTTGTAACAGCATGCATCAGTATTCCCATTAACCAAACACCCATGAATTCCAAACATTGAACAGCAAGCATAACACATGCATATTTAGAACAACAGTACACAATCCAACAGCATGCACAGTTGATTGATGGCAACAGGCCATCAGGTTTGGATATGTGAACAGGGCACATGCATCAATGTACATGCAGATATGCATGAACCAACAGGACAAATGTCCATGGGAATTAATTGTATATACACATACCCAGTTTGGTGTGGAATAGCATAATTTGTGAAAATGGGGTAGGGTGAAGAAATATTACATTAACAACTTAAACTACCTATACATATGCTGTACATTCCTAGTAGCTGCAGATATATATCCCCTACTTGTCTTTGTACAGTTTCCTATATGTAACCTTAGGAATGTTGGTGATGGGAATGTTACTGCTACATTAATACACATTCCGTTTTTATTCATACATGTTCATATCTGGCTGTGCTCAGGTACAGCATCATGCTACATTTGATTTATATGGCTCTAGACAACTGTGGATGTTCAGTATTTCATACAACCATACTATCTCCATATTGCAAAGGTACAGCACCATATCCAAATTATGGGACACACACATTCCAGGTTCAGTACTTTATTACACCCATTTCACTCTTTGGTCGTGGCTGTCTCATTCATTTCATTATGTACTGACTGCAGTATAACTTTATTCCAGACTTATTACAGCTTTCTTGTTCGATTCATACCCTCTTTCTCACACTCTCACTTGTTTTATTTTTACAATTCAAGGTGGTACTTAATTCTAGGCATTATTAACATTTCTTACTTGGTTACAACAATCCTTTCCAACAGACTCACTTATTTCATATGGCAGATTTTAAAAGGGGATGTATTTGACACATGTCTATCCTTTGTAGATTGATTACCAGTCATTTTCAGGGTGAAGCAGTTATCTGATATTACAATACAGGTGGAAACTCTACTTCAGACTTGTTTAATGTTTATTTTTGGATTACAGGCTGCATCACTTATCTAATCTTACAGTACTAGCAGAATCTTTCTTCTAGGCTTATTTGAACTTTATTAATATGTAACAACACTGAACTCTTTTACAAGCTGTCTCACTTATATTCTATAACACTTCCAGCAAAATAATTACTAACCTGTCTGATGGTGCAACCTCACCAGCCTATCAGCATAGGCTCGCTGATTCATGGAACGGACACCTGCAGCTGTAATATAAATGAAGTAATATTGGAACATACATCGCCATAATATAGGCTAGGATAATTTCTTACATACTTAATTACATGGATACTTACTCAGTAGTGGGGCGTTAGGCATTTGCCGGGCCTCCTGGATCCTACGGTTCAGTTAGTCCTGCTTACGTCTCTTCAGGTCCGCATGGTGGTGATGGATCTGTTCACCAGTCCTTGGTATGCCTGTGGCACTGGTGAGATCATGTGCCAACCGGTTCCACGCCTCTGCCTTGTATGCACCGCAGTGGACCTGGCCCTGCATGAGTTGAGCCTCATGATCATGGACTAGGAGCCAAACCATATATTTGGACTCCTCAACACCCCACCTCTGTGCTCTAAAGCGACTTCCCTCTCCTGCACCTGCTATCCTGACTGCAAATGGGTACCACAATCAGTTATGCTGTGTATTCCCACCTATGGGGCTTATATATGCCCGTTTTCCCGCACTTATCTGTGATTGGCCATTTTGGATATTTATCAGCTTAGGAAAACCTGCTTTGTCATGCTTCTATTTCCATTCATTCCTATATATATGCTAATACTGCAACTGTCATGGCTTAGTGGTTCAGTACTTTGACTATGGTGCACGGTATCCTGGGTTCGAGCCTGGGCATTGCTTTTTTTGTTTTTACTACTGTATAGACAGGCTAGGAGGTGTGTCTGTGTAAAGGCAGTTTTGATACAGCTTGCTCAACGTTGCCCACCGGTAAGCCGGTTGGCGCATTGCACAGCTCCGCGCAAACGGCTTACGCTGGTTAACACGTTATTTGGCTATGAGCACTCATATTACTCTGTGTGACACACTGCTGAGCTACGGGCACTCATTTTAAGCATGGTAAAGTTCTGCTCAACTCCGGGCACTCATATTATACCTGTTAAACCGCTGCTCACCTGCAGGCACTCATATTACGCTTGTTAAAGCACTGCTCACCTACGGGCACCCATATTCAGCTTGCTAAAGCCTTGCTAAGCTATGGGCAATTCTGATCCTTTTTTTATATTTTATTATGTTGGATTTCTTCAAAAATACATGGCCCATTTCATTACATTTTACTTAAATTATAGTTTTATATATATATATATATATATATATATATATATATATATATATATATATATATATATATATATATATGTCAGGGGATTGTTTCATGCTTAGTTAAATAAAAATGGAAAATGATATTGTGGGGGCTCGAACCGTGACTACCACCTCTTTGGCCAATGTCTCTACCACTAGGCTATTGCTATTTGGCTTAATTTGCATATTTAGATCTTATATGCTTTTCGATGACTGCTAACTGTGACTGAGCGGAGAGCATACCACTAGGCTATTGCTACTTGGCTTAATTTGCATATTTAGATCTTATATGCTTTTTGATGACTGCTAACTGTGACTAAGCGGAGAGCATACCCACGCAAATGAGTGCAACTACGGGCAAACATTTTGGAAAGTATAAAAAAAAATTAAACTGCTATTTTTACGTTTTACATTACAGTTGGGTTTATAGTCTGTGGGGGCATGTGTGGTGTTGTGTTTCTTGACATTTCCGCGGACTCGCTCGTGGGAGTTTACTTTCAGGACTCTGACTCTTCTGGGGGTGTGTCCCTTTGCAGAACTCGGCATTCGGACACGCCCCCTACTGTCCTACACGGACCGTGTTAGCCTAGGGTGTGATTCAGCATGCCCTCATGCATATGCATGGCATGCTGACATCATACCATTAGACTGCAGCCTCTGTGTAAGGCATATTAACTCTTACACGGAGGTTTCGTGAATCCTGCCCCAAGTCTATATTAGCAGACAACACAGTCAGCAAAGCTGATAATGAAGAGAAAAAGAAATCATCTGATTTATCAGGGAATGCATATATGGTGAATACATTAAAACTACAAATCTATGTTGAAAAGTAGAAGATCCACATACCAGTAAGTTTTCTGAGACTGAAAAGGACATCTAGGAACTATGGTCAACTCTTGACTGGATCAGAAGGCGCATTAGAAATGTGAAAAATAAAAACGTCCCGCACACTAAGCCAGCTCTCCATTATTTAATATATTCCATAGAATTGGTTTAAATACAATACAATAATATCAATAAATCCAATACATTCACATAACTTAAGGGATGTAACAAAAAAAAACCCCTAAAGGTGTGGCACATTGCAGATGCTGTGAAGAGCACTTTTGGCTGACTTCAGAGAGTGAAACAATACTAATTACATGAAATTTAATCATACTTTGACTTAGGAATGAGGTCCATTCCCATCATGGTATTAGAAACCCAAAAGATATGGAGAAATTAAAGATACATTGTATTTAATGTGACTAGAGTGATTGGTGTTATTGCACTGATGAAGGCTTAATGCCGAAATCGGTATGCTAGTCACAATTCATCTTTAAGGTGTTTTGTGTTTTGGTTACATTTGGAAACCTGACTTAGTGTGCAGGCCTTTTTTGTTTTTTGCAATTTTATTTTGACCTTGCACCAATCTGTATTTGCGTGGGTCTGTGTATTCTAACAATAGCAATGTGAACCACCATAAACAAATAGGGCACAGCAATACCAAAGCATGTATGATCCTATAATGGTGTAACATAAAGGTATTGCATAGTAGAGAGGGAGTTTGAGCCCATTATGATTACAGTAAATGGAGAACTTTAACTTGAGCTATAAACAGCTGAAAATAGTGAACAAATTCATATTGTGTTTTCAGATGCTGGAAATGTGAATAACTATTTACAAACTGAAGACATGGTTCCCCCTGCAGTATATCAAGTATAAGTTGATTATATTATAATATGAAGCATGTATTCAACTGCATTTCTAATATAACCTGCAAGGGTTTATAGCCACATCACAAACATTGCATTCTATAAGCACCAATGAGAGTTTTCAGCATTGAACAAATATTGATCAGCCATTTTGATGTCAGAGTTTGCGGGTCAAATCCAAGTTCTGTTCTGCTGGAGAAGGTCCCAAATCAAGAGAGGGCTGCTACTACAGTAGAAAAGAAAAGTGCAGTTATGTAAATCCTACTTACCTGTAACAGTAGATGCTTAAATTCCTCACTGCCTCAGTGTCATTTTTGGTTATTTACCAAGGCAACTTAGACTGAGGGTTTTCACTGTATTTATAGTGAGTTCACTATAGTACATTAAGGTAGAATAATAGACCTGAAGATAGAGTCAGATTTATGTTTTCATGTATGCATTCAATTTCAGGGGAAAGATAGTTCAGTAGAAAGGAAAATATAATCTTGCTGGATAAGCATGACATGTACAGAAGTAACAGTTCTCAGGGAGAGCTACAGAATGTTCCTTTCTCAAAGAAAAGATATGTGTACTTGCAATGGAATGCTAGATAAAGAATAGACTTGGAGACACATGCAAGACTAGGCTTGGAAATCAAGGCTAAAGAGGCATTTAAAACATTACAGGGTTTGGTATTATTAGAAAATGCATCAGACATAGTCAGTTGAGTCATTTTGAGTTAGTTTTTGGACTAATATGTAAAAGGACTTTGCAGTACAGACATTCGAGTTTGAGTACCAAATTCATGTCAAATATCCACCATTAATCAGAATATACATGTAGAAACGTTAGCTATATTTATCGGCACTGTTACTGTTATCCAGCATGCCAGAATTTCTACAGACTGTAATTGTTAATAGCACTGTTATTGAAGACAGTAGTATTGTGAACGTCTAATAAAGCATTATTAATTGAACTACAGCATGTGCCAAATTTATTCTGAGAAGTGCAAAAATCTTGGCCCATAAAGGAGAGACTGGCACCTGTTCAGCATAAGTTTGGGTAATTAACAAATAAAGACATTCATTCCAGTCTCATTTCAGCTGTTTGCAGTTAATTCCAGTATACTAAAGTCTTATAATTTCTTTCAGTATCCCTGTACTGGACAGATTTCAAAAGCTGAGGCCCCAACCCCCTTCCTGTAACAGCTGATTTGCTAAGCATATTCTGAGAAGGAAGCCTTTAGCTATCACAGGAAGTAGGTGTTATCATTTTTTCACTTCCACAGAGGACAGGAAAGTATCTGAAGCCAGAATCATCTAACAAGAGTAAATTTGCAGCCACTCACAATACCAGATAAAAACAAATCCAACAACAACCTAATGAAACAGATTGAAACTGATGTGATACCCCTCCTCTGGGCCAGTAATTGAGGAGTCTCAATCCTCACCATGGACACTGGTGAAGGACACTCACTTGGAACAGAAATAAAGGCACACAATATTTCCAGATGCAGCTCTCTGCACCAAGCACAATTTCCCTTAGAAGAACACAGGAAACACACTCTCATCCTGGGGCTGGGTTTCCCTCTCTCTCACCAGGCCCTAAATAAGACTCCACACTGACCACAGCTGTAGAGGTGAGTCCACAGCTGAGTGTTCCAAGCTAAGTCCTCCACCATCCTTTCTATGAAACCAGTGCTCTGTGTCTCTGCTCCAAGCAGCTGACACACACACTCTCCCTGAGATTTGATTTTCACACACAGACACACACACACACACACACACACACACACACACACACACACACACACACACACACACACACACACACACACACACACACACACACACACACACTCATCTGGGCAAGGCTGGCACAGATTCACCTGCTATGCACCCTCTGCCCAGACTATATGGTACATACTGCCACCAAAACACTCCAAAGCCAGCTACTTTAAGCCTCTTACTAGGGTATCCAATTATACTTAGTAAGAGTAACACTTATACAAATGGTAGTGTTTAACCAATGCAGTAAGGCTTTCAGGAGTGGCCACAGTGTCACTAAATAAATAATAGTACTCTCAAAGGTTACAATATTTTCTAAAAGACCAGCCACAATGAAATGTTTAAATATATTTAATAATAAATAGTAATAGAACATGAAAATACTACATATCAATTTGCAATAAACACCAGGGTTTTCAATCACGGAAAATATAAAAAAATCAGATAGATAGATTCATATAGATACAGACTATGGTGCTTAACTAATCTCACTCTATTTTCCCTACTGATCTAAAGAATCACTGTCCCCTAGCTAACTTACTAGAGAAAGGCAATATGATATGGTCTTCCTTCTTGTCAGGTTGTACAAACAGACTGCCATGAGACTTCTGTCTCATCTAGTATTAAAACATCATTTCAGTGCTGAATTACAAAATGACATCACATACATCTGGTCATCTGACTCTGGTTCCCACACTACCCCTTTATTAGAAACTGAACCAGAATATAGCACCTATGTGTCATCATACACATACGCAGAGCTATGCCAAGATGTGTTATAGCATCTGGAAGCTATAAAACCATTTCAAACACTTCCACCCTTCCAGGGTAGCAATTAGTTCACCTCAAATGACAATACAATCAGATTCCTAGTCCTGGTTTTCACAGACATTTTGCCTCTGGATGCAATCAGAACTGTAAGATACAATCTTTATAGCCTAAACCAGGTTATTTAATTTCAGGCTATTTTTCAAAGTTAGCTGGACAGAGATTAATCTCTTCATTTCCAGTATCCTTCGTTACAATATATTCATCTTAACAGTTACAATACAGTCTGACATACAGGTGTATTTCTTTTCTGTCCAGCAGTACCCACTGTTGGTACATTTTTAACACAAGTACCTGTACAAATCATTTTGATATACAAATAACATATAATTCTTTACAAAACTAAAGCTAGCTATACTGGCATATGTTGCACATCCACTGCCCTACTTCTCCTGGCATAGCTGGCAATACTTCACAACATCACAGCTCTCCCCCCTTTGAAGACTCAAACTATTTTTTCAAGTGACCCCTGAGAAATGTTGCTTGAGTGAAATGAGCCTGTCTGGGAATATATTAACCAATACCCTATCTTGAGAGTTAATTTGCATTGTCATTACTGACCCCAGTATGGTGCTGCACTGTCATAACCTATGCATGCAACCCCAGGCTCCACCTTAATAACTTGCTATTTTGCTGGTAGCTTGATGTAGCCATACATCCCCCTCTGTCTCCTCTTGCCACCTGCTTGCAAATACACAGTATCAGGGCCTCCCTATCATGGTAAGGCTATATCATGTTAACATGGTACAATTTGTGCCCCTGCCTCCTCTGTAGAAGTTCTACCATGTAGTTAAAATCACTGACCTTCCTTACCACTTTCAAACATCCTTCCCAAGCTGTCTGCAGCTTATTGTGTCTGACAGGAATGAGCATAATAACCTGCTGTCCCACAGTATAATCTTGGGCTCAAGCATTCTTGTCATACCAGACCTTTTTCTGCTGTTGGGCTCCTGCCAGGTTCATCTGGGCCAAGCCTATGAACACCCTAAGCTTTGTCCTGAGGTTTAGGACATATGTCACAACAGACTCCTTGTGGGATTCACACACACTCTCCCACTCATCATGAATCAAATCTAAAGGCCCTCTCACCCTATGCAACTCAAAGGGTGAAGAGCCTGTGGATTTCTGGGATACTTCTCTGTATGCAAACAGCAGATGGGGGCAAATATTTATCACACTCTCTATTAAACTGCTCTGCAAATGCCTGTAGCATGGTTTTTAGTGTAGAGTTTAACCTCTCCACAAGAACATTAGTCTGGGAGTGGTAGGTCGTGGTCTTTAGATGCTTCAGCCAACAGCACTCCCAAAGACAAGCCATCAGGTCTGACATGAAATTGACACCTCTATCAGTCAGTATTACTCTTGGGAAACCTACCCTGCTGAAAATCTTGAACAAAGCATTTGCCACCTTCTCTGCCTCAGTAGAGAACAGAACCACTGCCTCAGGGTATCTAGTAGCATAATCTACCACCACCTTCTTCTCTGTGGGGTACTCAGAGGCCCCACAGTATCCATAGCTACCCTCTGAAATGGCTTCTGAATCACAGGCAAAGGCATCAAATGAGCTTTGACCTTGTCTCCTGCCTTGCCTGCTTTTTGGCATTGCCCACAGGTCCTGCAGTACCCTGTTACATTCCTTGTGCTCCCAGGCCAATAAAAGTTCTGCATAATACATCTCTTGGTACTCTTTATGTTCATATGCCCTACCAAAGGAATGTCATAGGCTATGGCTAGAAGTTCCAGATGGTAGGCTTTGGGCACTACTATCTGCTGTATTACCTCACCATCTAGCCCTCCCTCAGGAGTCCACTCTCTATACAGTAACCCTTTGTTCCAGTATACAGACTCCCCTTTTCCTTGAGGATCAAGTGCCTCCCTAGCTACCTCCCTCAAGCCTTTTAGTGTAAGGTCTGAGAGCTGATCCTGTTTCAACTCTACCTTTGGAACCCTTCCCAGCTCTCTTTCCACAGGAAATGTGGTATTTTCTGACAGTGGTCCCTCACTGTCAGTCTGAGTACTACCACTCACCTCTGCCCTTGCAGTCAATCTGTCCAAGGGAGCATCAATACCTACCAGCAGCTGTGGCTCACCTTCAGGCTCACTACTACAGGGTAGCTCCCTCCCTGAATTAACCACCCCACTAGCCATGGCTTCAGGCATGGGGTCTGTCTGGGTCTCCCCAGTCTACCACATGCATATGCCTGTCTCCAACCCTGATTGTGTGTAACTTCATGCACACAAGGTACTGCATTATCAAAATAATTCCCTATCAAGGCATCTGCAGGGATATCCACAAACACAACTACTTGCTTGTTACCTTTTCCACCCTCTTAGTCAAGATGAACCCTGCCCAAAGGTATTTGGAATAGGGTCCCTCCTAAAGCTCTGACTGGAGTGGACTGCCCAAACAAGTACTGCTCTTCTTTAATTACTACAGGCTTCACAATGGTTATGTCAGAAGCTGTGTCACACTTAGCAGTGGTCTGTCTTCCATCCACTAAAATAGGATAAAAACTCTGCTGATAGTGTGGTACCCCTATTGTCTCCAGACAACTTACAACTGGCATTCTGTTATTCCCACTTGCTGGCTCCCCCACCTTGCTTCCATGGAGATCTGTATACTACATTGTCCCACTGGTTACATTTAAAACATCTAACCCTTGATCCTGGCCATGTACTTGAACTATTAGCTTTCCCTGTTACTAGTGGACTCTGTTGGAGTGGTTTAGGCTGCCCACTGGGTATCCCCTTCTTGTGCAGTGATGCCCTGATTGCTAAGTAGAGATCATCATTTATCCACAGCTCATCTGCAGAGTTACAATCCTGGTCTGACAACCAGATTCTCATGTCCTCAGTCAAAGTGCTAAGTAGTTGTTTCATCAGCAAAAGGTCTGCCAGCCTTTCAAAAGTAGTGACCTGACACCCACTCACCCACCTATGCAAATAAGTGCTTAAATCATCAATATAATCACATACACTTTCATCTACCTTGCATCTTTGCTCACAAAACATTTTTTCTGTGAACTTCAGGTGTTAACTTAAAACATTCTAAAAAACATTGTTTAACTTAATCATAGTTTAAACAATCAGTATCAGACAATTTAGAAACAGCAGTTACAGCTTTGCCATGGAGTAAGAGGGTTAGGAACCATACCTAGAGCCCTTGGTCAACATTATAGTGTTTACATACCTTTTCAAATATATGAATGAAACTATCAAATTTATTACCCACTGTAAACTGTGGATGACATTTACTGACCTCTATTGCTTCTGGGGTTTGGTTATTCCCTTCTCCATTACCTGCATGACCCTGATGAAGAGTCAGCATCTTCCTCTCATGTTGGCATTGTTTTTCATTTTCTTCAGCCTCCAAACACTGCAGTCTCTCTGCTAATTTTAATTCCATATGTTTTGCCTGCTGCATTCTCTCCGCTGATTCTAATTCCAAATGTTTGGCCTCCAGTTCATGTCTCTTTAACTCCAGATAGGGTTTTAATTCCTCTGAAGAAAAAGATGAACTGTCATCTTGCTGAGGGCTGCAAATCCCCATTACCAGACTGGTTATCCTTCTAGTTGTTGGTCTAGGCTACAGCTGCAATTTCGGCTAAAAGGCTGAAATCATTTTCTCTTTAGTCAGGTTGGCATGCACCAACCCTTTGGCTTCACACACCTTGGGCAACTGGTTGTTAGCTTGCCATAATCCTCTGCTGACATCTTTGCCTGTTTTCCCTGACTAAACTAAACTAATAAAAAAATAAGTAAAACTGTTATGAAAACAAAACTCTTTATGTTTACCTTGCAGTTGCTAAGAGTACACTCACCTTCAGTGACAACTGCCTACAGGCTACAGAAGTTCAATTAATATCCACACCACTGCTCAGCAATATGTGATGCCCTTCCTCTGGGCTAGTAATCAAGGAGTCTCCATCCTCACCATGGACACCGGTGAGGGATGTTCACTTGGAACAGAAATAGATACACATAGTATTTCCAGATGCAGCTTTCTGCACTAAGCATAATTTCCCTTTAGAGCACACAGGGAACACATTCACATGCTGTGGCCAGGTTTCTTTCTCTCTCACTAGGCCCTAAATAAGACTCCACACTGACTGCAGCAGTGGAGTTGAGTTCTCAGCTGGGTGTTCCAAGTGAAGTCCTCCACCACCCTCTCTGTGAAACCAGTAATCTGTGTCCCTGCTCCGAGTAGCTACACACACACTCTCTCTGAGATTTGAATTTCACCAACAAATAGACACCTGGGAAAGGCTGTCACAGATTCAACAGCTATGCCCCTTTGCCTAGACTATAAGGTAGGTACTTCCACCAGAACACTCCAATGCTAGCTACTCTAAGGCTCTTACCAGAGTATCCAATTATAATTAGTAAAATTAACACTTATACAAATGGTAGTGTTTGACCAATGCAGCAAGGCTTTCAGGAGTGGCCACAGTGTCACTAAATAAATATAAGTACTCTCAAAGGTTAAACTATTCTCTAAAAGACCAGCCACAATGAAACATTTAAATATATTTAATAATAAATAATAATAGAACATGAACATACTAAATATCTATTTACAATAAACACCAGAGTTCCAATCACAGAAAATATTAAAAATAACACAGATGGATAGAGTCACACAGATATAGAAACACATCACTAAACTAATATCACTATATTTTTCTGACTGATGTAAAGAATTACTGTCCCCTATTTCAGTTACTAGAGCAAGGTAAGATGATGTGGGTGAGTGGTCTTCCTTCTTATCAGGTTTCACAGACTGCCTTGTGACTTCTGTCTCATCTAGTATTAAAACATCATTTCAGTGCTGGATTACAGAATGACATCACATACATCTGGTCATCTGACCCCGGTTCACACACTATCCCCTTTACTAGAAACTGAACCAGAATATAGCACATATGTGTCATCATACACACACATAGAGCTTTGCTAAGATGTGTCATAGCATCTGGAAGCTTTAAAACCATTTCAAAAACTTCCACCCTTCCAGGGTAGCAATTAGTTCACCCCTAAGTAATATACAGTCAGATTCCTAGTCCTGGTTTTCACAGACATTTTGTCTCTGGATGCAATCAGAACTGAAAAATACAATATTTATGGCCTAAACCAGCTATTTAATTTCAGACTATTTTTCAAAGTTAGCTAGACTGAGATTGAACTCTTCTCTTCCAGTATCCGCTGTTACAATATATTAATTTCAGGTGGATTTATTTTCTGTCCAGCAGGACCCACTGCTGGTACATTTTTAACACAAGCAGCTTTACAAATACATTTTCAACACAAGCACCTGTATAAATCTGTTTGATATACAAATGAAATATTTCTTTACAAAACTCCAGCTAGCTATGCTGGCATATGTTACACATCCACTCCCCTACTTCCCCTGGCATTGTGGGCAATACCTCACATCATCACAACCCACATCATCTATGCATAGCCTGGGGGATGTTACAGGTAAGTAGAAATTATGCAACTATACTGTGTTCATCATTCACACTGCCCTCAGTGGCATTTTGGATAGATTCTCAGAGCCTACCTACCTGATGGGTGAAAGGATAAGGATCCAGGAGCCCCTGGAGAATGGTCCTAGCAAAGCTTGCACTGGACCTTTTAAACAAATCCAGTTTGTATTGCTTTGTTAAGGAATGAACAGAGAACTAGGTTGCTGCCTCTAGAATGCTTCTAGAACTCATTATCTTCCAATATGCCATTGATGAGGATAAGGCCTAGTTGAGTGAGCCTTAACCTCATCTGGAATATATTTACCATGGTGGGAGTACCAACAACAATACCAGAGGACAACCATCATGCAATAGTTTAATTAGAGACAGGTTGACCTTTATTAGCCCCCCTGTTTATGAGGACACACATAGCTGTTTAGAATTCCTAAAGGACTTTGTTCTGTCAAAGTATTACCTGAGTGCTGAATGGCCAAAACTCCAAATACTACCCCCCAAAAAACTCAGCTGATATTCTTTGTCGGGGAGGCAAGCCCCCTCTACTACCATACCACCCTACTTATTACAGTATATACACCAGCTCTGATATTGCACTTGCAGTGGGGAAATGGAAAACAGCAATCCCTATTGTAACACAGTCTCATAGGCATTTTCAGTTTTTACCTTTTGTGCTCAGGATGATGCAGTTTGGCATTATGAATGTATCCCACCTGAGCTACTTGTGCACATCCAAGGTATGTAGAATTTTTTCTCCATAGATTTTTGGATGATGGTAGAACACTGGGAGATTTCTGGCTTGATTCAAGCTAATTTAGAAACAACATTAAGCATGAATAATGAATTAGCATGCAACACAACCCTGTCCTTGTGAAAATTGTGGGTCCTCCATTAGGGTTTGCAGCTTGGAGACTTGCCTTGTAGAGCTCAGAACAATGTGTAAAACAGTCTTCCAAGTACTGAATCATAAATTAGCCCAAGGGACAGGTTCAAATGGAGGTAAGGTCAATTTTTCAAGAACAAAGTTGAGATCCCATGAAGGAGGAATTTGCTTTTGAGGGGGTCTGACATGCAATACTCCTTTTATAAACTGTTTGACCAAGAAAAAAAAAGAGAGACAAAAGAGGGGTATCCATGGGAAGGTAAGCTGAGATGGCTACAGGATGTACTTTGATAAAAGCATATGACAAACCATCTCTAAGTAGCTCGCACAAATATTTCAAAACAAGAGGCATTGAAACCCTTTTTGGACACCTGATATTGGCTAGGCACCACCTATAAAACCTATTCCACTTGTAAACATAAGAGTTTCTAGTTGTAGTTTTTTTGCCTCCTTAAATAACTGTTTTTCATAATCATGAAACAATTGCCTAAAAGATATCAAGATAGAATAATCTAGGCTGTTAGTTGTAATTGCTCTAAGTTGGGCTGTACCATTCTCTCCTAATGGTGTCTGAGCAGAACCAGTCTGTGAGGAGGTTTGTGGTGATTGCCCTTGGCCAATTCCATTAAAAGGGAAATCAACTTTTCCTGAGCCAAAAGGGGGGTTACCACAATTATTTTTGGTAATTCTTTCTGACTCTTTAGAAGTACCTTGGGAATCATTGGAAGTGTGGAAATGCATTCAGGAACATTCCCAACCATGTGAATGATAGAGTGTCTTCTAAGTATGGTGGCAAGGAATGTCTTGAACAGAATATTTCTCAGTTGTGTATTTTGAAAGGAGTCAAACACATCTACTTGAGGTGTTCCCCACATCTGGATTAAGTCCTGGATCTAAGTGGAGCTTCCAGTCTTGAGGGTCTGTTCAGGATCTACTTAGTCTGTCACTGTGTTTTCCTCTGATTTAATGTATGAAGACTTAAGAGTCAGAGAACAGAGTAGAGCCATTTCTCAGGCTATCATTGCCAACCAGCAGAAAGGGTATGACCTTACTTGTTCAGGTACCACATCACAGTAGTGTTGTCTATGACCACTAGAAGAGGACCCAGAGTCCATAAGTGGTGAAGGCATGAATCACCGACAACAGCTCTTTTACATTTAAGCACTTGCTGTGTCCTGTGGACTCCAAATGCCTTGCACTTGAACTGCTATGGAAACTGCTCTCCGTGCAAAATCTGAAGAGTCCATCTTGACAGATTGGACTGGGATTTGAAGGCAAAATCAGAGTCCTGGATTCAGAGGTAGTTGATTCATCCACCACTGCAGTTTCTGTTTCACAAACCCAAACACTGGTACCTGGAAATCCAAGGGATGAAGATGATCTGTCTAACAATTCAAGTACCATTGAATTTTTCTCATGGGTAGTCTGGATAATGGTATCATGGGGATTACTGATGCCATGAGGTCTAGTATTTTGAGGAACTCTCCTGCTGATGCCACACCTACAGGAGAGAAATCCAAGAAAATGTCCTGATAATTCAGAACTTTGTCTTCTTGCATGGAGGCCATCCTTTTTATGTGTCTGTCCAACACACCCAGAAAGTAATTCATCGAGAGAGTGTGAGGGCTTTAAAGGTTCACTTTGAAGCCCAGGTGGAAAAGAAAGATGCAATCTTGTCTAAGGACTACATGTACCTGGATTCATAATCTGCACAAATCAGCAAGTCATATAAATAAGGAAAAATGTGGATGCCTAGGGTTCTGCAGTAGGAAATTAATGGGAGCAGTCCTTTGTAAACACTTGAGGTGCAGTAGATATCCCAAAGGATAATGCAGAAAACTGATACTGTAAGTGAGGCACAGCAAATCTCAAAACTTTCTTGTAATTGGGAGAAATGGGAATATGATGAGAAGTGTCCTTGAGATGTAGAGCCACCATGAAACAGTGATCTGGAAGCAATGCTAGGACCAACTATAAGATGATTTTGTACTTTGGAAATTTTATTAAGGTGCTTAGAAAGGGCAAATCTAGGATGGGTCTCTAGGACTGCTCCTTTTTTGGTACCAAAATTATTCTGGAGTAAAATCTATTTCTTTTGTGTATCACAAGCACTGGTTCTATGAACCATGTTTTTACCATGTAATGGAGCAATGGAGGAAACAACTCTGTCTGGGTCTAGTGGGTGTGTGGAAACTTTCCTGAAAGGGGGAGGATTTTCTATCAACTGCCAAGTGTATCCTCTCTGAATTATTCTCAGAACCTATTTCTCCTAGACTTTTAGTG
This sequence comes from Protopterus annectens, assembly GCF_019279795.1. Taxonomy (NCBI): domain Eukaryota; kingdom Metazoa; phylum Chordata; order Ceratodontiformes; family Protopteridae; genus Protopterus; species Protopterus annectens. The sequence goes on along the minus strand of NC_056744.1, from coordinate 1,086,883,154 downwards.
TCCAGGCTGCAGGGTTAAGAGAGAGAGCCTTGAGGAAGGAGGGAGAGAAGGAAGGGCGGGGGTATGGGGTGCTCTTGACTCAGCATAGTCATTCCCACTTGGGGTTGATCCTTTTTTGGAAAGGAACCTCTCTTGTTTGGTTTCAAAGAATTACACTCCTGCTATTTCTTTTTGGATACCTGACATTTGTTTGGCAGGGATTTTTGTTTGTTTGTTTGTTTGTTTGTTTATTCCGCCTCTTGAAGGAAGATGCCTTGTTTGGGGACAACTTGGTAGATGAAACATCCTAGATACCCTCTGTATTAATTTATCTCTGTCATCCTACTGTGTGAGAATCTGTGTAACAGAGGGCCAAAACACCAATTCAGAACTAAAAGGTGCATTCAAAATATCAGCTTTTAGATCATCAGAAATGTTCTGATTAGGTAACCAAGCATTGCCATCTTAAAAAGAACAGGAGAAACAACATTTCTTGAGATTGCTTGATTTACAAAAATTTTGAAAGTGGTTCCATTTTTTACACTTGTGGCATTGCTGGCCAAATGCTAAACACTTTTCTCTTTTAGACTCATGATTGGCACCACAATTATGACAGTTAACGATAAGACTTTACTTGGGTTTTGCTGACTCACCCACTAGCTGGGGAATTGTTATGGTTAGGCTTGTATAGGCCCTAGGGCCAATAGCCTAGTACCAACCTATGAACCTATGAACATTCAAGCACACCTCTCAAAGCAAGTTTTGAAACCTGATTCAAATTAGAAGCAGTTTCATTCATATAAGACATTTCCTTTGCAGGTAAGGATGCATAAAAATCATCCAAACTGTACACAAACTGTAAAATAAATTTCCACATATAGCCTTGGTAATTTAACAATCTAAAGGTTGTATTACTAGAAAGAGACATCCTTGTGCCCTGAAGATATAACCACTTTATCTCTTTATCAGGGGTGATCGGACAAGATGGAGCCAAGGACTTTTTATTTGAACAGGCAGCTGGGTGACTGCAGCTGTTGAGCAGGTCACATGAGAAAAGGGGGATGTCATACCTGAAGAGACCCTATATTTTCTCTGAACCTTTTTAGGAACTGCTGGAATAGATACTGGTGCCCTGCAGGCAGCTTTATAAACATCTTCCAAGGCCAGTAAGAGAGTGAGGATAGCCACTGAACTGGATGTATCATCCTTTCTAAGGTCATATACCCTGCCTAACTCTGGTTCATAGGTTCATAGGTTCATAGGTTCATAGGTTCATAGGTTCATACTAGGCTATCTGCCCTAGGGCATTTATAAGCCTAGCCAGAATGTGTTTGGCTTTTGCCACCCATTTTAAATTTATTTTGCTATGCCCTTTTTCGAGGTTAGTATACTGTGCCTCTGTCTAACAGTGACACAGAAGTGATACCTGGGGTAAACCTACGATCTCCCATCCACTCATCAAGATTCCTCTTGAAGAGAGTCAATGAGGGACTCTGCCTAACCTGAACTGGGATTTTATTCCAGAGTGAAGGGAGCCTCTGGGTTATGAATCTGTCCCTCCAGCATGTCCTATTTATTTCAGTGCTGAGGTTCAAGTCTCTCGAGTGCGTAGCTCGATGGGATTTGGATTTTCTGAGATGCAGCATGTCCATTAATTCCGGGTTGGACATGGCTTTATATGTCAGGCACAGATCGCCTCTGAACAGGCGGTATGCCACTGAGTAGAGCTGGAGTTTCTTTAACTGGGCAGCATATGGCATCTGTTTGAGCCCTTTGATCCTCTTGGTGAGGTACTTTTGGGGTCTTTCCAGTTGCTGCAGGTGTCTGGTAAGGTACATCCCAAAGGGGCATTGTACTCAATTATGGGCCTGATGAGGGATGAGTAAAGAGGCACGATGACCTCCCCTGATCTAGATGTGAATCCCTTCATGATTAGGTGGGCTATATAAAATGTTTTTCTAACCACTTTGGCCACGTGGTTGTCAAATGAGAGTTTGCTATCAACTTGGGTCCCCAGGTCCCTAATTACTTCTTCTGTACTTAATGGATTACCACCTATGTGGTAATTTGTGGGCACTTTGTTTTTACCAAAGGGGATGACTATACACTTTTTGGCATTTAGCTTGAGGCCATGGCTCTGGCACCAGTTGTCTGTTTCTATGAGGCCCTTTTGGAGGATGCTTGTGTCGGCTGGAGAGTCGATTATGGCGCCCAGTTTGCAGTCATCTGCAAACTTGGTCAGCCACAGTCCTTCCGTGTTGGCCTGTACCTCTGAGAAAAATATATACCGAAAAAAAGAGGTCCCAGGACTGAGCCTTGTGGGACACCACTTGTAACTGGTTTGGAGTCTGACATGGCTCCAGCAATTCTAACCATGTGAGTTCTGTCCTTGAGCCAGTTTGCAATCCATCTAGTGACATAGGGGTTTATATTTAAGCTGGTGAGCTTATCTATAATGCCCGAGTGGGGTATTGTATCGAAGGCTTTTGCGAGGTCCAGGTAGGCTGTATGGACCACCTTCCCCTCGTCAATGGCCTTGGTGACTGTTTCAAAGAAATCAACCAGGTTTAAGAGGCAGGATCTGCCCTTAACAAAGCTGAACTGGGTAGGATCCAGTGTCTGTAGGTCCCCAATATCTTTATTTATGATATCCATGATGATCCTTTCCATAGCTTTGCAGGCCAAGCTAGTCAGGCTTATGGGGCGATAGTTTCCAGGATCCGTTGAGGCACCACCTTTATGGAGAGGGACCACTGCTGCTGTACGCCACTCTTTGGGCACATATCCTGTAGTAAGGCTGAGATTGAACAGTAGTTTTATGTTTGGGTTTAGCTCTACTTGGAGTTCATGAAGGATGCAGCCCGGGACACCATCTGGTCCCATTGATGCTGTGTTTTTTGCTTTGGAGAGGGCGGCTCTTACCTGAGCATCTGAGATGTCAGAGGGGGCAGCACTCTGCTGGGATAGATATTTGCTCTTTTGATGGGGAGGGGGGGGAGAAGTTTGCGCTGAACCTGTCAGCTAGGATGTTGGCAATGTCTGTGGGTTCAGTGTATTTCTTTTCATTTTGGACTAATTCTGAGCATATCTGGGAATTACCACCCAGGTTCCTAACATAACTAAAGAAAGCCTTGTGATTATCCTTAGTGTCCTGTGCAATTTTTCTCTCGAACTGGCCATAGACAATTTTATGAGTGCCCATAGTTTTTTGCTAATACTGATCAGTGATGCCTTCCCTTTTTGGGATTTTGCTCTATCATTTAGTAGCTTCCTCCTTCTATTGTATAGTTTGTTTATGGCTGGGGTCCACCAGACAGGACGTCTGCCTTTGGAGGATTGGGTCTTGGTTTTATTTGGGATCGCATGATCCATGCATTCCTGAAGGTGTTCATAGAATGCGTTTATAAAGGATTCTGCGGTCTGGGACGTATTTTCCACAGGCCCGGGGGCTTTGAAGGATTCCACCTCAGTTTTGAGGAGTGTGAAATTTGCTTTAGAGAAGTTTTTCACTGTGGTTTTCTGGGCAGGGGGTGGGGTCGGGATGTGAATATCCAGTGAGATTAGTTTATGGTTTGATCTTACCAGTGAGGGACACACTTCTGGTCTGGAGCATAGAGTCCCCATGTTGGTGATGATCAGGTCCAGTATGTTTTCCCCTCTTGTGGGAGTGGTAACAAGTTGTTCCATAGCATTTGAGTTTATAAATTCTAGGAACCTTTGGGCTAGGGTGTTGGAGCTAGAGTAATGCTCCCAGTCTATGTTTGGGTAGTTGAAGTCACCCAATATAATGGTGTTTGGAGAGACCTTCATATTTTCCAGTGTTCTCAGTGGGGTTCCTGGGTTTGGGAGGGTGGTCTGTAGCAGGCTATAAACTGGAAGGCAGTTTTACCCACTGTTAGTTGCACATGGATAGTCTCTGATGCTTCGTGCTTTGCCACCAACCTGGAGATGTGGGTATCTTTGATGAATATCGATACTCCCCCTCCTTTTGTGGTTCGGTCCAAGTTTTGCGGCCGAAAAGCATGGTATGAGGTATAACCTGGTAGTGCTGGGGTGCTCTCGGGAGCCCTGAACCAGGTTTCTGTTATTGCACAGATATTGATGTTCTCCATGCTAAGGAGAGTTTTGAGTGCGTGCATCTTGAGGTTTAGACTTCTGGCGTTGAGTAGCATTACTCTTAGTTTCTTATCCCTTGTGATACCTATGGAGGTGGGTTTGTCTTTTGAGCCTTGCCTAAAAAAGGCACTATGGGGGTAGCAAGAGCCTTTGCCAATATCCGAAAGCCCAGGGGTGACAGGTGCAAGCCATCCCTAGTGAAGCATCATGGCTTGTGGAGCATGTCATCCCAGGCTGACAGGCATTGGATCCCCTTTGAATGACACCAATACTTAAGCCAATTGTTGAAATTGATCATCTTGTCTTCATATTGTGGCATAATTCTTGGTGAGGGTAAGATGCTACTCAAGGTCAGGGTCATACCAGCCTGGGCTACATGCTCAGAGAGCTCCTCTATGTCTCTTTTCATGTAGTCCAGGGAGGTACGTCTCAGGTCATTCACACCAGCATGGACAATGACTGAGTCATATTTGTACTTGCCTTGGAGTGACCTGAGTGCTTGTGTTATGTGGCGGATCCTAGCGCTCGACAGGCTGCTCACCGTGACCCTCTCCTTGTTCAGCCTGCTACCAAGGACAAACAACATTTAATCTACTAATCATCTGAGGAAAAGTGAACACCTGTTTGCACTTATAGCTCAGGTTCACATTATAAAGAATAAAAGTGGCTGGAATCAGTGTCAACTAGGAAATCACCATTGTCCTCATCATTCTCTGAAATAACAGAAAAATCTTTCACCAAACTTTTACTAGAGCCATGGAAAGGAACACAACCACCAAACATAGCTGTCTGCAGAACACTCTTAGCCAAGGAAACCACATCAGTCTTATAACCAGCTATAATCTGTATGATGAAGCTTCTGTTTTTTTATTTTTTTTTGTATGAGCTTCACTACTAGATAAAATATATGGGGAAAGAGTATTATGTCTGGAAAGGGGTCTCTTAACCAGGGCTACTCCTTCACCTAAATGACTAAATTATTTGGTTCTCCCATACCTGTGCAAGGTACTGGAACAGGCCCTGAGGATGTTTCTAATCCCCATTCCATAGTGGCTGGCAAAGTGACACTAAAGGGAGATGAGGCAAAAGTTAAGTGGCCTGTGGGCCAAGCTGTAGCCCTGATAGAATCTCTAACCTTAGGCTGAGGCATATTTTTATTTTGCTTTTTTCTTTTCAGGTGCAACTGGATTTGATGGGGGCTAGCAGTGTTAGCATCCATCAAGTCAGAAGAGAGAACACCAGCCAGAATAATAAACTAACTATACTGAATAATGTGCCACAATAAGCACTTAAAGTTTCTAGTATTAAGTATGTCTCCACACAACTAAATTTTGCCAAACTGTGGTATTATCACAAAAAAGTTTGAAACGTGTTCAGAAATCTTTTACAGTGGACAGAATGGAAAGAATTTCCAGAATACAAAGTTCAAACACCAAGGCAACCAATGTGCCAAACCAGTGTAAAAATTAGCTCAACACACTGTTAAACCACAGTAAAATAACTTTAATAGCAATTTAAACTAAAATTTATTTCCAGAGAGAGTAAAATCTCCACAGGAAATTCAAATAATTTCATTCAAGGTAAAATCACAATTCAGTATTAAAAACTCATTGAGCAGTATAGTAAATGCAGTCAATAATATATAAATGCTAAAAATCTATGTTCTGAAATGTTTTCCATTTAAAACAAGAAAATAATGCAGAGCAACAACAATTAAACATACTTCTTGTGTCTAACAGCACACATACAGACTGAACTTCTGAGAGAAGTACTGAAATTTTCCCCAGAAGCAGTAAAAGCAAACATTTGCCAAATATAGAAGCCAAAAAATACTGCTACACATATAAATTCCCACAGGATTACTGCAAACACTGACATAAATAAAACATTAAAATATTTTTTAATAAACATAAAATAGTAAAAAAAATAAATAAATCTAATAAAATGAGAGGAAGGGGTCCCAAATTAAGCTTATCTGAGTAGTAAGCCAGAAAAACCAACACTGGAAACTGTGAAGAGTCAGAGGACTTTCTTCTTTGGATGGCAGGAAAAGATGAAACATTCATGTAGAGCAGAGCATGTGTTGTAACTTTAAGAAGCATTTCAAAGTGAGGGCATGCGCATATAACTAGAAAGCACGTGCAGGTAACAGTGCCATTTTGAAAAAACAGTAGTCAGTCTGTTTATACATTTATTTAAGTTTAAGTTACTAAGCCTCAATCCTGATGTGTTTGTATATAATAAAGATGTTTGAACCAAACCTACAACTGTTCATATGTTTTATCCTGACCGGACGAGCGACATGGTGTCAGAACCAGGTAGAGAGTACAACTTCTTCAAGCTATGAGGTGCAGAGTTAATGGTGAAGGTACATTGAGCAGGTTGGGTGATACAGTGCTCAAGCAATTAAAAAAGGTCCAAAAACAAACTTCAGGTAACCAAACTTCGCATAAATGATTTATTTTGTAAAGAAAATGATACAAAGCATTTGCAAAGCACAAAACACATTATTAATCAAATGAAAGGTACAAAACGCATTACTGATTAAACAAAATATTTGAAACCATGATATTTGATAGAATCTTCATAAATACTGGGTGTTCAGAGTTACTTCCGATTTGCATAACTAGCATGTTAAAAGTAAAATGAGCACAAGAAAAGTATAACGAGTATGATAAGAGGTCAAATTGGCATAACAAATACAGTAAAAGGGCAAAGTAAGCATAAAAAAACAAGGTGACTGCATTTTTTTAGTAAACGACCATGTTTTGACATGAGATACTATTTCACATTGACCAAAGATATTTAAAGTATAATTAGAGTTGTTCAAAGTATTTCATAGTGTGCAAAGTGTTTGACGTTTGCGCTTTATTACAATACAATTATGTTGAAGAGTTTACTGTGTGTAAAGTACAGTTATTTTCCAATCTGTAGTCAGAATACAGTCATTTCAAAAAATTTCTTGCACTGTGTACATTTTGTTCACAAAATGCAGTCATCTTAAAGTGTTTCGTACACTGTACAGAGTTATTTCACAAAGTACGATCATTTCAGGAAGTTTCTTGTGCTGTGTAAATTTCATTTGCAAAGTGCAGTCATTTCAAATAGTTTCTTACATGATAAGGAGTGGTTTCATAAAGTATATTGGTTTTAAAGTGTTCTTATGCTACGGAAACTTATTTTACAAAGTACAGTTATTTCAAAGAGTCTATTGTACTATTGGGCATAATTACAGATTCCAGCATAAATTTCTGACATATGAGTGTGTATGTTCACATATAATTCCAAGGGTCTTTATTACTGTGTGTTGATATGGCAGTGGCATTTCACAGACCTAGTCCACTTGTGTTTGATCATAATATTGCAGAGAATTGGAAAGTATTTGAGCAGGAATACAATATGTTCATCCAAGCAGCTTTTTCTGATAAAGATGCAAGTTCAAGGCCATTTATTTTGCTTAACTTAGTGGGGTCAGAAGCCATTGAAAGAGAGCGTTCATTTATGTATGCACTGGCAGTATATACAAGAGAAGGGGAAAACTGCCATATTGTTGTGCAAGCTGAGTCAAGGGAGGACCTTTAGTGCTTGAAATGTAAATTTAGAGAAATGTGCAACCCCCAGACAAATGTTACATTGGAGAGGCACCTATTTTATACAAGAGACCAACAGCCTTGCAGCTTATATTACTGACTTGAGAAACAAGGATAAAACTTGCAGGTTTGGTGATTTGAAAGACAAGTTGATAAAAGAGAGGCTTGTATGTGGTGTTAATAATGCTGCAGTGAGAATTTTGCTTCGTAACAGTGATTTACCATTGAATAAAGCTATAGAGATTTGTCAAACACATGAGCTTACATAAAGGCACACAAATATGCTTTCAAGTGATACGAACATGGTTTCAGCAGATTCTAGAGCAAATGTAGACAGCATACATCATGTGGCTAGCAGAAACAAACCTAAGCTTATGGCAGCTGGAGCTCCTACTGGATTTCCAGGAAAAACCCATAACTTTCCAGCAAGTTCTAAGATTAACTTAGTAAAACATACATGTTCAGTGCAGTACAAGGGTGAGTCAGCAAAACCCAAGTAAAGTCTTATTGTTAACTGTCGTAATTGTGGTGCCAATCATGAGTCTAAAAGAGAAAAGTGTTTAGCATTTGGCAAAATGGAACCACTTTCAAATGTTCTGTAAATTAAGCAAGCTCCAAAAACACCACTCCACGAATCAACTCACCAAGGACAGAAAAAACACACTGAACAACTGGAGAAATGGTCACCATCCACTTTTATTGTGTTCCTAGTACTTTGACATCAAGCCTTCCAGGGAAAAATCATGCACAAGAATGGTGTGCTCTTTATACATTTCAGTACATTTATTATTCAATTCAGTTATACAATAATTGATCATTAATCAGTGAGTCAATAACGTTAAAATCTAAAGGGCATCCTGAACAATAAAGTGCTTCAGAAACATTTAAAGTGCATCAAAACATATAAAGTACAACCCCTTACATTCCTATTGCATTTAACATTATAATTTAAGAAGTTCATACAAAAGCAGTTATGCATCTCTAGATTAACAAACACTAAAACATTTTACCCTGCAATGGTTGATCAATTAATCAGTAAGCCAAGAAAAGTTAAATCTAAAGTGCATCCTAAGCAATTAAAGTGCTTCAGAAACATTTAAAGTGCATCAAAAACTTTTAAAATGCAACCCCTTACATTCCTATTGCATTTAACTTAATAATTTAAGAAGTTCATGCCAATGTACCTATACATCTTCAGATTAACAAATGCTTAAATATTTTACCCTATACATATAAATTATTCATCCTATAGGTCTAGGCATTTATAAAATAATGCATACTGAAGCATTTCATCCTATAGATGTAAATCTAACTCCATATTAAGCCCATGGGCCACAAAGTTCCAAAATTAATAATATATCTACTTTCCATCCTTAACACAATGTACCCATATTCCATGCCTTGTACTGCATAAGGTTTGTTTAAAACAGAAAAAAATAAACTGCAAGTGTTACCGTTGTGAATAGCGTGGAAATGCTGGGCCACAGGATTATTAAGCCTAACATGCCTCACATCCCCCAAATGCCCCATAATTCTTTTCACCATTCTTCTGGTTTGGCCTATATACCACTTTACAGGTAGACAATCACATCCAATGGCATAAACAACCCCACTGGTACTGCAATTGTAAGATCCCAGGGTGATGAACTTCTTTCCACTAATCAAAGTACCTGAAATGTTCTTGACCTTGTCACACACCTTGCACCTTCCACATCTGAAGGTGCCTAATGTGCTAGAACCAGTTTCCATCCTACTTATCCTACTGTTCAATAATTCCTTCAGGTTGTGAAATCTACTATGAGAAAAAACAACCCTGCCCTTGAAAATGTTGCCCACCTCCTCATCCTGCTGTATAATAGGCCAAAACCTGTGCACTAACTCCTTCAATGTAGCTGAAAAAGGGGAAAATGTATTAACAAAAAATATATCATCATTGCCCACTTTATGATAATCTCGCACCCATGATGTGTTGCATGACTCCATACTCTCCGACTAGCAATTTGCTTTCTCACTTTTTCCTCAGTCCTGTTTAACACATGGCTAGAATACCCTCTCTTTGCCAACTTGCATCTAACAATGTTAAATTCCCCATCCACTGTGGTTCTGTCATGAACATTGTCACTAATGTGCTTGAATTCTCTATAAGGAAGAGAATCAAGTAAACATTCTGGATGCATGCTGTCTGCACTCAAAAATTTATTAGTCGCTGTTTCCTTATAAAATGGTTTAAAAGACACTAGCTTGTCTTTATCCACAAAAAACTCCAAATCTAGAAACTGTATCTTATGTCTGTGAGTTTGATAGGATACTGTGATGCCATACTGATTCTGATTTAGTTCCAACATGAACTGTTCAAAAAGACTAATCTCCCCTCTACATATAAAAAACAAATCACCAATATAGCGTTTGAAAACTATAACATTTTCCAAAAACATATGTATTCCTATAAACACAGCTCTCCTCATAAAAACCCATAAAAATTATGGCATAAGATGGGGCAAAGGATGCCCCCATAGCAGTTCCTGTTCTCTCTAGAAAAAAATTGTCCTCAAAACTAAATACATTGTGTGTCAGTGCAAACTCCAACAGCTGCAAACTATAACTTGTTCTGGGACCTTCCCCCAATAGTCTGGCTACTGCTTCCAGACCCCACTGATGATAAATATTGGTATACAAGGACATAACATTAACAGTTGCCCAGAAAAAATCCTCTTGCCACTCAGTACCTCCCAAAATGTCTGTGAGCTCTTTACCATTTCTAATGTGTGAAGGGACTCACTTCAAATGCTCTTTCAACTGTGCATCCTGAAAAATACCAATATTCTGGAGATATTCCCCCACCCCTGATACTATGGGTCTCCCAGGGGGATTTGTTAAGTCCTTGTGTACCTTGGGAATGGCATGCAACTTAGCTATTCTATGATATTTTACATGTAACTTTTTGACATCAGTGGTGGAAAAAAATCCCAGTCTCTCTCTCTTTTCAAGTAATTCCAGCAACAAGTCATAATATGCATCCAGAACATTTAACTGCACCTGTTCATAAACACCATCTTCCTGCAACAATTCCTTCACCATATTGTTATATTTCACTCTAGACATTATTACCCAGTTACCCCCCTTATCTGCATGTGCAAAAACATAAGGCAGGAGTCACGGAGGCTTGCACGGAGTCTAAGAGTAGTGTAAGACTCCATGCAGCCTTCGCGATCCAGGAACAGCCCTAAAGTCCGTGTAAGAGACCAGCTAAAACGTCTCTTACATGGAGTGGGCGTGGATATGCTAATCACCTCACTTGCAGCCCAAAGGCATGCAAATGAGGTAGATTAGTGATCCACGAAGCCCAAAGCAGCCTGTGTAAGAGCCGTTTTAGCTGTAGAAATGTACTCAGTTGACAACTGAGTAAGTTTCTGCAAAAACCACAACGGAGCCATGTCAGCTCCAAATAAAGGGTGCATATGTGTCAGGCAGCATGCCAATGGCCAAATATGTGGCCATTGGCAAGGTACCCCAATGCAAATATGAAAAATAAATATATTTTTTTCCGGCAATCGCCGATGTTTAAACGCAGCGCAGCCCCACACAAACGGGATGCGCTGTATAAAACATAAAAATTAAGGTTATAATTATGCAATACATGGATTTACAATGCAGGGACCAGCAGACCAAAACAACATGACCACTGTTTAGTGGTTGCTAAGGGGGGAAGCTGAGTCTAAGTCATGTAACTAAGCATTAGTAGGCAATCTGATGTAAATGAGTGTTAGGATACTGAATTCCACTGTCACATAGCAAATGAGCACATTCGGAGTAGTGTAAGAGATACATAAGGGGGAGGAATAGAGTAGGAGATAGGTGACATCACAGGGGGGAATGGTAGAAAGAAATGTAATTCATTGGAGGTTAGTGTTACATGACAGATGTCAGACACATATCATGGAAAGAGGAGTGCCACAACATAAGCATGGGAAAGTCAAGAAATGGAAGGTGTACACTGTTGCTTACACCAAAGTTTCTTGCTGGGCGTGCATGCGCACATGTGCGCGCCATGAAGCGCGAGTAGGGCAGTGTGCACGCGTGTAAGGCAGACTGAGCATGTGGGAGCCTGTTGGCAGACTTGTAAGACTGTTTGCGCTGGTGTACGCACGTTTTAACCCAAATAAGACGATTGTAAACCGTGTAAGCATGTGTGCGCGCATGTAAGCCACTGTGAGCGTGTTTCTGCTGGTATGCGCGTTGCTCCCCCACTGAGGAAACAGAAAGGAAAAAGGAAGCAACAGAATTAGTAGGAAGCTAGCAGGGAATACTGCTGGAGTTAGCAGGTGAAAATAATTAGAAGCAGGCAATTACACAGGCAGAATAGTAGCACAGCCAAGCACTTAAACCTCTGCAAACAGCTGTGCAGGATGTTTCTCTCAAGAGACACTGCAAGACAGGAGTAAGCTATTAGAAGTGAAAACTGAAAAAGCTGAACTCAGAGCAGAAATGCTAGGGGCTGCCATAGCTGTCATAAGGAGACATAGGCTACTTGCTGAGGGTGGTGACAATGCAGATGGTGCCAGACAACCCACAGTGAGGAGACGGAGAAGAGTGTACAGGCCCAGGGTCACCTACCACGGGTTACATGAGCTGGATATAGTAGAGCGCTATAGAGTGGACAGAGACCTCCTGCAGCAAATTGTTGAGCTGTGCAGGCCACGCCTCACACACAGAACCAACAGAGGGGAACCCATCCCAGTGGAAACCAAGCTATGTGTTGGCATAAGAATACTAGCAACAGGTACCTTCCAGAGACCAACTGGTGATATGATGGGGATATCACAGGCATCAGCCTCCAGGGTACTGCACCAGTTCCTGGATGCCATGTCAGCACATGTTGGTGATCATGTATATTTCCCCAATGCCCGTGAGGTATTGGCCAGCAATATGCATCTCTTCCAGAAAATAGCGGAATAACCTGAGGTAGTGGGTGCAATAGACTGCACGCACATACGCATCAAAGCACCAGCCGGTGAGTGGGGTAGGGCCTACATTAACCGCAAGGACTACACCTCCATCAACTGCCAGGTTGTGTGTGATGCCCACGGCATAATAATGAATGTGTGTGCTGGCTGCCCTGGGAGCTACCACGATTCCTATATCTGGCATTTGACGCAGCTGTACCAGACATTTGCCAATGGGGTCATCCCACATGGACACCTAGTGGGGGATGCAGGTTATGCACTGGAGCCGTGGCTGATGACACCCATCAGAAACGCACACACACCTGAACAGGAATGCCATAATGAGGCACATGCAGAAACACGTAATGTAATAGAGCATGTGTTTGGGCTGCTCAAGTCACGGTTCCGGTGTCTGGACACATCTGGTGGAGCCTTGCAGTACTCACCAACTACATGTACCCAAATTGTCATGGTATGTGCTATGCTACATAATATGATCTTGCGAAAACAGCTGCAGCAGGACCAGCATAGGGCCGGGCCAAACAGCCCCCTACCATTGCCAAGGCCATCACAGGCAGAGCGTGACTCGGAGGAGGAACAACCTGAGCCTGCCCCAGTAGGCAGAAGGAGGCGTGCCCAGTATGCCCTGGCCTTGGCAAAGAGGCAACGCATAGCACATACACTGGCTCAGTAGGAACCCTGGGAATGATACCCCTCTCTGACTCACTCATATAATAACATGGATGCCTAAAATGACATAACCTGCTCTCAAGCATGTACAGGGAGTGTAATATGTGCTTCCGACAGAGGCAGCCCTGCAGCACCACCTGAGTCATGAATGCCATGTGTTAAGCAACGTAAAACCATGTAGTATATGCACACTTGAGGACCCTGACTAACATCTTACCCTCACCAAGCATGATGCCACAATATGACGATGAGATGATCAATTGCAATAATTGGCTGAAGTATTGCAGTTAGTCAAAGGGGATCCAATGTGTGCCAGTCAGGGATGACATGCTGAGCATGACATGATGCTCCACCTGCTAGGGGTGGCATGCACCTAGCAGTCCAGGCCTTATGGATACTGGCAAAGGCTGTTGTTACCCACAGCATGCCCTGAATAGGTAAGGCTCAAAACACAAACACACCTCCATAGGTATCACAAGGGATAAGAACCTAGGTGTAATGCTACCCAATGCCAGAAGTCTAAACAGCAAGATGCATGCAGTCTAAACTCACCCAGTATGGAGAATGCTGATATCTGTCCTGTAACAGAAAACTGGGTCAAGGCTCACAACAGCACCCTAACACTACCAGGTTACACCTCATACTGTGCTGTACAGCCTCAAAACATGGAACAAGCTACAAAAGGAGGGTGACTAGCAATAATTGTCAAGGATAACCACACCCCCATGTTGGTACCACAACAAGAAGCAGCATGGACTAGCCATGGTCAAGTAACAGTGGCTAAAACTGCCTCCCAGTTTATAGCCTGCTACAGACTACCGTCCTAACACCAGGAACTGCACCTGGCCTATGTTGGAATACATGAATATATCAGGTCCTTCAAACCACATTATATTGGGTGACTGAAAATACCCAGACATAGACTGGGAGCATTATACTAGCTCCAACACTGTAGGAGAAAAGTTCCTAGAATCCATAAACCAAAATGCCCAGGAACAACGTACCACTCCCACAAGAGGGGTAAGCATAATGGATGTGATAATGAGCAACATGGGTACTGGATGGCAAGATGAGAAGTGTATCCCTCACTGGTAAGACCAGACCATACAGTAATCACACTGGATATACATATCCTGACCACAGTCCCTGGCCAGAAAACCACAGTGAAAAACATGTGTAAAGCAAAAGCTGCACTCCTCCAAACTGATGTGTAATCCATTAAAGGCCCTGTGCAGGTGCAAAATATGGGCCACACCTCAGAACCTGTTATACAGGCATTCCATGAACACTGCCAGGAATGCTTGGATTATGCAATCCCAAATAAAAACAAGACACAATGCCATACACGCAGGCATCTGGCATGCTGGACTCCAGCCATTACCCAACCATGCAAGAGAATGAGGAAGCTACTACGTGATAGAGCAAACATAAAAAGGGAAGTAATCACTGATCAGCAGTATGACAATAAAATATGTCCACACATACAATCCACTAAGGCCAGCTACAACAAGTTGAATCTGTGAATCCTGAGGCAATGTTACACCTGCCCCAAGTACACAGACAACCCTCAACTCCCCCCAAGAAATACAAATATATGTGAGAGATGCAACCATTTATCCAAACCGGAAGCTGAGCTCCCTCAACTCAGTACTGTCAAAACTAGTCAGGAGGAGAAGGTAACCACACACACCACAAACCCAGTCCCACATAGACCTATCACAACTGCAAACCAAAGACATAAACACAGAAAAACATTCCCGGAGGCCCTAATTACAAACACACCACACCAACAGAGGCCTCCAAAGCAGACACCCAAGCAACCACAACCTCCAAACGTAGCACATGCAACACATAGTACACAAAGCTGGTGTGCCAAACAGTCACAGGCCAGAAGGAGAAACAACATGCCTGATACAGTTGTAATAGGTGACTCCATAGTCAGACACACTGCTGTCCCGCTCACCAGACTGAACAAGGGAAAGGGTACAGTAAGCTGCCTGTAGGCTGCTACAATGCCACATAACACAAGTACGCAGGTCACCCCAAAGCAAGTAGAAATATGATGCAGTCATTGTCCATGCTGGCGTGAATGACCTGAGATGTACCTCCCTGGACTACATGAAAAGAGACATAGATGAGCTCTCCGATTATGTAGTCCAGGCCGGTATGACACTGACTGTTTGCAGCATCCTACCCTCACCAAGAATGATGCCACAGTACAAACACAGAATGATCAGCTTTAACAAGTGGCACAATTACTGGTGTCATTCCAAGGGGATCCAATGTCTGTCTGCTTGGGATGTCATGCTTGACAAGCCATGCTGCTGTTCCAGGGATGGCTTGCACCTGTTTCCACTGGGCGTCTGGATATTGGATAAGGCTTTTGCCACCTCCATAGAGCCTTTCGTAGGCAAGGCTGAAAAGACTAACCCACCACCCTAGAAAACATAAGTGGAAAGAAACATAAGGGTAATGCTGACCAATGCCAGACGTGTAAACCGCAATATGCATGCTCCCGAGGCCCTCCCAGTATGGAGAACATCGATGTCCGTGCAGTGACAGAAACCTGCTGCAAGCCTCCTGACAGCACACCAGCACTACCAGGTTATACCTCATATCATGTGTTATGGCCCCAAAACCTGGACCAAAACATAAAAGGAGGGGGAGTATCCATATTCAGCACAGACACCCATACGTCCAGGTAACTGACAATGCACAAAGCATCGGAGACCACCCATGTGCAACTAACCATAGGCAAAACTGCTGTACAGTCTGTAGCATGCTACAGACCACACTCTCACACACAGGAACCCCACCCAGCCATCCTGAAGACACTGGACAGTATGAATGTCCCACCAAATACCAAACAAGGTACTCAAAAATTACCACATAGGTGGTAAACCATTATGTATGGAAGGAGTAATCAGGGACCTAGGGACACAAGTGGACAGTAACCTGTTATGTGACACTCACATTGCCAACGTGGCTAGGAAGACTGTCTATATTGGACACCGTATCATGAAAGGATTCACAGCTACGTCAACAGAGGTCATTGTGCCCCTATACTGTTCTCTTATCAGACCCATAATCTAGTACAATGCCTCATATGGGATGTACCTTACCTGACACCTGCAGCAGTTAGAAAGACCTCAAAGGTACCTCACCAAGAGGATAAAGGGTCTCAAATATATGTCATATGCTGCCTGGCTGTAGACACCCCAGCTGAATGCAGTCACATACTGCCTACACAGAGGCGTTGTATGCCTGTTGTACAAGGCCATGTCCAACACAGGAGTAATGGACATGCTCCACACCAGAAAACCCAAAGCCATCGGAGCTGTGAGAGTGAGAGATGTCAACCTCAACACATAATGAAATAGGATGTGCTGGAGGGACAGATACATAACCCAGAGGCTCCCTACACCCTGGAACAGAATCCCACTCCATGTTAGGCAGAGCCCCTCACTGACACTCTTCAACAGGAATCTTGCCAAGTGGATGGATGATCGTAGATGTACACTGGGGGTCTTCACTGTGTCACGTCCAGACAGAGGCACAGTAAAGTAAATCATAAATGGCCATAATATTCACATAGCAAGGGGTGGCGAAAGCCGCACACACTCTGGCTAGGCTTATAAATGCCCTAGGGTGGATAGCCTAGTATGAACCTATGAACCTATGAAGATACAAATTGTACAGGACACTAAGGATAATCACAAGGCTTTCTCAAATGATGGCAGGAACCTTGTTGGGAATTCACGGATATGCTCTGAATCAATCAAATATTACAAACAACATACCAAACACACACACATATTGCCAACATACAACCTGACAGGTGTAGTGCAAACCCCCCCCCCAGAATGCAAAATATCTATCCCAGCAGACTGCTGGCCCCCTGACATTGCAGATGCTGAGGTAACAGCCAGCATCTACAAAGCAAAACACACAGCAGCAATGGTATGAGATGGTGTCCTGGGCTGAGTCCAACATGGACTCCAAGAAGAATGGAATGTCAAATCACACTACTGCTCAATGTCAGCCTTACCACAGGATATGTACCCAAAGAGCAGTGTACAACAACAGTGGTCCTTCTCAACAAAGGTGTTGCCTAAATGGATACTGCAAACTACCACCCCAGAATACTGACAAGCTTGGTCTGCACAGCTATGGAAAGGATCAGCATGTACCGCAGACATAAAGATATTGGGGACCTACTGACACCGGACCCTACCCAGTGTGGCTTTCTTAAGTGCAGATCCTGCCCCTTAAACATGTTTGACTCATTTGAAACAGTCATTAAGGTCATTGATGAGGGCAATGTGGTCCACACAGCGTAGCTGGACCTTGCAAAGGCTTCCATACAATACCCCACGTGTTCATTATAGATAGGCTCACCAGCTTAAATATAACCCCTGTGTCAGTAGAAGGGTTGCAAACCAGACCAAGGACAGAACTGACATGGTCAGACATGCTGCAGCCATGTCAGACTACAAACCAGATATAACTGGCATCTCACAAGGCTTGGTCCTGGGACCTCCCTCGTTTGGTATATATGTCCCATAGGTACAGGCCAACATGGAAGGACTGTGTCTGAACATGTTTGCAGAGGACTACAGACTGGCCACCATATCTGACCCTCCAGCTGACACAAACATCCCACAAAAGGGCCACATAGAAACAGACAACTGGTGCCATAGCCATGTCAGCAAGCTAATTGCAGAAAAGTGTATAGTCAACCCCTGTGGATATACAGTAAGTGCCCACCAATTACCACATAGGTGTTAACCCATTAAGTACTTAACATGTAATGAGAGACCTGGGGACACAAGATGATAGATATCCTGCATTGGACAAACATGTGGCTGTAGTGGTTACAGAAACATACCATATAACCACCTATCATGAAGGTTGTCAGATCTAGATAAGGGGAGGTCATTGTGGCTCTGCAGTCATCCTTCATCAGCATTACAATTGACTACAATAGCCCCTGTGGGATGTACCTCAGCAGACACCTCCATCAACTGTAAAGTCCCCAAAAGTACCTCACCAGGACTATCAAAGAGCTTGAACAGATGCCATGTGTTGCCTGATTAAACAAACTGCAGCTCCACACACTGCCATACTGCCCACCCAGAGGCAAGCTGTGCCTGATGTATAAAGCCATGTCCAAGCTGGAATCAATGAACATGCTGCACCTTGTACAATCTGAATGGCAGTGAGCTATGCACATGAGAGACCTGAACCCCAGCACTGACATACATAGGACAAGCTGTACTGAATGATCCATAACACAGAAGCCACCCCCACTCATGAGTAAACTCCCAGTACAGGTTAGCCAGAGAGTCACTCATCGACTCTCCTCAAGAGGAATCTTCATGAGTGGATGGGAGATGGTAGGTTTACCCTGGGTATCACTGTTATGTCACGGGTAGACGGAGGCACAGTATACTAACCATGACATATGTCGTGGCAAACTCCACTTACAATGTGTGTCGAAGGACAAACACACTCTCCAACTAGCATTAGAAATGGCCTAGGGCACATCGCGTGTTTGCCAATGTACACCTATGTTGTGGAATACACTACCAATGTTGGACAAGCCTGGTTTAAGTAGTTCATATCTGAACATAATGCAACATGGTCAGATGTGCACAACTGGCCCCTAACCAGGCTGTTGTGCTCACTATGAAAATGTAAAGCAGTGATAGGACTAAAGGCCAGGATACTGTCCACCACGGTGAAAGTACTGAACCAGTACACTATATGGTACTACAGTGTTAGGTCAGTATGAAAGGATGTTGACAACTGTATGCAAAGTATCCCATGCAAACCTTGCAGGCAGAGTATAATCCTAATCCCTGATGTGTTCAGACACAAAGCAGTTGGAAAGTAACTACACAACATGACACACAACACACAACCATAAACGTGAGATATTGTTGAAGTTCACACTCATCCACAAATGTGATGGCCTGCAGAGTTCAACATATGGAAAGCTCACACTGGGCATGCTCGCACACTTTGATAAATGAGACACATGTCAGACAACATGCCATGGGAAGCCTGAACTGGGCATGCTCACACACTTAGGCCAAATCTCAGTTTAGCAGTTGGCCACACATATCTGGTATTTGTACGTATTATTCCAGGAACCAACCACATTACAGCAATCTGCCCAGTGCACACAGTTAAATGACTACAGAGACATACGTGATATAGTGGATCCCTCCCATATTCAAACATCTTCCACAGATACACAAGTTGTTCATAGAAACAGGGAATGCTATGGCAATAAAGACCTGCAAACAGTCTATCAGCAACAAATATTGTGCATCTGACAATTAAACATATGGGTGTAGAGGTCAACACTAGGCTGTTTGCCCTAGGGAATGACAGCTTAGCCAGAGTGTGCTTGGCGTCTGCCTCCCCAGTACAGTAGGCTACTGTGCCACTGTAAAGTAGGTCACATAAGGCACCGTGTGAGGCTAGTGTGCTGTGCCTCTGTCAAGCAGGGACACAGTGGAGATCCCAGGGGTTGAATTTGCTAAGCCACATCCATGTTGTTGGTGTGTGCTGGAAGAGGGTTGCTGAGGACCTCTAACAGTAAGTGGGCGTCAATAACAGACTGAGGGGAGCCTTATCTGCATTGTCTGGACAATTTCACTGTCAACACTTTGTCGTGATGATTATGAGGGATTGAAGTGTCGTGCCAGTACTGTTCAGAGATGTCCTCCCTCTGTGGGCTACTGCTCTGCAATGTATTAGCTCACTCTGTCTGTTGGACAGCTCATATATGGCTGGTGTACACCTGACAGGTGTCCTGTTGTGGAGCAGTCATGGGTATATTTGGGATAGCATGATCAATGCAAACCTTCCACATGCTCATAGAATGCAATTGTCAAGGATTATGCAGAGTGGCCTGTATACTCCCCCAGCATGGGCCCTTTGAAGTCTTCCACCCCAGCCTTCACAAGTGTAAAGTCTGCTTTTGATAAATACACTTTGTTTGCAGTGACAATCTTGCCTGGGAGTGGGGATGGGATATGGATGTCCAGGGAAAGGTGGGTATGGTCAGATATCAACAATGGTGGTCTACCTCTGGTGTGGAACAGTGAGTACCCATGTTGCAGATGGTCAGGTGCAATATGTATTCCCCCTTGTGGCTATGGTGAGTGGTTCTGCCATAGCACATGGACTCACAAATTGTAGTGGCTGTAGGGTAATGTTGTAGAGGCCTGAGTAGTTCCCACACACAACATACCTTTACCTGACGTTAACAACTGGAATGGTGTATGTGAACACCTGCATATCTTGGCACTGTTCCCAGGGAAGCAAAGTGTGTGTCCTGGATGTGGAAGGGGTGGTCCGAACTGGTTTTGTTGTGTGTTACAGGTCCTGTGGTCACGAAGCATGGTATAGAACATAACCTGCCAGTGTGATGTGCATATCTGACCCTGAAGTAGGTGGCTGCAAATGCATATATATGCTATCCCCCACCTGACAGGTAGTACTAGATGTACATACTTCTGTAGAAATAATGATGTCAGCACCCTATAAATACTGCAGGTGCAAAAAAGATGCCCAGTAATTTGGATAG
This sequence comes from Protopterus annectens, assembly GCF_019279795.1. Lineage (NCBI taxonomy): Eukaryota > Metazoa > Chordata > Ceratodontiformes > Protopteridae > Protopterus > Protopterus annectens. Next base: position 1,086,862,236 of record NC_056744.1, on the reverse strand, counting down.
TGCGCTACGCTAATGCGTCTCTCTCAAGTGTCATAATATAGTTAGGTAGGGGTTTGAATCCTGCAAACGCTCAGTGTGTGTGGAGGGGGGTTAGTGTCTGTGCAATTCTGTATGAAAGAAATGTCCCTTTTGGCAACTAGGAGAACACACTACAGGATGCACATTCCTCTTTCTAAACACTGATGATGTCAGCACCCTATAAGTACAGCAGGAGAAGGGAAACCTCCCAGTAATGTGAATAGCGCGCTTCGCTAATGCGTCCGTCTTGCGTTCCATAACATAGTTAGATAGGAGTTCGAATCCTGCAAGTGTGTGTATTGGGGTGAGGGGGGTTAGTGTGTGTGCGCAATTCTGTGTAAGGGAAATGTCCCTTTTGGCAACTAGGAGAACACACGACAGGATGCACATGCCCCTTTCTAAACACTGATGATGTCAGCACCCTATAAGTACAACAGGAGAAGGAAAACCTCCCAGTAATGCGAATAGCGCACTCTGCTAATGCGTCCGTCTCGAGTATTATAATATAGTTAGGTAGGGGTTTGAATCCTGCAAATGCTTAGTGTGTGTGCAATTCTGTATGAAAGAAATGTCCCTTTTGGCAACTAGGAGAACACACTACAGGATGCACATTCCTCTTTCTAAACACTGATGATGTCAGCACCCTATAAGTACAGCAGGAGAAGGGAAACCTCCCAGTAAAGTGAATAGCGCACTCTGCTAATACATCTGTCTTGTGTTATATAACATAGGTAGGTAGGGGGTTTGAATCTTGCAAGTGTGTGTGTTTGGGTTAGTGTGTATGCAATTCTGTATGAAAGAAATGGCCCTTTTGGCAACTAGGAGAACACACAACAGGATGCACATTCCCCTTTCTAAACACTGATGATGTCAGTACCCTATAAGTACAGCAGGAGAAGAGAAACCTCCCAGTAATGCGAATAGCGCGCTCTGCTAATGCGTCCGTCTTGAGTGTTATGACGTAGTTAGGTAGAGATTTGAATCCTGCAAGCAGTGTGTGTGTGCAATTACATGTGTGAGAAAACTGACCCTTTTGCCAACCAGTACAACACACCAGCTGCTGCATATTCCAATCTCTACACAGAGATGATGTCAACACCCTACAAGTACAGCGGAAGAGGCCAAATCTCCCAGTAATGCAAGTAGCATGCTCTGCTACTGCGTCTCTCACTACTGTCATAGCACAGTTAGTTATGGCTTTGAATTCCACACATGCCACGTGTGTTTTTGGCACACAGAATGCCCATGTGTGTGGGTTGTTGTTCTCAATAATGCACTACATTGATTAAACCAGTAATGGCAATGAACACAGATGATGTATGTGTGTGCCAAATACACATATGTACCTTTGACCTTCAATAGTTCCCATGTCTGATGCCTGCCACATGTGAATACATGGTATTTGCACTGGATAACATTATGACTGCGGTCTTCTGTGCGGGTGCTGCATGTGGTATGTGTATATACAGTGTGAGATGTATATGGTATCATCCTAACAGAGTGGGATACACATCTGGTCTGGGGCATATAGTCTACATGTTGTTGATGAACAGGTGCTGCATGTTTTCACCTGTTGTGGGAGTGGTAACAAGTTGTTCCATAGCAATGCAGTGACTACATGCTAGGAACCTTTCAGCTAGGGTGTTGTAGCTACAGTAATTCATCAGCATTCAGTAATACGTCAGCATTCCTGGTGAGGGTATGATGCCAACCAAGGTCAGGGTCATACCAGCCTGTGCCACATGCTCAGAGAGCCCTTTCATGTTCCCTATCATGTAATCCAGGGAGGTACATCACAGGTCAGCCATAGTGGCATGGACAATGACTGAGTCATATGTGTCCATGCCTCTGACTGACCTGTATGCCTGTGTTATGTGGTGGACCATAGTGCCCCACAGGCATATCACTTTGACCTTCATCTTGTCCAGCCTGGTGAGCGGGACCTCACTGTACCGGACAATAAAGGTACCTAACACAACTGTAGCAGGTCTGCTGTCTAGCCGTACAGGCTGTGACTGTTTGGCACACAGGATTTGTGTGCTATGTGTTGCATGTGCTGTGTTCTGGCTTTATGTATGCCTGTGTGCCAGCTGCAGAGGTGTCTGCTGCTCAGGCAGGATGTTATTCTGAGGCTCCACGAATGGCCCAGTGTGTTCACATGTTTGGATTGCTGTCAGTGTAGGTCTAGATCAGACTGGTATTGTAGTCACTGTAGTATTTCAGGCCACCTGACAGGTTATGCCAGTACTGGGTTCAGAGTGCTTAGTCCCCAGTTTGGCTATGTGGTTGCATCTCATACATGTGTTGTACGTCCATGTGTAGGGGAGAGGGTTGACTGTGTACATGTGGCAGCTGTGACATTGCCACATGACCCACATATTCCACAATTGTACCGTAGAGGTGACTGACAAGTGACCTTTGCACATGCTACCATAGTATTGTGATTGCCATGGTGATTAACAGCACATAGGGCCAATGGGGAACAAGGTACATAGGTTCATAGGTTCATACTAGGCTATCTGCCCTAGGGCATTTATAAGCCTAGCCAGAATGTGTTTGGCTTTCGCCACCCATTTTAAATTTATTTTGCTATGCCCTTTTCCGAGGTTAGTATACTGTGCCTCTGTCTAACAGTGACAGAAGTAATACCCGGGGTAAACCTACGATCTCCCATCCACTCATCAAGATTCCTCTTGAAGAGAGTCAATGAGGGACTCTGCCTAACCTGGACTGGGATTGTATTCCAGAGTGAAGGGAGCCTCTGGGTTATGAATCTGTCCCTCCAGCATGTCCTATTTATTTCAGTGCTGAGGTTCAAGTCTCTCGAGTGCGTAGCTCGATGGGATTTGGATATTCTGAGGTGCAGCATGTCCATTAATTCCGGGTTGGACTTGGCTTTATACGTCAGGCACAGATCGCCACTGAGCAGGCGGTATGCCACTGAGTAGAGCTGGAGTTTGTTTAACCGGGCAGCATATGGCATCTGTTTGAGCCCTTTGATCCTCTTGGTGAGGTACTTTTGGGGTCTTTCCAGTTGCTGCAGGTGTCTGGTAAGGTACATCCCAAAAGGGGCATTGTACTCAATTATGGGCCTGCTGAGGGATGAGTAAAGAGGCACAATGACCTCCCCTGATCTAGATGTGAATCCCTTCATGATGAGGTGGGCTATATAAAATGTTTTTCTAACCACTTTGGCCACGTGGTTGTCAAATGAGAGATTGCTATCAACTTGGGTCATCAGGTCCCTAATTACTTCTTCTGTACTTAATGGATTACCACCTATGTGATAATTTGTGGGCACTTTGCTTTTGCCAAAGGGGATGACTAAACACTTTTCGGCATTTAGCTTGAGGCCATGGCTCTGGCACCAGTTGTCTGTTTCTATGAGGCCCTTTTGGAGGATGCATGTGTCGGCTGGAGAGTCAATTATGGCGGCCAGTTTGCAGTCATCTGTGAACTTGGTCAGCCACAGTCCTTCCGTGTTGGCCTGTGCCTCCGAGAAATATATACCGAACAAGAGAGGTCCCATGACTGAGCCTTGTGGGACACCACTTGTAACTGGTTTGGAGTCTGACATGGCTCCAGCAATTCTAACCATGTGGGTTCTGTCCTTGATCCAGTTTGCAATCCATCTAGTGACATAGGGATTTATATTTAAGCTGGTGAGCTTCTCTATAATGCCCGAGTGGGGTATTGTATCGAAGGCTTTTGCGAGGTCCAGGTAGGCTGTGTGGACCACCTTCTCCTCGTCAATGGCCTTGGTGACTGTTTCAATGAAATCAACTAGGTTTAAGAGGCAGGATCTGCCCTTAACAAAGCCGAACTGGGTAGGATCCAGTGTCTGTAGGTCCCCAATATCTTTATTTATGAGGTCCATGATGATCCTTTCCATAGCTTTGCAGACCAAGCTAGTCAGGCCTATGGGGCGATAGTTTCTAGGATCCGTTGAGGTACCACCTTTATGGAGAGGGACCACTGTTGCTGTACGCCACTCTTTGGGCACATATCCTGTAGTAAGGCTGAGATTGAACAGTAGTTTTATGTTTGGGTTTAGCTCTTCTTGGAGTTCATGTAGGACACAGCCCGGGACACTGTCTGGTCCCATTGATGCTGTGTTTTTTGCTTTGGAGAGGGCGGCTCTTACCTGAGCATCTGAGATGTCAGGGGGGCAGCACTCTGCTGGGATAGATATTTGCCCTTTTGGTGTGGAGGGGGGGGAGTTTGCGCTGAACCTGTCAGCTAGGATGTTGGCAATGTCTGTGGGTTCGGTGTTTCTTTTGTCATTTTGGACTAATTCTGAGCATATCTGGGAATTACCACCCAGGTTCCTAACATAACTAAAAAAAGCCTTGTGATTATCCTTAGTGTCCTGTGCAATTTCCTCTCGAAGCTGGCCTTAGACAATTTTATGAGTGCCCGTAGTTTTTTGCTAATACTGATCAGTGATGCCTTCCCTTTTTGGGATTTTGCTCTATCATTTAGTAGCTTCCTCCTTCTATTGTATAGTTTGTTTATGGCTGGGGTCCACCAGACAGGATGTCTGCCTTTGGAGGATTGGGTCTTGGTTTTATTTGGGATCGCATGATCCATGCATTCCTGAAGGTGTCCATAGAATGCGTTTATAGAGGATTCTGCGGTCTGGGCCATATTTTCCACAGGCCCGGGGGCTTTGGAGGATTCCACCTCGGTTTTGAGGAGTGTGAATTTGCTTTAGAGAAGTTGTTCACTGTGGTTTTCTGGGCAGGGGGTGGGGTTGGGATGTGAATATCCAGTGAGCTTAGTTTATGGTCTGATCTTACTAGTGAGGGATACACTTCTGGTCTGGAGCATAGAGTCCACATGTTGGTGATGATCAGGTCCAGTATGTTTTCCCCTCTTGTGGGAGTGGTAACAAGTTGTTCCATAGCATTTGAGTTTATAAATTCTAGGAACCTTTGGGCTAGGGTGTTGGAGCTAGAGTAATGCTCCCAGTCTATGTTTGGGTAGTTGAAGTCACCCAATATAATGGTGTTTGGAGAGACCTTCATATTTTCCAGTGTTCTCAGGAAGGCCGAGTGGGGTTCCTGGGTTTGGGAGGGTGGTCTGTAGCAGGCTATAACCTGGAAGGCAGTTTTACCCACTGTTAGTTGCACATGGATAGTCTCTGATGCTTCGTGCTTTGCCACCAACCTGGAGGTGTGGGTATCTTTGATGAATATCGATACTCCCCCTCCTTTTGTGGTTCGGTCCAAGTTTTGGGGCAGAAAAGCATGGTATGAGGTATAACCTGGTAGTGCTGGGGTGCTCTCGGTAGCCCTGAACCAGGTATCTGTTACTGCACAGATATCGATGTTCTCCATGCTAAGGAGAGTTTCGAGTGCATGCATCTTGAGGTTTAGACTTCTGGCATTGAGTAGCATTACTCTTATTCTTATCCCTTGTGATACCTATGGAGGTGGGTTTGTCCTTTGAGCCTTGCCTAAAAAAAGCCACTATGGGGGTAGCAAGAGCCTTTGCCAATATCCGAAAGCCCAGGGGTGACAGGTGCAAGCCGTCCCTAGCGAAGCAGGTGGTTCAACAGAAGGTGAGTATGTGAGGGTGTAGTGCCTGTGATTAGTTAGCATTGGCATATATGACTGCTCACGTGGACAAATGCCAGGTAAGTCATATGCAATGTGTCACAGGCAACGTACATGTGAACAGTACAAACAGTGACGTTCTGTCAAGTGAGACATAGACATACATATAGTAAGCTATGCAGATGTCACTAGGAGTCCACAGAAGCTCTGTAACTCTGCATTGCAGGTGGGATCAGTGTTCCAGGGTAACTGCAAGCAAACATGCATGCAAACAAAGCTACAGTAAGCAGGGCTGCATGTAGTCCATTGTACAACAAACAAGCTGTACCACTTCCAGTAGGTAACAGTGCAAATATGCAGGCACTATACACATGTACATGGAAATACACAGGTCAGATGGCTAGGGTCCAGTCTCAGCGCACACAAGTGTACAGACCATGTACCGTCAGGATGTACAATAACTGGATGGAAACCCAGGTAATCATACTTGCAGTAATACACATGTCAAATAACAGACACTGAGCCTTCAATCAGTGGTTCCATACTTAGTAGGATGTATGCTACCTGGCCTGCCACCACAGTATCCCTGACATGTATGGGGACTCTCCCTCCTGTGACAGTTAGTTTTGTGTGTTGGGCCTGTCTAGCATGGTATGAGATGTGAGCTTGCAGTGCTAGGGTGCTCCTGTGTGTCCTGTACCAGTCGTGTAGTACTGCACACATGTCAACATCCTCAAACATCCGCATTGCAGAGTCCAGTGTGGGCAACATGCCACTTGCAGTTTACATGTCCATCATTGCGTATCAATACTTTCATTACCTTATCCCCTGTGCTACCTATGTATGTAGCCTTCTGTTGACATCCTTACCACCAGTATGCCAACATGTGCAGATGATACACTATGGTACTTACCATGGGTGTAGACAACAGTACATGACAATCATACCCTTACTGCATCAGGCATGCTGGGATATACCCACAATTATATCAGCACACAGTACTGTTAACAACATGATACTATTACTACACGTCTATGTAGTCACCCTGTGCATCAGCAACATGTTAACCTGTACCTGCACTGATGTTACAGATTGCAGGAGGTGGCACAGATTCATCATATGCACAGGGTGAGAACTTGGTATGCCTGAGTCAGCCACCGATACCACCAATTGACATGTATGTGTATATGTGTTGGTGAGGGACAGCAGTACAAGGTGGGGCAATGTTGATGCAGTGTGTGCGTGTATGCGGTAGCCCTAGGTGTTGTCAATTCGCATGTGTGTATGGATGCACACAGTTCCACCTCATTGCTGCCATATACTGGTGTTTGTGGACAGCCACAGACTGTACCTGCCAGGTCATACAGATCAGTGTCTCTGGCCATGGACATGGTACCTGTGCCTTGCATGGGTGCTACAGACCATATCCGGTACCAACCCAGACTGGGTACTGTCATCAGAAGCAGGTGTTTGTTGACTGGACACAGATCCCTGTCGGGCCTGGCCAGAGCCACGTGCATGTGGTCTCCTGGGGTGGTCTGATGACAGCACAGACCCAGCATTGCTGGGGCTGCTGCTGGCACTATGGGGGCGGCCGCGGCCCTGTTGTCATCCGTGACGACTGCCAGCTGCTGCTGTTGCTGGCATATGCCCACATCGATGTCTCAACTGTCCACCATCACCCTGGCTCATGGACATGTAGTTGAGGAACCGGTCTAATATGTCCCCACAATGTCTGTCTATGACATCGGTGAAATTACGGATGGCAGCCGCAATGTCACGCATACTGTTAGTCATGGCTGTGCGACATGCTGTCAGCTCCCTCAGACCCTGTCTGGTGTACCATTCCATACATGACTGTGCCTGCATGACAGCCCGAAACATAATTGAGGTTGTAAGACCTCTGTGGGCACGTCTGACATGGGCAGTATGCCCACGGATGCTCCCACGAGAACCCCTGGACATCTGTCTGTGTGGTACCATCTCAGGGCCATGCCCATGGCTGCTGTGTGGGGACGCATGTGCCACAGATACCACATTACCCTGGTCAATGCCCATTGTATCCTGTCCATCACCTAGGGACATTGGTGACAAAGGGTGTATTGGCAGGATAACTGTGCGCATTGATGGGGTTGACAGCTGTGTACTGTCAATTGGCTGACCAATGACGGACCCTGGCATATCTTCCTGTGCCATTACACAGATGTCATCATTATCAGTACCCATGACACCTGATTCAGGTTCCCTGCTGCATGACACCAGAGCAGCATCAGAACCTGTGGAAGGGAAACAGGAAACACAGTTTACAATGTCTACACAATATTACCAGTGATGCACACATCCACACATGCACAGGTCCACACATGCACACATGCACACATGCACACATGCACACATGCACACATGCACACGTGCACACATGCACACATGCACACAGTTGCACACATGCACACAAGCACACAGTTGCACACATGCACACATGCACACAGTTGCACACAGTTGCACACTACTCAGTATGCGAGATATCAACACACAGACACACCTGCATGCATACACAGAGCACTACTCAGTGAGCCTAATATTACTATTACTATCAAGACTATTAAAGGTATTGTTAATACACACTCACCAGCATGGATAGGCTGCATTGCTGTTACACCGGAGGGACCTGCAGAAGTGAGGAAACTAATGTCAGTGGGCACAACTGTGCCATTGTTACTGAGTATGATACAGGTCAGTAGTACAACAGTCGCCTTTCACAGGTCAGCTGCTGATATTGAGAATATCACACTTGCACATTAAATACTATGATGACAGCTACAAACCAAGGACAAACCTCACACATGCATTAACTACCAGTGTACACAACAGTCAACTATACATATGGCATATTACCTGCACGCTCGTAGTCTTACTGCTGCGTGGCTCCAGCCTCCATCATAATGCATGTCTGCTGCTGTTGTTGTTGTTGGCGGCCTGGAGCCACAACACTTATGAGTAGTCCCTCCAGTCTGGTGAGTGGGGGATGTGTAGCCACCCCACCACCTGTGGCAACCTGTTGCCTGTGGATATCCGACGCATGCTGATGGACATTTCTGATTAAATCACTGCAGTGATGTCGTACCTGCTCATATGTCCTATTATGCGTGCCTATGTCATTTACCCAACGGACCAGGTCTTGCCACAGTGCAGCCCTCTCCTGCTGATTCTGGCTGGTGCGGGAAAAGAGTATTGCATAATCCCGCACCAGGCTCTGGTGTATCTCCTCATCCTCAGCTGCTGAGTAAGCTGGATTGCGCTGGTGAGCCATGCTCCTGAAAAAGGAAATAACATGATATCAGCAAAATATGTCAGCAGAATTTGGCACACATACTACATATGCTACTCGACTGTTGTGATACAACATATCTCACATATATAGCATCTGTCTGTCTATTGGTGGATACACATGTAAATGGCCAGGTATCAGTGCTCAGCCAACAACTGTGCAACAGTACCTGGCACACTCCATACGATATACTACCAAACCCCAGCAGTCAGAACACTGATTCAGGTCCAAAGCACCTCCTCACTCTGGGGGTTTGTATCGACGTACTGTATGGGGTACATCATCAACTACTGTGAGCTGACCACAAACTAATTGCCCTGGATATACATATCCCACCTCCACCACCAGCACAAACGACTATAGTGAATAACATTTCAAATGCAAACTTTACACTTTGTAACAGTGACATGGTATCCTTTCAGCCCACTGGGCCAGTGGAAGACACAACCCACAATGCTGACCCCTTCACAAATTATTTCTACGGACATCTCAGAGAATGCATGGATCATGCAATCCCATATAAGACCAAGACACTCTCCACAAAGGGACAGCATCCTGTCTGGTGGACCCCAGCCATAGACAGATTGTATAACAAAAGATGGAAGCTACTGCAAGACAGAGCATAATTCCATACAGGGAAGGCATGTCTGATCAGCACTAGTAAAGAGCTATTTTCTCACATACAAACATCCATGGGCAACTTTGAGAGGGAAATCAACAGGGACACTACAGATAACCACAAGGCCTTCTTCAGTTATGTTAGCAACCTGGTCAGAAACCCTCCACTATGCTCATAGTTAGTACACAACAACAAATAATTCCCTGAATCCACAGATACTGGCAACATTGTGGCAGACAGGTTCAGTGCAGGTTTCCCCCCTCCCTCTCCCCCAAAATAAGACATAGTTATCCCAGCTGACTGTAACCTCCCTGTCATCACAGATGTCCAGGTGAGAGCCGCCCTCAGGAAAGCAGGATACACAACATGAATGGGACCTGATGGTATCCCTGGTTGCATGCTACATGAACTCCAAGAGGAGCTAAACACACATATAGAAGTGCTATGTAACACTAGCCTGACTACAGGATATGTACCTGTACACTGGCGCATAGCAGCAGTGGTTCCACTACACGAAGGAGGCACCTCTACATACCAATACAATACAACACAATACAATACATTACAATACAATACAATACAATATGATATTGCCCCTGGGACTACAGCAGCATACTGTTCTGCTACCCTGACTATTGTGACACATGTGATGTGATGGTACCTGCTGCTGTCAAACAGTTACACAGGGTGACTCATATGGCATATTACCTATCTGACTAACATTCAGCAGGGGTATGTGTGACATGTACTTATGGGGAGTCTTGCTTCTTAACGCTGTGTGGTTTATTGCAGGGTATGTCTTATCTGTGGGTAAGAACCTGTACCTCCAACATGTGCTCTCTATTGCAGTGTCACGGATGACACACAGCAGTCATTTAGGTTGTGGATGGTGTGAGGTGTTACTATGGTTGTTGGACATCTGTCATGGGTGTGACTTAAGTATGTAAATCCAGGAGTTGTAACCTCTATGTGGGTAGTATGTATGTACTCTGTGGTGTTGTCAGTCACTGTGCATTGGTAATGTGTTTGAGTGCATTGTCACAGTGTTGTACATGTCACTGTGTCCTTCTCCATATCTGTAGCTGTCATGTGAGGTACATACCGTGGCAGCCATTATATGGTGTGGAGGGGTACACTGACCTACATGTCCATAGCTGACACACCATGTCTGCTGACACATACCATGTGCAAGTATTCCAGGAATAGTGTGCCACTGTGAATATCATTGGGGGGACTATTGTACACATTTATGACCCTGTTCACTCCTGACACATGCAGTGGTGGGCAGCCAATCACATATCTGGTGGTTACTGGTGTAGGTGATTTGAAATGGGGTATGGTACTCCAGTTTTGACACTGGTGTTCACTCCATGCCTTTGTCACCAGGCACCTGTTGCAATACATCTGTACACATGTGCCTCACTCAGAATATATATACATCTCTCTCTCTCTCTCTCTATATATATATATATATATATATATATATATATATATATATATATATATATGTGTATATAGATATATCTATATGTATATATATATATATATATATATATATATATATATATATATATATATATATATATATATGTCTGTATACATATACACATATATATATTGATGTACATATATTGCTATAGATATGGAGGGGGGGTGTGACAGAGAGGGGGTGAGAGTGACAGAGGGGGTGGGACAGGGGGAGTGTGAGATCATCATATACAGTCATACCTGTAGATAGTCAGATCTGTCTGTCTATGTATATGTATCTACATATATCTATATCTGTATGTGTGTATTACATATATATGTTTGTACATAGTCTATCTATCTACATCTGTCTATGTATTCCTACATCTCTCTCTATGTATGTATACATATATGCATATTATATATATATATATATATATATATATATATATATATATATATATATATATACATACATACATACATACATATATTGACATACATACATATCCATATGATAGATAGGTATATCAACATGTTTGTTTACAAAACTGTATACACACACTAACATACTGCTAAACATACATAACTGTGAAACCTACTTTGTACATTGCACTACAACCTACATTCAACCTACATTGATATGTGCACATAGATGCTCTCACATACATATGTATGTATGTACAGCCTTCACTGATAGTTGCTGTATGTCCCCTGCCCTTTGCCCATCTTCATATACATATGGATACAGACCAATGACACATATGGAGGGTTCACAGTATGTAGACTTTTATAGTATTACTTTACATTACCTGTGTTTGTCACAGCTGCTTGTGTTGCCGTCTGGTTTTGTGTCCTGCTGCTCCACTTGCCAGTTGTCAGCTTTCAAGTTGTTGCTGACCGGTTTTGTTTGTGTATGTTTAATTTTTTTTTCTCTGTCTCTGTCTCTGTCTCTCTCTCTCTCTCTCTGTCTCTCCCTACCTCCACAGGGTGCAATGAAAGTATTGCATGTGTGGACTGGGAGTACAGCATGCTTTTGTAGGTATCTGCATATGTCCATGTGATGGCCTCTGCACCAATTGTTAGCCAGCATTTGCTAATTGCATGCAACCAGTTGTGTACTGATTGCAGTTCTCACTGTGATTTCAGGACAGTGCTATAAAAAGGTATGTGAGATAGGCGTAGCCCTTTCAGATTTTAAGGGCAGGGACCATGCTGGTATGCTGTGGACACTGTTCTGTGAGTGTAAAGGTTAGTATCTCTCTCATATTTCCGGCTGTGTTGTAGATTAACATTTCTCCATTCATTTCTCCAGTTTCCTGTACTAAGTGTGTATGTACACTGACACCTAAGACTACTACTACTGTTAATGTGGGTGTGTGTGCTTTCCTGTGGGACATGTGGTGTAACTGGTGTATAGCAGTGGCTCTTGCACTTTGTTGCTATGGCTTCAATATTTGCCCTTTACATTCACTACTTGTATGCCTGCTAGGTGTCTTGACTGTAGTGTGTTGCTGTGGCTTTCCTATTTTCCATGCACATTCACACCTTGGAATGCTTGCTATATCTGCTAGGGTGTTACTGCATGCAGTGTGGTCTGGCCATGGTGTGGGCCTTGACATCTATTAGGGTATTTGAGTATGCTGCTGAGCAGGCCCCAGAGACTCTCAGGTGCATCTTTTATCTGCCTCATGGAATGGTACATATCAGTGGGGTACACCCATTAAATTGTCTGGTATTCTGCAGTTGTGACTGTGGGATAGCATGAGCATATGTATTACTACACTATTTCTGCCGTGCAAGTGGTGCATACTTTCAGGACTTCATAGTTACCATTGCATGTGTTGTAACACCTTTCTGCCTACTGTTTGTACATTTCACATGGAGTCTGTGGGGCATCCCTGTAACTCAGTCACTGTTGCTATGTCTAGGCTCTTAACTATTCAAATATGGCAGTGTCAGACCTCTCAAGTGTACAGATATTTTCAGGTTGTCCACATTTCTGCCTCATATTTTGGTCAATATCTCATGAACAGCTCTTTCTGGCAAATCACTCTGTGCTCAAGTCAGACTATAGTGACAAACATTTAAGTTTCAGACTTCATACCCTTCCAAACATCCAACAAAATGCAGAACCTGTTACTCTCTGAACTGTCTAAGTTTGTTGTAACATTATTTGGAATGTGTCCCTGTTTTGGCCCTTTGCTCCACATATTTTATTACTTGGTCCGGATGTGTTCCTGTAAGAGGTTGTGGGGTATGGGCAGTGATTATCCTGCTGTGAGTATGTGTGTGGCTTGCAAGGTGCTACAGTGACATTATTACCTACTAGCTACCAACTAGCATGGCTGTTTCTGTTCGCACACTACTATTATAGAAATCCACTAGATTTGACAGTAAATATACATGACATGCTTTGTGTACTACACATCCTATATTCCCTTTACATTCATTCCTACTATTACATGATATATTTATTGTAGCACAATGTTCTTATATAACAGTCATGGCTTAGTGGTAAGTCATGCAGACTACTGTTTCCTGGGTTCGGGACTGACAGTGGGATTTTATTTTGCTTTTGAACAGACTACAGGACCTGTCATTCAGAGTGACTAAGGCACTTTTAAGCAGTTGTAACCGGGTTAGCGCTGGTTTGTGCGGAGCTCATGCATGCACATTGGCATTCAGCTCCGCGCACACCTGCTTACAACCGCTTAAAAGTGCTTACTCTTGCGCACACCTGCGCTATTTTCTTTGAAAGAAATGAAATTGGGGAGACAGGAAAGTGGTGAAAAAGGGGTAACAAAGAGGGTAAAACAGTAGGGAAACAAGCTTGGGTTTTGCAGGAGGGATGTAGGTAAGGCCCATAGCTGCCCATTTCTTCATCAGCAACAGCTGTGCATATGTTTGTAATTTGGTGTGACATTTGAAATCTTCCGAGAGGTGTAAGGACAACAATAATACTTGTTGTACAGCCAATTTTTTTGTGGGTACAAAGTGCCCTTTTTTTTTTTTCAGGTGAGAGTGGTATGTCAGGTAAAGGAAGTCAGTATAGCTGGGGAGGTAGGTTGGGTAGGTCAATAGACAAGACAAACAAAACGCATACAGGGGTGGTGTAGGACACGTGTGGGGGGGTTACACAATTGACGGGGGCGGATGTTTGGATATCCAGAGCCCATGAGCCCACAGATGGCAACAGTGGAACTGATATCCCCACCCATGGGCAGTTGCCACTGTGCCTTCACTGCCCAGGATGGGGCTGTGCTGGGGGCTGTGTTGGCCGGGCAGCAGGCATGCCCGTTAGTTGTGCCACCTGTGCCTCAAGCTGGCGTAGGGGCCCAAGAACAGCTTCCTGGATCTCCCTACGCACCACAGTCCAGACGCTACGGAGGGTGAGTGGTGGTTCTCCTCTGGCCACATTTGCAGAGGGGGGACGAGCCCCATCCCCTGCAGCGCTTCCACCCACAGGTGGCACAGGGCCACCAGGGGAGGGTCCGGACTGGGAACTACTGCCAGGTGCACTCGCCAGCTGAGGTGGGAGAGGTGGGTCCCCTGGAACCAGCCTTCCCTGTTGTCCTATGTTTTGCATTATGTCATGACAGTTTGGGTTAGTAACATACAATACCATTCACAATTAGTTGTAACAGCATACATTAGTATTCCCATTAACCAAACACCCAGATATTCAAACCATTGAACAGCAAGCATAACACATGCATAATTTGAACAGCAATACACAGTCCAACAACATGCAGGGTTGATTGATGGCAACAGGCCATCAGGTTTGGATGTATGAACAGGGTAGATGCATCAACGTGCATGCAAATATGTATGACCCAACAGGACAAATGTCCAGGGGTGTTAATTGTGATTGCACATACCAATTTCACGTGGAATGGATTATATGTGGTTATAGGATAGGGTGAAGAAAATTTAATTAACACCTTCAAATACCAATACATATGCTGTACATTTCTAATAGCTGCAGATATATACACACTACAGTTCTACCTACAGTTTCCTATGTGATAACTACTTCAAGTTGGTGATAGGAATGTTACTGCTACATCAATATACATTTTCATTTTTATTCATACACATTCATATCTGGCTCTGTTCAGCTACATCACCCTGCTACATTTGCTTTATATAGCTATAGACAACTGTGGATGTTTGGTATTTCAGACAACCATACTATCTGCATATTGCAGACTGAGAGCAACATATCCAGATTTTGGGATACACATTTCAGCTGCAGGAACATTTTGAACACATTTTGCAGTTTGGTTCTGCTTGTCACATTCATTACATTCTGTACTGACTGCAGTATACTTTATTCAGGAGTTATTACTACTTTGTTGGTGGATTCATAACTCTTTCTCACACTCTCTCACTTGTTTTATTTTTCAATTCAGGATGGTACTTACTTCTAGGCTTTATTGACATGTTTTACCTGTAGTTATTACAATCCTTTCCAACAGTCTCACTTCTGTCATGTTTCAGTATTTCAACAGGGATATATTTCACACGTGTTTTACTCAGCTTCTGCAGCTGTACTTTTCAGCCTGCTGCAGGTTGTGTACTATTATATTACAGGTGGGACATCTTTATTTCAGACTTTATTTCAGACATTTTCATTTTTCTGTTTGGATTACAGACTGCAACACACTTTTGTAATCAAGCAATACTTGCAAACCCTCTTACACTGTTACTTGCACATTTTATTACTTAGTGACTGCACTGCACTCTTTTGCTAACTGTCATACTTTTATATTTATTTACAGTTACAGGGAGAAGATTACTGACCTGCCTGGTGGCGCAACCGCAACAGCCTATCGCCATAGGCACTACGGTTCACAGAACGGACACCTGCAGCTGTAATATAAATAAAGTAATATTGGAATACACATCTCCATAATATCAGCTAGGTTAATTTCTTACATAAATAATTAGATGTAACTTACTCAGTAGTGGGGCGTTGGGCATTTGCCAGGTCTCCTGAATCCAACGGTTCAGTTGGTCCTGCTTCCATCTCTTCAGGTCCGCATAGTGGTGACGGACCTGCTCACCAGTCCTTGGAATCCCTGTGGCACTGGTAAGATCATGAGCCAACCGGTCCCACGCCTCAGCCCTATATGCTCCCCACAGGACCTGGCCCTGCATGAGTTGGGCCTCATGATTGTGGACAAGAAGCCAAACCATATATTTGGACTCCTCAACGCCCCACCTCTGTGCTCGAAAGCAACTACCCTTACCTACACCTGACATTCTGGCTGCAAGTTGGTTCTACAATCGGTTATGCTGTGTATTCCTGCCTATGGGGCTTATATATGCCGTTTTTCCCGCACTTATCTGTGATTGGCCATTTTGGAATTGTATCAGCTTCACAAAACCTGCTTTGTCATGCTCCTCTTTCTATTCATTCCTATATATTTGCTATTACTGCATTTTTAAGTACAGCTGTCATGGCTTAGTGGTTCAGTACCTTGACTATGGTGCATGGTATCCTGGGTTCGAACCTGGCCACTGCTTTTTATATTTTATGATTGTCTACACAGGCTAGGAGGTGTGTCTGTGTAAAGGCAGTTTTGTTACAGCTTGCTCAACGTTGCCCGTCGGTTAGCTTGTTGGCACGGTGCGCAGCTCTGCGCAAACAGGTTACGCTGGTTTACGCTTCATTTGGCTGTCAGCACACATATTACGCTCAGCTCAGCTAGGGGCACACAGTTTCAGCGTGTTAAATCACTGCTCACCTACGGGCACTCATTTTGCACCTGTTGAACCACTGCTCACCTATGGGCACTCATTTTGCACCTGTTAAACCACTGCTCACCTACGGGCAGATGCACTCAACTTGTTAAACTGTAGCTCAGCTATAGGCACATCTGGCATTTTTTATTATTTTGTTATCTCACATTTCTTCAAAATAAATGGCCCATTTCATTACATTTTACATAAAATATAATTTTATATGTGTACATATATGTCAGGGACTTGTTTCGTGCTTATTTCACTAAAGATAAAAATTGATGTTGTGGGGGCTCGAACCATGATTGCCTGTTCTTTAGCCGACGTCTCTACTGCTACGCTATTGCTTTTTGGCTTACTTTGCATATTTAGTTCTTATATGCTTTTCCACTGACTGCTAACTGTGGCTAAGCGCCGGGCACGCCCGTGCAAACGAGCGCACTCACTGGCAAACATCTTTACAATTTAAAAAAAATATATAACATGTTCATTTATATATTTTATGTTCATAGTCTGTGGGGGCATGTGGTTGTGTTGTGTTTATTCACATTTCCATGGACTCTGTCATGGGGGTTTACTTTCGGGACTTTTACTCTTCTGGGGGCGTGTCCGTTTGCAGGACTCGGCCTACGGACACGCCCCCTACTGTCTTCCACGGACCGTGTAAGCCTTAGGTGTGATTCAGCATGCCCTCATGCATATGCATGACATGCTGACGTCACACCGTTTAACTGCAGCCTCCGTGTAAGCCTTGTAACTCTTACACGGAGGCTTTGTGAATCCTGCCCCTAATCTTTTTTCAAGCTTCTTAACTGCCTTAATGCATTCTGTTCATGCTTGTTCAAGTTATGGGGCTTATTACTTGTCATAAAACTTCTTATATTCAACTTGCAACTGTTTGTATAACACCTTTTCAAAATTTATTATGGCTGAGACAGTTCTAGGTGGATAAAAAGTGCTAACATAAGGAACCTTAGGAATACTAAATTTTCCATTGCCAGTGTAATAAGAAAAAAACATCCCCAACACTATTCCTATTACTTTCAAACTCTTGTTCATAAGCAAAAATATCCACTAACTCATTTTCATGCAGTGACAAATCTAGCAATGGTTCTTCATTATCATCAATACTGCACATTACATTACCATTTGCATTTTCTGGATTTGTTTTAGAAAAAAATGCCTTTAAACGTAGTTTGCGACAAAAAGTCCATATTTCTAACATTATGTCTGCCAAGGCTGGAAAATATGTTGGCACAAATTTCATTCCTTTCAAAAGTAAACTATACATGTTATCATCTAACTGCAGATCTGACAGATTAATAATATTTAACATTTCACTTTGACTCACTGAATGTGAACTATTTACATTATTCAGGACATACCTGTTATTATACTCCTCATTACATGTGACAACAACATCATTAGCAATGTTAAGTCCAAAATGTCCAATTCTCTGATATTTTTTTATTTCTTCCTGTTCTGCCACCTCTGGTTGTACTTGCTTTTTGATTGCTGTGGGCTCACTCACTGACCACTGCTCTGCTCGCCCTGCTGGACACCTCCTTCACTCAGTTCCTCAAATGAAACACTCTTCCTGCTGTTGATGATGCTGCTTGCTTCTGTGGATGAAAAGGATGACTCTCACAAACTCCGAGACCTCATAGACATATTTTTTAAGGTGGACCTGCTCTGCCTAGGTTTTCTCTGCCACTGAAAGATGAGGTTGTTCCTATAATCATGGTCATCTCTGTCCACTTTATTGCATTTCCTTTCAACTATTTCAGCCTCAGCTTTGCCCACTTTCACATGAATGTCCTTCATTTTATTATTAAATATGGCAGTTGTAGTTTCCCCTTAAGCTCGTCCTGCAGCTCCAAAGTTGAATTTCTTACTTGTTCATGCAGTCTATTGTTGCGTTTGACAAGTACTTTAAGCCACCCTAAAGTACATTGTAAAGAGATATTCTTCCACTCCTCAAATAAATCAGCTTCAGCTTTAGCTTCAGAAAATTCAGACGCTGGAAGTTTGTCCACCCTTAAACCCCGAGGAGTTAAATTCAGGCTGATATATTTATCCAACAACCAGATATCATAATATAAAGACATCTCCTTTACAAGGAAATGTTCTAGTCTCTCACATCCGGTTGCCTACTGGTCTCCCAGTCCATTACAAGACCACAAATTGGAAGCAGCCACCTTCTCATCCCTTTCTCTCCACATTTCTGTACAGGAGAGAAAGGTAGTTACGGAATTGGACCTGAGATTGGATATGTCTCCACCAACCGAAGTTCCAGTAACCCACATACTGTCAGAAAACTCCAAAAACACCACTCCACGAACCAACTCACCAAGGGCAGAAAAAAACACACTAACAATTGGAGAAACGGTCACCATCCACTTTTACTGTGCTCCTAGTACTTCGGCATCAAGCCTTCCAGGGAAAAATCATGCACAAGAATGGTGTGCTTTATATACATTTCACTACATTTATTATTCAATTCAATTATACAATAATTGATCAATTAATCAGTGAGTCAAGAAAGTTAAAATCTAAAGTGCATCCTGAAGAATAAAGTGCTTCAGAAACATTTAAAGTGCATCAAAACATATAGAGTGCAACCCCTTACCTTCCTATTGCATTTAACATTATAATTTAAGAAGTTCATACGAAAGCACTTATGCATCAAAAATCAAGCAAGCCTCGTTCATTTATTAAGAAAGGTCACTCAAAAAAGCAAGTTGATCATATACAAAGCTACAGCTCTAGTTTCTATGTAGATGGTGTATCAGTGGTTGGTGAAAAGGTTAATGCAGTAGATTTGTTGGCCAAGAACAAAGTGTTTTGTACTGTCCTGATCAATGGTAAACCCAAGGAGCTCAAGGTGGACACTGGTTAAAAGTGCAATGTTATGTCAGCAGAAACATTTGCTGGAGTAAGAGCTGGTGAACAACTTCATTTGGTCAACTGTGCAAAGCTTGTTGCTTATGGAGGTGCAGAGATTCAAGTTGAAGGCTCAATAATGATTTCATGCTTTTCAGCTGGGAACAGTTACAGCTTGCAATTTTATGTAGTCAGAAGACCTGTGCAGTCATTATTAGGTCTCAGAGACAGTTTAAGAATGAAACTGCTTTATTTTACTAAAGAATTCCATCATGTAAGCACATGTCCAAGTTCCAGTTTCACCAATGCTATTTTCTCAGAGTATGCTGATATTTTCGAAGACAAGCTAAGCAAACTTCCAGTTGTGTACTCCATGAAATTAGACCCAGAGGTCAGCCCAGTGGTCAGACCAGTGAGAAAAGTTCTGATAGCTATTCAGGGCAAAGTCAAGGTCCAGTTAGATAAAATGATGCAATAAGTTGTGATTTGTCCAGTTACAGAACCAACTGAATGGGTATCTTCCATGGTAGCTGCTCATAAGAAAAGCTCAGATGAAATCAGTATATGCATTGACCCAAGAGACTTAAAGCATTAAAGAGGCCCCACCATTCTATGCATACAGTCGAGGAGGTTGTTACCCTCATGCCAAATGCCACTGCTTTTTTCTGTCTTAGATGCAAAGAGTTCATTTTGGCAAGTAATGCTTGATCACAAATCTTCACTACTGACTACATTCAGTACCCCATTTGGTAGATACCGATTTTTCAGAATGCGTTTTGGAATAAATTCTGCCAGTGAAGTCCTTCAGCGTGCAATGGAGCAAATTCTTTCAGGTTATCTGTGGCTATAATAGTTGGTGATTTACTAACTGGAGGTAATGGTGAAGCAGAGCATGACAGAAACCTCAGGAAAGTTCTGGACAGAGCGTATGAAGTGAACCTAAAGCTCAATCCTCTGAAATGTAAATTCAGCCTACCAGAAGTTACTTATGTAGGTCATTTATTTACCAGTACAGGCTTATGACCAGAGGCTTCCAAACAAGCAGCCATTCTTGAGATGCCAGCTTCTGACAATGTCCAAGCCTTACAGCGCTTCTTTGGTATGGTTAACTATTTGGGCAAGTTTATACCAGACTTCAGTGAATTATCAGTGCCTTTAAGGGAGATGACTCGCAAAAATGTTGTCTGGTCATAGTTGGAACAACACCAGAGAACATTTGATGACCACACAAAATTGCCAGTTCACTTATGTTAAGATATTGTGATGTCCACAGACCAGTAATTATTTCCTCTGATGCTTTAAAGTTTGATCTTGGTGCAGTCATTCTTCATGAGGGCAGACCAGTAGCCTATGCATCTAGAACTCTTATCCAAACTGAGATGCAATATGCTCAGATTGAGAAGGAACTTTTGATAATTGCGTTCATATATTTGAAATTCCATGATTATATTTATGGCTGAGCTATCCAGATTGAGACTGATCATCAGCCTCTAGTCACTATTTTAAAGAAGCCTATGCATACAGCTCCAACAAGAATACAAAGAATGATACTCAAATTACAAAAGTACAACTTCAAAATGGTCTATACAAAAGGTAGACTTCTTTATCTGGCTAATACCTTATCCAGATATCCCAGAAATTCCACAGAAAAGCTTGATGTAGAGAATTTTGATTTCAATGTCATAGAGGTGTGTAATTTTTCTACCACAAGCTCGATGAGCAAAGAGATCATATAAAGACTTATCTAGTTTTGCAAAATCTCAACCACTTCATCAATGTTGGATGGCTGACAAAGCAATCTTGTGTACCAATAGAAGTGCAACCTTATTTTCCTTACAGAGATGAGATGTTGATGGAAGATAGTATCATTTTCAAAGGTCTAAAGGTTATCGTTCTTACTTCCTTACAACATGAGTACATCCAGATTTTGCATTGTGGCCACCCAGGTTCTGAAGCTACCAAAAGAAGGGTGATAAGACTAGTATTTTGGCCTTCTCTGTCGAAAGACATTGATAAATTGCTTTCATCTTGTTCAGTATGCAATAGTACTAAACTGCATTTGAAAATAGAGCCACTTCAGCTAAGCCATATTCCTGAGCTACCTTGGTCAACAGTAGCCACTGACATATTTGAGTGGAACAATCAGAATTACTTAGTATTGGTAGACTCTTATTTGAACTGGTCAAAGATCAATCTGCTACCTAACCTAATCTCCAGTATTGTTATTACTAAGCTGAAATGTCACTTCTCAATCCATGGTAGTCAATACAAAGTTATTTCTGACAGTAGTCCCCAGTTTACCAGTCAGTTATTTCAGAAATTTGCAAAAGAGTGGGACTTTATCTACAAATGGCCTGGCTGAGCATCCAGTACAAAGTGCAAAGCAATTATTAGAGCGGTCAAAGTGTGACAATACCGATATCTTCATGAATGTGCTTAATTTTAACTCATTAACCCCGAGTACCTTCTCATGGCGCCTCTGCGCTTAACACTGTGCCCGCCATGAGAAGATAGGAATTCCATTATGTTAATCCCGAGTGCCTTCTCCCAGCGCAGTTAACATTGCAATCAGATAGTAACTCCACTGTTGAAAATTAAATTGAAAAAGTAACTGAACTTTGTCAGGTACCTTGTCAGCTTAATTTTCAGCATGGAGTTACATGGTGTTAGCATTTTAGTTTTTGGAGAAAATCGGCTTGCAAATCACTCTGTACTTTCTTCTCCATAGCAAGCCAATTTTCTGTGTGTTTAATCAAGTAAGCCATTGTGACCAATCCAAAATACCACTAGCTTAACACCTCCACCAGTGACGTGGAAATCCTTTGTTGTTGGATAATAAATAGGGGGTTCAACAGTAAAAATTCCCTTTCCTTTTCTTGCTTGTGCAAAATTTAGTGCTGGATCCCTCTATTTATTTTTGCTGGACACTTCACTGAATGGGAGTCCTTCTACAGCAGAAAGACCTGCACCAGAGATTTGTCTGTGCTAGTCCCTTCTCCAGACCATTTCACCCAATCCAGAATAAGGTAGGATGGTGCCAGCTTTACTTCTCTCAATGTCAAATTATTGCTTTAGGCAGACAAAGTATACATAACTGAGCTTGGGTATGTTGTATGTCGAGGTTAGGTAAAAAAAAAAAAAAACACAATGCTATGCTGAAACTGTGCATAAAGGGTTTTTTTGCATCAGGTTTACTATTTTTTTTTTTTTAATGTAAATGTCACACTGAGCTTCATATTTTAAATAGGTTGTGATACAAGTGGGCCACCCATAAAATATAGTGTTTCTAACAAGTTGTTTGCTGTTATGTATTTACGTATAGAGGTCTCTGCTATGCTGGATTTGTATATATCCATTAACATTTGCTAATCAGGGTATGCACGTTTTTCATGCATTCCATATCGTAAAGCAAGTTACACTACATACAAGTAATATTAGAGCCAATTCCTATCCTTGACTCCATAAAACTTTAGCTTGTAGAGTCTTTGGTAGCTTACATAATTTTTATTTATTTATAATTCTTTACCGGGGTGTTGCACTGATTTCAGTGAACCACAGGCACCAGTTCATGAAATTAGTATTGTTTTAATCTTTGCTGTCAGCCACAAGTGCTCTTCATAGCACCACAATGTGCCCAGCAATAATAACCCCTGCAATTTGTATGGAATTAACATGTATCGGTGAGATATCTAAATGCAGTTGTAGATTATGTTGTTATAAGATCCCCTTGTTCCTACTACTGTTAGAATGGTCTTTCTTCCACATTGCTGTCATTCTGCCTGCAAATCCTCATATTTTATGAAACGAGTGTTCCAAATTATTTGGAGTGCCAGTGCTCAAACCGGAAAGCTTGCCGTTCTTGAACAGATCTACTGGTACAGCTAAACAGCTGAAACAAAGGAATGAATCTTTTGATTCACATTGGAGATGGCCTTATGAGATAAAGTACTAATGACTAGTATACAAGCCAGACTATAGGGAGTGTATGAACGGGGTTTTGTTTTAGATGGAATCCAGTTATTCTCCTTTTGCTTCTGTAAAATGTATTGCTAAAAAAGAGACTTTAAAAGTGCATTTCATGAAATCAGCTAGGTAACATAATGCTGTAGTAATACAGTATACTTTTGAGTTGTATGTAAAGCATAACATGCTAAAAGATGGTCGACATTAATGATGCTGCTGCTTCCAGTGATTCAATTAAATGATTTTTTTTGCAATGGTAGCTGCTATGGGGTTTTTGAGTCAAGGATATCTCTGGATTTAATTTCTTTTAACCATCAAATGGCCTGGTTATTAATTTGTCTTGTTAACTTCTTTTTAGAGTACTTTATTTATTGGAAGAAGAGTGGTTGTAGATGCGTGTTTGTGTGGTGTGGGTTAGAAACTGTGATTCTCTTATTGGAGGGAAACCCTGAGTAACGCTTTTGTTTAGTGGTATGCATTTTCCTATTGCTTGTGATAAAATGCAATCACCAAAACTATATATTTTTTTATGTTAAGAATGCTTGCATACTTGCAGTGTTGGGTGCGATGTGACTTTTCGTTGGAAAGTGAGTGGATGATACATTTCTGAAACTTGATCATGCAGTTGAATGTCTAATATTACTAAAGAGTTTTTTTCTAATTTGATAATGCATATGCATATCACAGTTGGGAACTTGGAGACTCTTCAGCTCGGTCCCATAGTGCTGCTGTCGTAGGTAAGCATGGCATCAGGGGTGCCACTGTGATGCAGTTTTTCCCTCTGGGAAAGGACACATGCAAAAAGACAAAGCCTGAGTCAGTCCTGGTCTTTTCACATGTTGTCTTGTGTAGCTATCCACTCAGTCTCCCTTTCTTCAGCTGTAGTAAATGTATGTAGGTCAGGGTAGTGAATGTATGAATGTCAGAGCAGCAATTAGTAAGTTACTTCCGTCCCTCACCCCTTAGGTCCATTGCTGAATGGGCACATGTAAAGAGAAAAGGCAGAGGTAAAGCAGACTGCTGACACTGAAGGAGGTCACAAGACACGAGTGGTATCAGCAGTCTGAGTGGGCAGCCAGCACAGGTATGGGACACTTCAGATAACCACCAGCTGGAGCCCCATGCCTGTCCTTGGCATATTAGTGGAGCAGCAGTCCTTACCCTGCTTTTTCTCTTTATATCTGCCCTTTCTTTGCCCCCTTGTCAGTGTCCACACATGCAGTATTTCATCTAAGGTAAGGTAAAACTGTATCTTCTGCTGTTCTGGGAATCATTGGAAAAGGAGCAGCTAAAACCCTAAGCTGTCCCATCGCAGAATCTTGTGTTGGTGGATGCATCACAGGGGGCATACCCAGCCACCATGGATCTTATGATCTACCTAGATTGCAGCTGGGAACTTGGAGACTTTTTAGCTTGATCCCATAGTGCTGCTGTCCTAGGTAAGCCTGGCATCAGGGGTGCCTCTGTGATGCAATGTTTCCCTCAGAGAAAGGACACATGCAAAAAGACAAAAGTCTGGGTCATTCTTGATCTTTTCACATGTTATCTTGCTGTAGCTCTCCACTCAGTCTCCCGCCTTCAGGTGTAGTAAATGTATGTAGGTCATGGTAGTAAATGTATGAAGGTCAGGGCAGCAATTAGTAAGTTACTTTTGTCCCTCATCCCTTAGGTCCATTGCTGAATGTGCACATGTAAATGGAAAAGGCAGAGTGCTGGCATTGTATGCAATTGGGAGTCATTACTGCTACCAGCAGTCTGAGTGGGTAGCCAGCACAGGTATCGGACACTTCAGATGCCCATGACCTGAAGCCCCATTCCTGTCCTCTGCATATTAGTGGAGTGGCAGTCCTTACCCTGCTTTTTCCGTTTACATGTGCCCTTTCTGTGCCCCCTTGTCAGTCATTGTGTGTAGTTTGGTGTTTACACAGGTAGTAGGTATGTACCTCTGCAGTGTCATCACCACTTATGTACCTAATGCAAAGAATACTGCCCTTGTGAATAGGATGGAAGCTTTGGATGGGCTAACCAGGTAATGCATATGATATACATATATATGTAGTCTTCCAATGCATCTGTCAAACATCAGTAGTAATCTGTTTGCATTTTCTTTCCTGTGCAAGTTTGTCTACCTTTTGACACTGACATGGCTTCAGGACTAGGACAACGACCAGTGAGAGTGTGGGTATGTGGCCATTCCTACATTCACTGGGCTGCCAGCCATGCCTTCAAAACTGAAACTTAGCACAGCTTGAGCTTCCCCACATCCAGTGTGAAGGTATACTGGATTGCAGGAAGAGGTATGCATTGGAGCGGAGTACTGCAGTTGTTGGAAGAAAAGTGTTCCATCTACCCTGAGCCCAACATTCTTGTGCTGCACATTGGAGGGAATGATGTCATCAGTCAACCACTCGGAAGGCTATGGTTTCAAATCACAGCAATTTTTGAATACCTGCAGTCGTGGTGGCCACGTTGTCATTTTGTGTGGTCTGATATAATTCCTTGACAGATATGGAAAACAGCAAACAGTCAACAGGCAGCTCACAAGGCCAGACATTTACTGAATCGGTTCATGCATGGCTTGATGCACAGGGTTGGTGGATCTACAATCTGCCATGACAGCATCACCATGGAAGATGTTCACCTGTTCAGAAGGGATGGCATTCACCTAACTGAGGAGGGCATTGCGTTGTTCTTGACTGACCTCCACAATGGTGTGAGGAGAGCAATGCAGGATTGGTAGCATGCAGCTTGTGAGAAGAATGGAAAACACCCATGACCATGTAGGACCAGTATAGTAAGTAAAACTCTATTATGAAATGTGTTGTGTAGAATATATTTTTCTGAGTTTGGCAAATGACTGTGGTAAGGAGCTGGTGAGGATGCTGAGAAAGAAAAAGAAGTTATGTCTTACCATAACGTTCCATCTGTATTGTTGATCCTCGTTCAGTTATTACGCATGGGTATCGGTTCCGAGCTCAGAACCGAGCTGGCCATTTTCCAAGCTCGCGTCATCTTCAAATTCTCGAGCTAAACTCTTACCCACAACCCCCCCCTCCCTATTACCTCAGACTGAGTTTGCAAGTCAAAGAAGGTAGAGGCTACCTCTGGTCAAATATCCTAAGAGAACTGGATGGTGAGATCCACTAGAAACCACAGGAGGGGGAAGGAGGGAGGGTCATAATGACTGAATGAGGATTAACAATATCAAATAAAGAAGTTATGTCTTACTATAACATTCCAGAGTCCCCAGCTACTTCTATTCCTGGGAGGCTCTCATGGAAGGACATTCCTGAGCACCATAGAACCGAAAGATGCTCTTCCCCTGGAGGCCAAATCCAATTTGTAATGATTTATGAAGGTGTGATACGTAGCCCAAGTTGCAGCTGCACAGATATCATGTAAAGAAGCTCTGGCATGGAAGGCAGCAGAAGTTGCCACTGACCTTGTTGAATGAGCTTTCATGGTAGTAGGCAACGAGATATTACGTTGTGTATAAATAAAGGTCACACAGTCCTTCAACCATCTGGCTAATGTGACCTTAGCAACAGCAGATCCTAATCTAGGTCCAGAAAAGGCCAAAAATAACTGACCAGATTTAAGAAAGGGTTTAGTCCTGTTTAAGTAAAAATGGATTTGCCTGTGTATATCTAGGGTATGTAGGCAATACTCTCCTCTATTTGAATGATTGGGAAAGAAAACTGGCAAGTCAATAGCTTGATTAATGGACATTTCAGAGATCACTTTAGGCAGAAAAGATGGATTAGTTCTCAGAGACACTATCTCTTTGAAAAATCAAGTATGGACTCTTGATACATAAAGCTTGAAGTTCAGAAATACATCTGGCAGAAGTAATAGCGACCAAAAACAAGGTTTTCCATGACAAATACTTGAGGTCACAAGAAGAGGCTGGTTCGAAAGGTGACATTGTCAGAGCTTGTAGAACTAATAATAAATACCATGGTTGAATAGGTTCTCTAAAAGGTGGCTTCAGATGATGCACAATTTATGGGACATAAGAGAGGAATCTTGGACACCCTCATGAAAATTAGAAATTGCAGCCAAATGAACTCTAATGGTAGAGGCCGATAGACCCGACTGAAACAGGTCGGCCAGGTAGTCTAGTATTATCAACATTGGTGCTGAAAAGGGGTCTACTTGTTTATCTTTCAGCCAACAGGTAAATCTTTTCCACTTGCTTTGAAAAGCAATTCTATTGGAAGACTTATGAGAAGCAATGAGAATATCACGTACAGATAAAGAAAGATAATTCTGCCTGGCAATCAAGGTAATTGGAGTAGCCAAGCTGTGAGCTACAGGCTGTTCAAGTTGGGATGAATCAGGTTCTGTGGGTGTGAGATCAACTCCGGGGTTGGATGGAGAATCCATGGTCGATCTAGTAGGTGAGGCCAAAGGAAGGGGAACCAAATCTGTCGAGGCCAATATGGTGCTATGAGGATCACCTTGCTCTTCAACCAACGGGCTTTCTTCAGAAACTGGGGAATGAGGGAAAATGGTGGAAATGTGTAAAGAAGACCCGAGGGCCAATCGTGGACTAGAGCATCCCTGGGTGACAGTCCCGGTGGGGGAATCAGGGTGAAGTAGTTGCTGCATTTGTAGTTGGTCGGGGATACAAAGAGGTTGCATCAAGGATGGCCTCAGTGGTTGAAGATCTCCACCATTATCAAGGGATTCAGGGACCACTCGTGAGGTTGAAGAATGCACCTGCTGAGTCTGTCTGCTATCACGTTGGAACTCCCGGGAATGTGCGTTGCTAGATGAAAGTGGTTGGTAGCCATCGCCCATTGCCATATTCTCATGGCCTCTCAACAAAGGGGGTAAGATTTGGTTCCACCTTGCTTGTTGATGTACCAGACCACCATCATGTTGTCTGATTGAATCGCAATTGTCCCAGACGGCAGCAGGGGATAGAATGCTTGCACCACCAGAAGCACCGTCCTCAGCTCTAGAACATTTATATGCAGATGGGCCTCCAGTTTGGACCAAGTGTCTTGGACTGTCTGTCCCTGACATAGCCCCCCCATCCCATCAGGGAGGCGTCCGTGGTCACTGTGGTCTTGGGTTGCTGGGAGGAGAAGGGGCGAGACCATTGTGAGAGGTTGTGTGTCATCCACCAATTTAAATCCTGTTTGCACCTGTGGGTTACTCGAATCATGGCCGAAAGAGGATGCTAAAAAGGATACCATTGGGTGAGCAGTAGCCATTGTAGAAGTCTCATATGAAACCTGGCCAGGGGAACAATGGTGATGGAGGCTGCCATGGAACCTAACAGCTGTAGAACCGAGTGAGCCATGGATTTTTCCTTTGAATGGATTGGAATTAGTTGTTGCTTTATCCTTAGAATTCTGTGTTCTGGAATAGCAGCTCTGCAGTTTTTTGTGTCCAAGATAACCCCTATGAATTCTGTCGACTGAGATGGGGTGAGATTGGATTTCTGCCAGTTTATAGTTATGCCTAGCCTTTGAGTAGCAAGGAGAGAGTATGCCAGGGCTTTTTCCAGTAGATGTCTGGTGGGGGTGGAAATGAGCCAGTCATCTAGGTATGGAAATGCCTGGAATCCTTGAAGTTGCAAGTGAGCTATGACAACTGCCATGCACTTTGTGAACACTTTAGGGGATGTAGAGAGTCCGAAGGGCAGCACTCTGAACTGGTAGTGACTGGCTCCTGCACAGAAGTGCAGAAATCTTCTTTATGGCCTGTCTACCTTTATGTGGTAGTACACATCTCGAAGATCTATAGAGCACATCCAATCGTCTTTTTCCAAAAGCGGGAGGATAGACTGTATTGTGACCATCCAGAATTTTTGTACTCTCACAAACTTGTTCAATACACTGAGATCCAAAATTGGTCTCCAGTCCCCGATTTTCTTTGGCACCAAAAATAGTCTTGAGTAGAATCCGGATCCTATCTGGTCTGGAGGGACTATCTGGATGACTCTTTTTCTTAGCAGCTTTTCTATCTCTAGTGCTGCTTCTTCCCTTTGACTGGGTGGATGGGACAAAGATCAAAGGGGATATGATAACCTCTGGTTATAATCCTTTGCACCCAAGAATCAGTGGTGATGGTTAGCCAGGCAGAAGGGTACAAGGAGAAACGTCCCCCAACCACCTCCAGAGGAAAGGAGTTGGGCCACTTTTCAGGAGCGCTGATAGGATTGACCAAGGAAAGAATCCCTGGAACCCTGGTTATGCGGACCCCCTCTGCCCCAAAAGGATTGTCTTCCCTGTGAGTTTCCCCCTCTGCCTCTGAGGGAGAACTTGGCCTGTGTGTCAAGGAAAGGACCCTGAGATTTCTTGAACCATATCTTCCCACTCATTTGGTTTTGGGAGAAAGCACATTGGGGGGAAGAATAACGGACACCTACAGCAGAAAGGGTCTTACCGTCCTGTTCACATCTGGCCAGTGTGCTTTTAACTTTGGGCCCAAACAATGAGGAGGCCTCAATGGGGGCATTAAGAAAGGAAGACTTAAATGGTTCCGTGCAGTTGCACAAGCACATACAGGTGTGTCATCTCAAGACCGCAGCTGAACCCGCTGCTCTAGCTGCTCCTTCTGATGCGTGAGATATCAATCGCATAGAGGAGTTAGATATAGATTCAATGGTGGCCAGCTGAGAGGCCACTTTGTCATGGACCTCATCAGACACAGCACCAGCCAAGGTTTCAGAGAGCTCAGAAACCAGATCCCTCTGAAGGCTGGTAAAATGTGCCATATAATTCAGGGACTTGATAGCAAAGGTCGCTGAAGCAAAGGTGCGCTTCCCTATCCTGTCCAGGGCCTCTTTGTTAGGTGGATGGACAGTCTGGCTTTCTTCTTCTGCCAGATCATTTTTTGTTGCGGCTGCCACCACCAAAGCATCCACAGGAAGACCTTTGGACCAATGGGGATCCAAAGCAGGAGGACAAGTTCATCGGCATGTGGAGTAACCCAGGAGGTAGGGGGCTGGGCGCGAAAGGCCTGCAGGAACACAGATTCCTCAGAGGTCAGATTAGAGGACTGCCAATCACCTCTCTGTTTCAGGATTTTGAGGATATCACCGAAGGATACCTTAGAGGGTGACCAAGGGGATCCTTCCCCCTCATCAAAATCTGTGTCTTTCGTGAGGGACTCCTCTGTGGAGTCCATGTGCTTCCTATTACACAAACTTTTCCGGTGGACCTCCTCAGTGGGACAAGCTGGAGAAGACAATGGAAAAGGGATACCTAAGGGAATATGTCCTGCGGCCTCTGCACCCGGTGTCTGCTAGGTGCGACTTGTGAAACCAGTGTACCAGAGGAGGGCAAAGGTATAGACAGTCCAGAATCGCCAGCAGCAGTGAAAGCCTTCTCCATCAGTTGGAAGGCTGGTCCACCAGAAGAGGAGTGCATGTCTAGGACAGGGGTCAACCCTCCCCTAAGTGGCTCAGGCTGCCGACCTGGAGTCTCTGGATGGCTGTGGAGCAGCAAACTATGCATGTCACAACTGACATCCTGGGTCATAGCAAAACTTTCCTGCAATGAAGGCAACAGCGGTTCCTTAGTGAGATCCATAAAGGGAGCCGCAGACGGGGAAGACTGTGCTATATCCATGGACTTCAAAGGCAACGAAGGAGGAGAATAAGAAGGGGTCTTTGGAGATGGGTGATCACCTCCCAAGGAAGGATAGTTCCTGAGGGCTGGGATACCTCTGGCCAAGAATGCCTGGTCCACAAGACGCAACACATTATGTTCGGAAAGGCTTCTAATGGACCTCACAGAGACTGAGGGAGAAACAGGCCTGTCCACAGAAGAGGCAGACTCGGTGCCCATCTCATCAGACTGCACCGAGTACAATGGTGCCGAGAGGGACTGGACTACTGTTGTTTGCACCAAAGAAGTCATTGGTGCTGAGGTCATGGTCTGCACTGACACAGGGATCAGTGCCAAAGTGGTTGCCGGTGCCAAAGCTGGAACTGACAAAACTGGAGTCAACAATAAAGGCGTCGGTTCTGAGGAAGATCTTGGAGCCGACGTGGTCAAGGTCTGAGCCAACTGAACGGTCGGTGCCGATAAAGTAGTAATGGTCTGAACCAAGGAGCCCCTCAGTGCTGATATATAGAAGGCTGCAGGAGAAGACGGAGCCGGAATCACTAATGGAGCTGAAGGCCTCGGTGCCGAGGGTCTATGCACCGAAAGAGCTGGGGCTTACTGAGAGAGCTCCGGAGCTGAAACTTTAGCCTTTTTAGGTTTTGGTTGGTGGGAGTCCCCAGCCAGGGACAAAGGCAAAGATTTAGCATTAGTAGAAACATCTAAAGTTTTCTTATGGGCTCTAGGAGGGGTTGAGACCCCCGACCCAGAAATAGCCTATGAAAAGGGAGATTTTAGAAGTCCCTTCAGTAGCAGCTTGTTTTTCCTTTCCAACAAGGTTTTATTAGAAAAGTTCTCAAAAATAGTACAGGGTGGGTCAACAGACAAATGGGAAGCTCCCAAACAATAAACACACAAAGAGTGTGCATCAGAAGTAGGCAGTTTGTATCCACAATTAGAACACCGCTTAAACCCCAGACTACATTTCTTATCTGTCATGACAGCAAATTAATTAATAGAGAAAGATACCAGCAATGGTACAAGAGAGTACTCAAAGGTATGAGAGAAAAGGGGAAGGGATTACCAATGATGGTAAGAGAGAATACCTTGCGGTAAAATTGGTAAAGAAAAAGGCAGAAAACCTGAAAAAATTATTAACACTAGATGCGATAGGGTAAGAGACGATAAAATATGAACTTTCCTGACAGAAAAGTAATCTGTAAAACTATTAAACAAGAATTGAAAGTACTTAGCTCAAGAGAAGTAGCTTGACACGACCAAATGGCAACGCGGCAAATGAAATCTGAGGTAACAGGGAGAGGGGGATTGTGGGTAAGAGTTTAGCTCGAGAGTTTGAAGCTGATGAGAGCTTGGAAAATGGCCAGCTCAGTTCCAAGCTCGGAACCGATACCCATGCGTAAGGAATGAACGAGGATTAACAATATCAGATCAACTGTTTCAGGAGAGTGCTACCACGTACAATCTAATATGTCAGTGACCATCCTGTAATGCTTCTTTTTTTAGTTTGCTTTTATCAAGCATGTGTAGAGTTTAGATGCCAGGAAGGGCTTACTAATACAGAACTTGATCCCTTAGGTCCATTGCTGAATGGACACATGTAAAGAGAAAAGGCATAGGTAAGGCAGACTGCTGATGCTGAAGGAGGTCATGAGACTGCAGTGGTATCAGCTGTCTGAGTGGATAGCCAGCACAGCTATTGGACAAATTAGATGGCCTTGCCTGCCACTGAAGTCCCATGCCTGTTCTGGGTTCATTAGTGGAGTGGTGGTCCTTACCTTGCTTTTCTTTTTACATGTACCAATTCAGTAGTATGTTGGCTACACCAAGAATGTGTATATTTACAATCATATGTGTCTACATGGTAAAACAACTGGTTCTGAATGCTGTACACATGTACAAATATCAGTTTTGTTAGGACCCAGGTTATGGAAATTATGATTTTTTTCATATCTTGGTAAATAACTTTGCAAGGGCGAATCTGAATGTGCTAAGTAATGCCTCATTTTGAAGACAGCATTGCTGGTTCCAACATGGTAAAAGAATTGTGCATGTATGTTGTACACTTGTGCAGATATCAAAGTTTGTTTTGGAGTTAGGTTATGGAAATTATGATTTTTTTCATATTTTGGTAAATAACTTTGCAAGGGAGCATGTCAATGTACCAAGTAATACCTCATTTTGAAGACAGTGTTACTCCATACAGCATGGTAGAAGAACTGTGTCTGTGTACTGTACACATGTACAGATATCACAGTTTGTTTAGTCTTGTAGGATTATTAAACTTATACATTTCCAATACTTAGGTTCATAGGTTGGTACTAGGCTATCGGCCCTAGGGCCTATGCAAGCCTAGCCATAACAATTCCCCGGATATTTCTTCCCACATTTACTTCTCCAGGTCCCTGTCTAGCAGGGCGACTGACATGATCCCCGGGGTGAATTTCCTATCTCCCATCCAATCATCAAGGTTCCTTTTGAAGAGGGCCAGTGAGGCGCTCTGCTTGATATGTATGGGCAGTCTATTCCAGAGTATGGGGAGTCTCTGGGTCAGGAACCTATCCCTCCAGCATGTTTTGTTCATTGTGATGACAAGGTTTGGATCCCTGGAGCGTGTGACTCTGCGGGATTGGGATTTCTTTAAGTGGAGCATTCCAACAGCTCAGGATTTGACATGGCCTTGTATGTTAAGCAGAGATCGCCTCTGAGTAGACAATATGCCACAGAGTATAGCTGAAGTTTGTTTAGATGGTCAGTATATGGCATCTGCTTTAGGCCTGTGATTCTTTTAGTGAGGTATTTCTGTGGCCTTTCCAGCTGTTGCAGATGTCTTGTGAGGTACATACCAAATGGGGCATTATACTCTATAATGGGTCTAATGAGGGATGAGTACAGTGGGATAATGACCTACTTTTTTCGGGATGAAAAGCTCTTAGTGATGAGGTGTGCCACATAGAAGGATTTCCTGACTGTTGTGGCAAAGTTGTTATCGAAAGTGAGACCACTGTCCACCTGTGTCCCTAAGTCTCGCATCACACTTTCAATGTTTAGTGTCCTGCCACCTATGTGGTAATTCATGGGTACATGTTTTTTCCAAAGGGGATAACTATACATTTCTTGGCATTAAGCTTGAGCCCATGGCTCTGGCACTAGGCATCTGTTTCTGTAAGGCCCTTTTGTAGAATATCCATATAATTTGGGGATTCAATAATGGCTCCCAGTTTGCAGTCATCTGCAAACTTTGTTAGCCAGAGTCCCTTAGTCTTGGCCTGTACTTCAGAGAAGTAGATGCCAAACAAGAGTGGTCCCAGGACTGAACCCTGAGGTGCTCCACTTGTCACTTGTCTGGAGCTGGATTTGGAGTCGGGTACTTTTACTGTCTGGGTTCTGTCAGTAAGCCAGTTAGCAACCCATCGAGTGATGTAGGGATTTATGCCCAGCTTAGTAAGTTTATCTATGATTCCAGAGTGGGGGATGGTGTCAAAGGCCTTGGCGAGGTCCAGATAGGCTGTGTGGACTGCCTTACCCTCGTCCACAGCTCTGGAGACTGATTCGAAGAAGTCAATCAGATTCAGGAGGCAAGATCGGCCCTTCACAAACCCAAACTGGGTGGGGTCCAGTGTTTGAAGGTTGCCAATGTCTTTGTTTATAAGTTCCATGATAATGCGTTCCATGCCCTTGCAAATCAGGCTTGTCAGACTGATGGGACGGTAGTTCCCGGGATCCAAGGTGGATCCTCCCTTGTGGAGCGGGATAACTGTAGCTGTGCACCACTCAGTGGGCATGAAGCCTGAGGTGAGGCTATGATTAAACATGACACTTAGGTGAGGTGCCAGTTCATTTTGTAGTTCATGTAGTACATAGCCTGGGATGTCATCTGGTCCCATGGAGGCTGTATTCTTAGCTTTGGAGAGTGCGGTTTCTACCTGTGTGGCCGTGATTATCAGAATTTGGCAATCTTTTGGTATTGAGATGGGCCCTTTAGGGGGTGAGAGTGGGGTGAAGTTGGCACTAAATCAATCTGCCAGGATATTGGCAATATCTTTGGGATCAGTATATTTAATGCCATTCTGTTGTAACTCAGAGCAGATCTGAGCATTGCCATTTAGATTCTTGACATAACTATAGAATGCCTTGTGGTTGTCTATGGAATCTTTGGCAATTTTATTTTCGTAACTAGCTTTTGAGGATTTTATGAGGGATCTCAGCTTCTTACTGAGGCTGGTGAGGGAGTTTATTGCATCTTGGGATTTTCCTCTTTTTTGCAACAGTTTCTTCCTTCTGTTGTATAGTTTTTTAATAGCAGGAGACCACCAGATTGGCTTCCTTTTTTTGGAGAAGAGCATCTTGGTTCTATTTCGGATGGCACAATTCATGCACGAGTGGATGTGCTCATACAGTGCCTTAGTGTAGGATTCTGCAGTCGAACTTCCAGATCCCGTCTGAGTGGGTGTTGTGAAGTTTGTCACTTCTGACTTCAGTAGCTTGAAGTTGGCTTTGGAGAAGTTTTTTAAGGAGGTTTCCTTACTGGGGGGGGGGGATGTGGATGTCAAGGGTGATTTGCTTATGGTCAGACCTGACCAATGAGGGGGTTACCACTGGTGTGGAGCATCTATCTCCCATGCTGGCAATGACCAGGTCTAGGATATTGGAGCCCCTGGTGGGACAATGGATTAGTTGATCCAGGGCATTGGAATTTATGAATTCCAAGAACCGTTGGGAAAAGGAGTTGGTACCTGAGTAGTTTTCCCAATTAATGGCAGGGTAGTTGAAATCACCCAGTATTAGGGTATTTGGTTGTATCTTAATATTTTCCAGTATATTTAGAAAGGTGTAGTGAGAATCTTGGGGCATGGTTGGGGATCTGTAGCAAACTACAATTTGGATTGCAGTCTTACCTAGTGTTAGTTGCACCTGGAGAATTTCAGATGCATTGTGTTGGGCAACTAGCCTGGAGGTGTGAATATCCTTGGTGAATATGGACACTCCTCCACCTTTAGTGTTTTGGTCCTGGTTTTGTGGCCGAAAAGTGTGGTAAGAATTGTACCTGGTATTGCAGGGGTGCTCTCTGGAACTTTGAACCAGGTCTCAGTTACTGCACAGATATCGATGTTCTCCATTTTTAGGAGTGCCTCAAGAGAGTGCATTTTGAGGTTTAGACTTCTAGCATTGAGTAGCATTACCTTCAGATTTTGCCTGCTTCTATCTGTTACGGTGGTGGTTTTATCTTTTGAACCTTGCCTAAAAAAGGCACTATAGGGGTGGCAAGAGCTTTAGCCAGTAACCTGAATCCCAGGGGTGACAGGTACAGACCATCTCTGGCAAAGCATTGTGGTTTGTCAATCATGTCTTCCCAGGCAGACAAATACTGGATCCCCTTTGAATGACACCAGAAGTTTAGCCAATTGTTGAAGTGAATCATTTTGTCCTTATAATGTGGTATCATTGTGGGCAAAGGCAGGATGCTACTCAGGGCTAGGGTCATACCTGCCTGGGTCACATGATCCAAGAGCTCTTCCATATCTCTTTTCATGTAGTCCAGGGAGGTACGTCCCAAGTCATTCACTCCAGCATGGACAATGACAGAATCATATCTGTACTTGTTGTGGAGTGACTTGAGTGCATGCGTTATGTGGTGGATCCTGGCACCTGACAGGCAGCTGACTGTAATTTTCTCCTTGTTCAGTCTGGTGAGTGGGACATCAGTGTGCCTGACTATAGAGTCGCCTATGACTAAAGTGTTGGGTACATTGTCTTGCCTTAGGGGCTGTTGTTGGGTGGCACACTGGTGTTGTGAGCTATGTGTCACTTTGGTTGTGACTGGTGTTTGTTTGCATTTCGGCTTCAGAGGTCCTTGTTGCTTGGGCAGGTTAATGTTAAGGGCCTCCGCATATGTGGGTTTAGTGTTGCTATGTGTGGGTGTTGATGGTGTGGGTTTTGAAGGGCTATGAGTTGCTTGAGGTGTGATGCAGGTGTTAACCTTCTCCTATTGACTGTCTAGCACAATCTTGGCCAGAGATAGCTTTGCTTCCAGTTTGGCTATGTAAGTGCATCTCTCGCAGTTTGTAGTGTTGGGTGGTAGGAGGAGAGGATTGTCTGTGTACATGAGGCAGTTGCCACATTGCCCCAGTATGCCCAGATTCACCAGGTGGACAGGAGAAATCACCGGAAGCTGACCCTTGGACATGCCTGTTTAGGTGCTTTTATGTAAAGTTTAAGAGCTGTTTTCCCTTACCTTTGCAAGGTACTTTGCAATTATAAGCTGTTTAGTGCCTATGATTAATTTCTCCTTATTGACAAGGAGAGCTGAGTGCTTGTTTCTGTTTCAGGCTTCCTAGTGCTTTCCAGCAGGTTCTAGAGCAAGTGCTAGTCACAGGGGTTCAGATTTTAGTGCTACTACTGAGAAACCAGCTAGTTTTAAGGGAAAATTTGAAGAGCAGACTTTTTGGTACCTGAAATACTTTAACTGTAGCCTCGCAGTGCTGCACGATGTGAAAAATGTGCAAACACACACGTCTTTAAGCCAGAAAGTTGAAAGGGATAGAAATCAGCCCAAAAGGCTAATAAAATTACAATTTCAGAGCTGGAAACCACTCCTCTAGCGTTAGATAGGCAGTACAATGCTCACCAGTCCCACTGGTAGGCAGTAGGACTTCCCTCTACCAATGCAAGGTCTGGATAGCTCTGAGCACAGAAAATAAAGTCCTGAGACAAGCAAAGCTTGGGATATGTACTGGCTAGAAAAGGTGGGAAACGAGCAAACAAGATAGTATTTTTTTTTTTTTGTTGAAATAGGCTAAACAATGCAATAATACAGTAAATAAACACAGAAAAGGCTAACACACTTGAGTGTGTAGTCCTAGACAGTAAATGCAATTAAAACTCTACAAAATTAGCAATTTAAAACTTTTTTTAAATGAAGCAAGGCAAGTGCACAACTGAAAAAACGATTTAAGAGGAAGTAACACAGCAGAATAAGTAGCTAGTCTACATATACAGAGAAGTCTATATATACAGAAAAGTAGCTAAAACATACAAACACTTCAGATGCAGTGCAACCTAGAGCACTTGCGTTGTAGCAATATTAAGGCAATTACAGTTATAATAAATGCTCTGAAATATACTCTATATTTCCAATATGTTTGAGAAGCACAGTCAGAACACAAGGAGATTCAGGCAAACAAAATGTTTTTTTTTTTTTTGTTTGAAAGGAAAAAGGAGAAACAGAAGGCCTTATCAAATGCTCTCTCTGTGTTAGGTAGAATGAGCTAATGACACTAGACTGGGAGGAGTGTCCCAGATCAGATTTACAGTAGGGGTGGGCCACTGCAAAGCCACCAAGTATAACAGCAAGACACCAACTGGGAGGGAGGGTGGAAACAAAAAAATAGCCTACAGACAGTAAGCACTAGAGAAAGTCACAAAATGAAAGTTTTTAAACAGATAAAGATTTGTAAAAATAGAGAATGTTTTTAACTGTAAACAAATCAGTTACCCGTGCAGATTAGTTAATAGCAATAAAATACACTAAAAAACTAAGCAGCAGACAATAAACATGCTATATATAAATTGCTAGAAACAATAATCTGTATAAATAATAAAAAAAACAGGATACTTATATATCTCAGCTAACAGTTGTAGTCAACACCTCTTATCCACTCTGCTCAGTGTGTATAGACAGAAACCCTATCAAAGTTAGGGCTTAAATACCAGAACAACAACTTTTTTTTTTTTTTTACAAAAACACAAATGAACCAGCCCCCACTAGCCAGCAGACAATTAACACAATCTAGCCAAGATAAAGAAAGGCTTCAGCTAAAAAAATAGCCTACAGACAGTAACCACTAGAGAAAGTCACAAAATGAAAGTTTTTAAACAGATAAAGATTTGTAAAGATACAGAATGCTTTTAACTGCAAACAAATCAGTTACCCGTGCAGATTAGTTAATAGCAATAAAATACACTCAAAAACTAAGCAGCAGACAATAAAAGTGCTATATATAAAGTGCTAGAAACAATAATCTGTATAAATAATAAAAAAACAGGATACTTATATATCTCAGCTAACAGTTGTAGTCAACACCTCTTATCCACTCTGCTCAGTGTGTATAGACATCTCATTATTATGCCCATATCTTTGCAAGGAAGCATGATGATCACACAAATGATGCATAATTTTGAAGCTGACATTAAGGCACATGACTTCTGCACTGATATGTCGGCTCTGTCTGTTACAGGTGATGAGATATTATGCTTTATTCATCACTTATGAGAAATATTATAGTAATCATATTTTTGTGAATATCTCCAAAAAGGAGCATCACACAGTAATGATTAAGGTATCATTTTAAAGCTGACATTCATACTAACAAATTAAATAGAAATTGTGTGGGTCTACATGGTACATTGACCAAGATATTGTGCTTTGCTTTTCCAAAAAAGTAAAAAATATGCACAATATCAACATTCCTTGCCAAATATTTAATAATGACTTTGATATGCACTATCAGCATTTACACTGTTGGAAAGGTCAGTGTCTGCTGAACAACTTTTGTGTTTACATTTTTAGTCTAGCTCTTATAGTTAAAGAGTTATGAACATTTGTTTTCTGTATGGTATTACAAATGGATTTTCTGAAAATGAGCTCAGGCTGCACTGTTGTTCCTATGGTGGAATTAAGCAGGCAGCTTTTTCTGAGCTGCTCCAGAGTGAATGAGTTAATCTCAAAAATATACCCTGTGACAACTTACTTGGCTTGCTTGCTCAGAGACTTCTATCTAGGCAAACCAGAACAACCTTGTCTATCAGTTCCAGTTTGTTGGTGCCTAATGCTAAAAAACACCAGAGCAATCAGAGCCCAACTATTTAAAAAGCATTCCTTTCAGAAGTCCAGCTATGATAAAACAAGCATAGTAACCTGGACATGATTGTTTGATTTCTAATTAGTGCTGTATAATTGCATGTCAAAGGATCATTTCTGTACAAATGCAAGTCAATGAATGTTGTCATTTTCAGTGCATGACTTGTTTCTCAAAGAGGAAGGATGTAGAAAAGAGTGTGTGTTGTAACTTTAAGAAGCATTTCAAAGTAAGGGCACATGCATATAAATGGGTCTATATTACATTGTCGAAAGCCGACAATATTGAATCTGATATTGTCAACACGACAATAGTAAATGCTCAGAATCTCAAACGTAAGGGGAGATTTCCATTTACTTCAATGTAGTGTGGTCTCGGAGTTGATATATTTAAGTAGCGGGGGTTACATCCTTTAGTTTTTCTTTTCTTTTTTTTTTTTAATTTTTTTTTACGAACATTCGATGTTTTAATAGTTCGATCAAGCTTCGACCTTTAGTGATTCGAACTATTAAACATTCGATGTTCTAATATAGACCCCATATAAATAGAGAGCACGTGCAGGCAGCAGTGCCATTTTGAGAGAACAGCCCTAGTGCAGTAGTCAGTCTGTTTATAAGTTTATTTAAGTTTAGGTTACTAAGCCTCAATCCTGATGTGTTTGTATATGACAAAACTGCTTGAACTGAACCCACAACTGTTCGTCTGTTTTATCCTGACTGAACAAGTGACAACTCATTTCCTGTGACAGCTAAAGGCTTCCCTTTCATGATATCTCAGCCAAATAGGTTTTAACAGGAAGAGGGTGGGAAGTCTAAACTTTTGAACATTCAAAAAAGTATTACAGCCTTCCCTCAAGATATATACATGAAAAAGGCTCACCTCCAGCTATCACACAAAACCAAGTCCTAAATGTGCTATTAAAAGCTAAAACATACTGCATCAATGGGTCCTGACAATATCCCTGGATCCATCTTAAATGCCATGAAACACAATTTGGCCACACCCCCTCACAACACTGTTCAGTCTCAGCCTCTATACAGGTTTTGTACCACGCAAATGGAGAACAGCTACAGCCATTCACCTGCATAAGGGAGGATCTCCCACAGACCCAGGAAATTACAGACCCTTAATTCTGCCCAGCCTCATATGCAAAACCATAAAAAGACTTATCATTGAATGACTAGATTTGCAGATACTGTAAGCTAGGAGCAGTCACTGAATTCCCAAATGACTTAGCTGTGCTACAGGAAGGTTTGTCTCA
The DNA here is from genome assembly GCF_019279795.1 of Protopterus annectens. Lineage (NCBI taxonomy): Eukaryota > Metazoa > Chordata > Ceratodontiformes > Protopteridae > Protopterus > Protopterus annectens. Next base: position 1,086,820,953 of record NC_056744.1, on the reverse strand, counting down.
AATAAATAACTGGTGCCAAAATCATGGATGGAAACTAAATGCTAAAAAATGCATTATTACATTCTTTGGGAAGTCGTCTATCACAGGGAACTCCTATATTGACAATACGTTCCTAAGAGTTGACCCAGTTGTTCAAGATTTGGGAACTTATGTGGGCAGTGACCTAATTTTTGACCACCTTGTGTCTGTTGTTGTAAGAATGTTCTTCTATATTGCACAGCTTATAAATAACGGGATTGTGTCTAGATCTAGGGGTGTCATTGTCTCCCTTTACTCAGCTCTCATTAGGCTGACCATTGAATTTAATGCTTCGTTTGGTATGTATCTGTCCAGACACATGCAACAAGTGGCATGCCCACTGAGATACCTTGCTAAATGGATACAAGGCCTAAACAACATGTCCTACATGGACCAACTCAAAGCCCTGCCACTACAGACTGCTGAGAAGTGACCTTTGTCTGGCATACAAGGCATCCTCTGAACCATTACTGATGGATTTACTGCACATCAGCAAGTCAAACAGCATTATAAATATTTGGTCTAAGGATTTAAACCTCTACAGAAACATCAACAGAATGGCATGGGCATATATGTATATCTCGTAGAGGATACCACTGCTGTGGAACAGACTCCCCATCCACAAAAAACAAAGTTCATCCCTGTCCATTTTCAAGAGCAACTTAGATTTATGAATGGGAAACAGAATATTTGCTCCAGGATTGCCCCCTGTACTACTGATGGACAGCTTCTAAATGCTTTATGCATGCCCCCTCCAAATTACCTATGGTCTGATCCCACGCATTCTCATTAGGGGTAATATATAATTATCAACCATGGTATGGGTAAGGCCAATATATAACCAAACAGGTTATTTTGAGCACAAAAAGAGAAGTTGGATAGGCTTAAAAGGGCCCACAAGGGCATCTAGCCTAGTACTTACCTATAGGCCTATAAAACTGACCAGTACTGGGTTACTTTGACAGATAATCCAAAATGCCACTGAAGCAGTAGCAGTGATGATAATCGGTCAGTTAACTGAAATTTCACCTCTCTGACCCACTGGTCAAGAACAATCAAAAAGGACTGGCTTCCACATCACTGAAGAATGAAAGAGATAGCTAGAGAGAGACAGAAAGAGAATGTAGTATCTGTCAACACAGTTAGAGCAGTGGTAAAGATGGCTGCAAAAGTGAATAATCTCAACATGCTAGATACTGACTAGGAAATTTCAGTGGCCAAAACACTGCACATTTGACCATTCTTGCTGATTACCAATCTTACATAATGGCTCAGTAGTTCATGTACCTCATTAGCCAGTCACACATCTTGTAGGCCCACTAAAATTCTTCATTGGTGAGGTTGAGCTAATTTTCAGTAGAATTTGCATCACACTATGAAATTCAAGTAGTGAAATATTTTCTGTCATTGTGCCAAGTGCTCTTAGTTTTCTTGTTTACCTTGGAGTTAGCTCTTCCTCTGTGCCTATCAGATGATGTCACTCGTGACTTTATGCATTACTTTCATCAGTGGAAAATACATTTATGGTGCAAAAAATGAAAGACCATAAATTAGAATTAAAAAGGCTGTTTTAAAATCCTAAAAAAAAGGTGCAATTGAATAAGAGAGGCACACAATTTTGTCACATCTTCACCCTCTCTTTCTCTCTTTCCAGGGCTCTTCAAAACATGCTAAGACAGGCATGACTGAAGGATTTTTGCTAGATAAATGGAGGAAGGGAAAATGGGGTTCAGAAAAAAAAAAATCACTCACAATCCAGCAAAAATTACATGACAAACATACCAAGTTTAAATATTTAAAACCAACAATGTAGCTGTATAAAAATGTTTTAATATCGAAAGAATTAAAAAAAAACATACACAAATATTAACTGGGAGGGTGCTGCAGTGCATGCCATTCCTCTGTATACTAACATCATCTAATAACACTAAGCATGAACTTACAAGCATGACAAAGCTTTGTGTATGGCTATGACACTCACAGTATAGCGTTGGAAGTGTAGAAGTTCTGGAATTTTCTATTTATATAAGTATTTTCCAAACCTTGTTAAGAAAATCTGTTTCAAGCAACAGGGCTAGATTACTTTCTAACTGTTGGACTGCAGTACAACTACAGTCGATCATGTGGTTCTATTGTTACAGCATTTTAAAAATATTAATTTAAGTTTCACATGCTGTTTTTCCTATTCTGAAAAACTATACAGTGAGTTTACAGAATTAACCATGTTTTTTAGATGCTATGTGACACTGAATAATATAGAAGTCATATAATTAATATATATGATTTAAATGATGTGCTGTTTGAGATTAATTCATTGCACTGATGTTTAAGCAAAACCTTGGTCTGTAGTCTGTAGTTAGCCAAGTAATAAAGATGAAATCCTCTATTTACATGGGGTGCTTCTCTTTGTTTTGGAATAATTCTTGTTTTGTGTGACCTTTGCACCTGGAACACATATTGGCAACCATTTGAAAGAGTTAATATATATATATATATATATATATATATATATATATATATATATATATATATATATATATACATATATTAATTTATATGTGAGTATATGTCATTAATCGCAGATGAACTTTCATCAGTGGTATATACATCGAAAAAGTTTATTGGCGATCACTTTCATCTAAAAAAATTCATCAAAATAATCACATATTAAAGAAATATGTACATTTACGATTGCCTACTTTGCTTTTACATGGTCAGCTTCACCCCCCCATACCTAGACATTGGGGATCCAACCCCACACACCCAGAAATTAAATATACTAACTCTACAGTAGACAATAGAGCTGTCTGATGAAGCAATACTGAATATTGTGAAAGCGCTTACACTTCAGTCAATACATTTATTTGCTTTTAAATACGTGTGTTTCCTCTGCCTGTTGGGGATTTTTGTGGTTTTCTGCAGCTCTGTTGTCTACTGTTTGCTGCTGGGATTTTCTGATACAAACTGTACAGTTGCACAACCAAGGAGAAGAGGATAGCTCTTGACAGTATATAGCACACCAAGGAGAAAAAATACCAAAAAAGGGGCATGAGACGAAAACTTGCCATAACTGAATCTATGGCACCCATACAGATATATGTGTGTGCGTGTGTGCGTGTGTGTGTGTGTGTGTGTGTGTGTGTGTGTGTGTGTGTGTGTGTGTGTGTGTGTATGTGTGTGTGTGTGTGTGTGTGTGTGTGTGTGTGTGTGTGTGTGTGTGTCTTTGTGTGTGTGTATGTGGGTGTGTATGTGTGTTTCTTTACATCGCCGATAAACTTTCAACAGAAAATTCATATAAAAAGTTCATCTGCATTGATAAACATTTAACAAAAAAAAAACAACTAACTGAAGTGATCCCAAATGTAAACACATAGCTTACATTTGCAGTCACTTAAAAAAAATGCTTTTAAGTGCCCCCACACCCCAAAAATTAAATATATTAATTCCATGGTCACACAACTGTGGAGAAAGGATAATTACTGAAGTTACATTGCAAACAGTTGCAGTTGATTGTAAAATAATTCAACCACTTAACCACAGATGAAATTAAACAAAATCATGACACTTGAATGGATGCCATTACCAAATCTACTGCAACACACACACACACACACACACACACACACACACACACACACACACACACACACACATACATATGCAGATCAATATATCTATATTTATATTTATTTATATATATATATATATATATATATATATATATATATATATATATATATATACATACATACATACATACACACACATACATATATAGGTGTAATTCATGCATTCAAATGTTCACTTGTTTGAATAGTAAAAAGATGAGAAGATCAGGAAAATGATCAAAAGTGCAAAGATTGCAAATTGCTGGTGTTTTTCACGTGTGAAATCACAGTACAATGTGAACTGTGAATTTGCCCTTTCCTGGTGTAGCATTCATAGGATCATAGGACGTTACTAGGCTATTGGCCCTGAGGCTCTTACAAGCCTAGCCAAGAATTTAGCCTATGTTCTGACAAGTCAGCACCCTATGCCACTGTTCAGCAGGGACATAGGTGGAATCCCAGGGGTGTATTTTCTGTTCCCCATCTAGTTATCCAGGTTGCACTTAAAAAGGTTTAACAATATACTCTGCTTTATGTGGAAAGGGAGTCTATTCCACAAAAGGGGAAGTCTCTGAGACACAAATCTGTCCCACCAACAAGACCTGTTAATGTCACAGACCAGGTTGAGGTCACGCATGCAACTTACTTGAGTGGAGAGTGACTTGCAGATATGCAGCAGTCCCATCAGGACAGGATCTCAGATTGCTTTGTATGCCAGACAGTGGTCACCTCTGAGAAGTCTGTAAGGAGACTGAGTAGAGGGACAAGGCTTTCAGCCTATCTGTGTAGGGTACATGTTTGAGGCCCTGGATTCTCCGGATGAGGAACCTCTGTGGTCTCTCCAGCTGCTGCATGTGCTTTGTGAGGTACATGCCAAAAGGGGCATTGTACTTAATAATGAATACATGGATGCTATGACCACCTTGTCCCTAGATGAGATACCCTTACTAATGATGTGGGCCATGTAGAAAGCTTTCTGTACAATGGAGGCAATATGGTGGTCAAAAGTAAGTTTGCTATCAACCTGGGTGCCCAAGTCTCTGACGACTGGTTGCGTGCTTAGTACTTTATTGTCAATGTGATAATTTGTGAGGCTGTCATGCTCCCCAAAGGGGATGATGATGCATTTTTTTGGCATTCAGTTTGATGCCATGTTTCTGGCACCAGTTATTTGTTCAGCTGAGACCCTCTTGGAGGATGTCCACATCACTATGGGAATTGATAACAGCACCCAGCTTGCAGTCATCTGCAAAGTTGGTCAGCCATAGCCCACTAGATTTGGCCTGCACCTCCAAGAAGTACATCCCAAACTACAGAGGCCCCAAGACTGATCCCTGGGGTACACTGCTTGTTATGGGTCTACTACTTGAGGTGGCTTCCCTTATTTTGACTAGGTGGGTTCTGTCAGTGAGCCAGCTTGCTACCCATCTGGTAACATATGGATTGATGCTTAGTTGAGAGAGTTTATCTATTATACCGGAGTAGGGAATAGAATTGAAGGCTTTGGCCAGGTCAAGGTAGGAGGTGTGCACTATCTTCCCCTCATCTATAGCCTTGGTGACTGACTCAAAGAAGTCGACCAAATTTAACAGGCATGACCTCCCCTTGACAAAACCAAACTGTGTGGGATTAAGTGTCTGGAGGTTGCCAATGTCCTTGTTAATGAGGTCTATGGTAATCTGCTCCATGGCCTTGCAGATCAGGCTAGTTAGCCTGATGGGTCTATAATTTCCTCGATCGGTGGATACTCCACCTTTGTGCAAAGGGATGACAGTAGCTGTCCTCCACTCGACTAGGATGAAGCCGGTACTCAGGCTTTGGATGAATAGGGTGCCTAATGGTGTTGCAAATTCCTGCCTGAGTTCATGTAGGATGCAGCCTGGGATGTTATTGGATCCCATGGAGGCTGTATTTTTTGCCTTTGAGGGGGCAGTGATGACTTGCTCCCTAAAGATAAGGGGATGGGGGCAGGTACTGGGGATGTCCTGTTTAATGGGGGAACAAAGGAGTGAAATTTTCACTAAACCTGTCTGCCAGCAGATTGGCTATATCTACAGCATTTGTGTAAGTGTTGTCCTTGACCACCATTTCTGAGCAGATCTGGGTGTTTCCCTTGAGATTGTGGACATACGTGGAGAAGGCCTTATGACTGTCTTTAGTAGATGTGGCCAGTTTGGACTTGAAGGATGTCACTAGTGCTCTTATTTGCTTGTTCAGGCTAAGGAGAGATTGCTTCCAGTTAGTCGCCTGCTTCTTCTTGGTCATGGACAGCAATTTTTCCCTTTTATTATAGAGTTTATTTATTGTAGATGTCCACCAGACAGGTTTACTCTTCCTTAAGCAGGATGATTTGCACCTGTCTGGTATTCCTGATTCCATGCAGCTATATAAATGCTTATATAGTACTTTGGTGTATGTTTGGACATATGTGCCAGTTCCTATGGAGGGGGAAGGGGGCTGTGAAGCTGTTTATACCTTCCCTCAGGAGGATGTAATCAGCTTTGGAGAAGTTTTTTTGTTTGACCCTAGCTGGAAGGGAGGGGGGTTGGGGGAGATGGTGACTTCAAAAGAGACTGCTTTGTGGTTGGATCTTACCAGGGATGATGACACTGTAGGGGTGCTGCAGTGGTTACTTATGCCAGTTTATACCAAGTCCAAGATATTTTCACCTCTTGTGGGGGTGTCAGCCAACTGGTCCAAGGCATTTGCATTGATGAAATCAAGGAATCTCTGGGCATTTGTGTTTTTGAAATCTTCTTCCAATCTATGGTTGAATAGTTAAAGTCAACCAGGATCAGGGTAAAGGGTTGAATCTTGATAGATTCGAAGAGGTCCAGACAGGTGGACTGGACATCTTGAGTGAGAGTTGGATGCCTATAGCTAGCTATGATTTGAATAGGGGTCGCCAATTGTTAACTGCACCTGGAGTGTTTCCTGTGCATCATACTGTTTGACCAGCCTAAAGGTGTGTAGGTCTTTTATATATATTGCAACTCCACCTCATTTTGTTTTGCTGCCCACGGTTTGGGGTCTGAAAGAATGATAGGATGAGTAACCTGGTATGGCTGGGGTGCTCTCCGCAGCTTTGAACCAGGTGTCTGTGATTGCACAAATGTCAGCTTCTTCCAGGGTTAAGAATGCTTGCAATGAGTGTTTATCTCAAACTTGGTAGATATAAACAGCAGGGGAAGTGGAGGGCATGGAGATACTTGCCCCTGTGCAAAAATTTGTTTTTTGTATTTAGATTTGTTTTTTGTTTGTGGATTTGAGTTTCAAACAATTTTGTTCAATTATTTTGTGCTCTCTGTTTTGTCTTTCTAGGACCTGTAGCAGTGTGTGTGTGTGTGTGTGTGTGTGTGTGTGTGTGTGTGTGTGTGTGTGTGTGTGTGTGTGTGTGTGTGTGTGTGTATGTGTGTCTGTGTGTGTGTGTATGTAAAGGAAAATTGTAAAGGAACAGTAAAACAGATGTATTAAATTGTAATGAAAGTTTGATGCATTATGTGATAGCTGAGAAAGGCCACAAATTCAGAGCCACCTTTATTAAAGTGCTACATCAAAGTAAATAATGCAGTATGTCCTATACAGTGCACATGGAAGAGACAATAAGAATTGTTGCATTAAGCAGCTTAAAGCAGATAAGAGAAACAAAAATCAATGTTGGAATGTTTATTTGCAATACAGTAGCTGAAAATAGCATCATTCAGATAAGTTTTAGCCATATTAGGCAGAGTGCACAAGATCAGAAGATGGCCAGGATAAAACAGATTACAAATGATAAAGGGAAAGGGATTAAAAAATCAGATAAAGCAAACATAGGGGACTTGTTATCATTACTTATTTTGTATTTTATTTATTTTTTTTATTTGAATTTGTTAACCACGGTAGAGCTCTGATCCCAGTGGACCTATTTCAACCACAGTCAGGGAGTAAACACAATAGATACATAATGTTATATACCAAGGTGAAAGATATACCAAGGTGAAAGACAACATATAACATATATAGGGGATTATGACTGGCTCACTGATCATAACCAGCTTATTATGTGTTTGAGACAACAATGCCAAGAAATTCACCTTGAGTGGAACTCAAGAGGTGAATCTTGGCATCCATATCGAGAACACATAATACAGGGTTATGATCGGTGAGACAATCATAATTGTTTGTAGCGCATGGAGCTTTATCTGCTACGTGTACTGTTAGTTACATGGAAAAAAATTGCTAAGAGTTTTATTGTCTTTCAAAGCCATAAAACACATAGTAGATGCTTATCAGAAAGACAGTGTAATGCTGTCTATCATGTTCACACCTATCTTTAATGCCTCTCTATTGTGTAGATTTTTGCAGAACATCCAGATTATCGCTTCATATTTTTGGTCTGTTCCTCATAAAATCTGTGTTTTTCAGGGAAACCACTGAGGATTGACGTCACTAAATAATGACATACATTTGAGTTTCATAATTAGTATCCTTCACATTATGCAGGCAAACACATCATGTTATTCTAGCAACTTTCTAAGATTTTTTTTTTCAGAAAGTTAGGTCACGCACAACTGTTAACTTTAAACTGGTTTGTCTTTTTCTGAATACCAGAGGGTAATCACTGCACTCCATGCACTACATATATATATTATATATAAACTGAATATCAAAGCTGGCTTAAGGGCTTAAAGACCATAGATGTGACATTATATACAGAGTGACTGGCAAAACACAGTATATACATGCATTATATACAGAGTGGAAATCAGAGTTAGCATACTGAAAGAATCACAATGTAAAGAAAAGTTTGATACTTTAGGTGCAATTAACTGTTGGTAGGACACCTATTCAAGTCACTGTTGGCTACAGGACTCCCTCCATGAATCAGAACATCCACTCTGCCTATTTGGATATACTTGAATCTATCAAGATACATCTGAACACCATGGTTTTGGGTGACTAACTACCTATTCATTGACTGGATAACTTACTTGTGCGCAAACTCACTTGCTCAAAGGTTCATTGACTTCATTAACTCCAGTGCCCTGGACCAGCTAGTTGACACTTTCACAATGGGTGTCAACATCCTGGATCTGATGCTTACTAATATGGGGGACCACTGTAGCACCCCCACTGTGATGTTTTTCCAGGTGAGATATGACCATAAATCAGTCTCCTTCGAAGTAACTATCACACCTGACCACCCCCCCAGCACCAACTAAACTAAAAAAACTTCTCCAAAGCAGATTATAATCTCTTACGGGATGGTATAAATAGCTTCACTGCCCCTCCCCCCTCAGATAGAAACAGCAACTATGCTGAGTTCTTCACAAATGCTTTATGCAAACACCTGAGCAACTGCATTGACTCGGCTTTACCTGATAGGACCAAAACAAGCTCCTCAAGGAAGAGCAAATCTGTCTAGTGAACACTGGCATTAACAGGCTTTACAATAAGAGGAAGAAATTGCTGTCTAAGAGTAAGAGGGAGTGAGCCGTAAACTGGACACACTCCCTACTCAGCTTAAATAAGCAAATAAGACTTCTTGTGAAGCCCTCCAAAGCTAACTATGAATCCAAATTAGCTTCCTCAACTAAGGACAACCATAAGGCGTTCTTTAGTTACACCCGTAACCTAAAAGGAAAGGCCCAGATTTGTGTTGAATTGGTAGTTGATGATACCACATATACTGAGCTTGTGGACATTGCTAACCTGTTAGCTGACAGGTTCTGCAAAAACTTCACTCCCCTGTCCCAGGTTCTGTGAAAACTTCATTCCCTTGTCCCTGCCATACTTACCCCAAACCATCCTTACCACCTGTCCCCTACCTTGTATCTCTAAAGAGTAGGTCGTGAATGCCCTTTCTAAGGTCAAACATACAGCATCCATGGGACCTGATAACATCCCAGGCTGTGTCCTACATGGGCTCAAACAAGAATTAGCAATGCCAATGGGTACTCTTTTCAATCATAGTCTAAGCACTGGCTTCATCCCAGCTGAATGGGAAAAGGCCACCATTATCCTCTTGCACAGAGGTAGTGCTTCCACTGACCCCAGAAACTATAGACCTGTTAGCCTGTTTAGCCTTATCTGCAAGGACATGGAGAGAATCATCATAGATCTTATCACCAAAGATATTGGTAATATCAAAACACTTGACCCTACTCAATTTGGATTTGTCAAAGGGAGATGATGCCTGTTAAACCTGGTGGACTTCTTCAAGACAGTCACCAAGGCCCTTGATGAGGAGAAATCTGTGCATACAGCCTACCTAGACTTAGCCAAGGCTTTTGACACTATCCTCCACCCAGGCATAATTGACAAACTCACCCAGCTAGGTATCAACCCGTATATCATTAGATGGGTCACTAACTAGCTCACTGATAGAACCCATATAGTCAAAATAGGGGAATCCACCTTCCATAGCAGACCTTTAACCAGTGGTGTTCCACAGGGATCAATCCTGGGACCTCTACTGTTTGGAATCTATTTCTCCAAAGTGCAAGCTAAAACTATAGGCCCGTGGCTGACAAAATTTGCTGATGACTGCAAACTGGGACTGGTCATAGAATCTCTAAATAATGTCAATATCCTACAAGAGGGTCTTACACAAACAAATGACTAGTGCCAAAGTTGTGGCCTTAAACTCAATGTAAAAAATGTATTATCATCCCTTTCGGTAAGAGTGATGTTCCTGCTAACTACCACATCGATAACACCCTAAGTACACACTCACTGGTGAGACACCTGGGCACACAGGTTGACAGCAACCTTACCTTTGAGTGCCATATCTCTACAGTGGCAAGAAGAGCATTCTGTACCTCCCTGTACTTTTCCCTCATTAGGACAATAGTTGAGTTCAATGCCCCTTTTGGTATGTACCTTTCCAAGCACATGCAGCAATTGGAGAGATTGGAAAGACCATAAAAGTTCCTCACAAGGAAAATTCAAGGTCTTCATCATCTGTTCTATGGGGATCATCTGAAACCACTGCCACTTTATTCTGTTTTATACAGACTACTCAGAGGTGAGCTCTGCCTTGCATATAAGGTAATCTTTGACCCTGCTTTATTGGAAATGCTGCATATTTGTAAGTCAAATGGTACATAGGTTACTCACTCTAATGGCTTTAACCTGGTATGTGACATTAATAGAACCTGCTGGAGGGATAGATCTGTCTCCCAGAGGTTACCACACCTTTAGAACAGACTCCCGCTTCATATCAGACAGAGCACCTCATTGGCCCTCTTCAAACGCAATCTGGATAATTGGATGGGTAACTGTAAATTCACCCCTGGGGTTTCACCTATGTCCCTCTTGGGCAAGGTTGATAGGTGCTGATCGTGGAAATAAGGGTAAAACTTGGCTAGGCTTGTAAGGGCCCTAGGGTCATTAGCCTAGTAACGTCCTATGATCCTAAGTAGGGTATGAATAAGTTAAGTTATATGATCAGAGAGATGGCAGTTGCATTTTCCTAGCGTCTTGTAATGTACTTTAAATTTTGATCAGAAAATGTGGTAAGAGGAATGATCTTTAGGAAGAAAAGGGAGGAAATCCAACAGCTTGGGACCAAGGACTGAAAAAAGCATGCTTAGGGCACTGATGCCTAGTTTGGAGGGTTTGAAGGAGAGAACTTGGAGGCTAGTGGGGGAAGGTCTCATTCTTGATAGGTTTAAACAGCTGAGAGGCTAGTAGAAAATCAGCATGTTGTTTCACAAGTAGACAGTTAGCTTTTTTCAATGGTTTTACACTGGTGTTCATTTCTTGGGGAAAGAGTGATGAATCTGCATATGGCATTTGTGATTGTATGACTGGCGGATGTATTTCTTTTAAATACTGCATCAATCAGAAGGAGATTATATTCTAGCTAAGCCAGTAAGATACCTTTACCTATGGAATACCTACAGATCCTGGAATAAAAAGGGGAAATCCTGTTAGCCCAAAATAGGAGAGTGTGTGTGTATATGTGTGTGTGTGTGTGTGTGTGTGTGTGTGTGTGTGTGTGTGTGTGTGTGTGTGTGTGTGTGTAGTGTGTAGTGTGTGGTGTGTGGTGTGTGGTGTGTGGTGTGCAGTGTGTGGCATGTGGTGTGTGTGTGTAGGCTAGGTGGTGATGGAAGTTTAGGAAAGGGTGCAACCAAATCCTTATGTATCTGAATGAAGTGACATGTTCAATACTGATGTTCAGATTCTCAAGAATTTGCAGAGGTCTGGAAATAGAAGTGAGATTTTACTTAGTACCAAAAAAAGCATCAGTATTGTTTTTGATGAGTTAAGCAATAATTGTTTATCATTAATTCATTGAATAAGGGCATGACAATTAGCTTGATGGTTGAATTCAAGAGTGGTGAATTAATGGGTGGAGTAGAATAGGAGCAGGTCATCAGCATAAAGCATGAAAGAAAGACTGGGTAAGTCAAAATGGAATTTGTTAATGTAGATAGAAAGGAGGTGAGGAAAGGAGCCATAATAGATCATTACATGACATCTTTTTGCAGTATTTTCCAAGTCAGACATTCTTGACTCTTCTCCATCATCAGAAAGACTGCTGGAATCTTCCATTCCCACATAGTAAAGTAATAGTTTCTCATACATTCTCTAAGCTGACCACAAATAGGTTGATGAGTTACAATGCATTGAGAAGTGGTGGTTAGAGAGGTAGTTTATTTAACAAGCACAACAATGTGTCATAGCTAATGCCTGTTTCAGTGAGATGGTCTAGGAGAACTGAGTGGCTGACAAGATCAAAGGCTCTGGTGTGGTCAATAAAAATGGCTCCAGTAATTAGGCCCTTGCCCATTCTAAGAAGAATGTTGTTGGTGAGTGTCCAGATAGGTGACCAAGCCAAAAGCCATGCTCATTTTGAAAGACAAAGTGGCATTGGTTGATGTAACAAGTGAGTTGCAAGTAAATTACTTTTTCCAGAATCTTTCCTAGGGTCGGTAAGATAGAAATGGGCCAGACGTCTGAGGGACTGGAGGGAGTGAATTTCTTAGGGAGAGGTTTTCTAATGGTATTTTTCAGATATTAGGCACAATATCGATTACATTATGAAGAAAATATTAGTTTTAAATGCAAAGAAAATGACGGTACTTTTTTTCTCTCTCTCTCTCTCTTTCTCTGTCTCTTTGATCCTAGTGCTGGAATTATGACAAAGCAATGGAAGTCTGTGCAAAAGGGTCCTTTGTTTAAAGGAATCTAGATGTGCTGCTTGATGGATAGTTAGGCTGCCACTATCTGCTTTCCGTTTCTCATAATACAGTTGTACTTACCTTCTCCACAGCTACTTATTTAGCAGTATCTATCTGTTGATGGCTGCCTAATGATGCATGCATTCATCATGGAGAGGAAGGGGATAAAGCACTTTTGTTTGGAAGTTTCTGACTGAACCATTGGCTACTGTTTTTTATAGGTGCCCATTGCAGTATAAAACCAGTCTTTTCTCTCCTATCAATCTTTAGATGTCAAGTCTGTGAAAGCTTCATTCAATAATTCTCATCTGCTATACTCACCTTTCTTGTGGTGACTGATCACTGGTAGAGATCCCTTTTACAGAACAGACTAACTGTTTGACGCATAGTGATCATTACTAGCACCAACAGACTGAAACAGCAATCAGTGGTAGATAACTGAAATCACTGATGCTGCACTGTCATACTGTTTTTTTGTCCCTTTAACACCCCCACCGTATTTGCTGCATGTCATTGGTGCAGTATTAAAGGGGTGGCTCTGAGAAACTAACTTACTTCACTATACAGCAACTACTTTTATTGGTGGCAAGGTATCATACCTTGAGTCCCATGAGTGATCAGGACTCTATATAGTTATCCCCCCTCCAGTATGTAGAGAGCTGCCTCCCAGTGCTGCATCCATCCTGAACACTAGTGGCCCAATGAGTATCCAAAGTCTGTTCCCTAGCATGTTGCCAACATTGCAGACAGATGTGTGAGTGTATCATCAACCAGCTACCAAGCCCATGCAGTACCCTGCAGAGAATAGTGGAAAAGACAGTTCCAACAGTAGTTAGGAGCAATGGGTTTAATCAAAAAGAATCTACAGTTGTATTTAGATATGCTACCAATTCATATAATTCCATATGAATTGCAGAAGGAGTCATTTCTGGGCACATTGCAGGTGCTGAGAAGAGCACTTTTGATTAACATGATAGATTACAACAATACTAATTTTATGAACTTTAATCATACCCTGACTTAGCAATGAGGTCCATTCTTGTCATGGTGTTAGAAACCCAAGCAACTTGGAGAAATTAAACTTAGAGAACAGTGCAGCACTGCTATGGAAATGTTTGACTTTGCTTTGACTCCATGTTCATTGATCCATAATACATTGATATCTATTAAATCAACAAATGGAATTTGAGACACCAAGGGGCAGACCTTCTCAATCTCCTGCACTCATATAACAATCTCTGAAAATGCTGAACACTGAATACATTTGCATTTCCAGCTGCTGTCATTTTGGTTAAAAATACTTTATCTAATGTGATAGTACAGGTTAATACTGCAAGCATCAGTCAGTACTGGGTCAATAAACAGGATTTTGGAAAAAAAGTTACACTGTCATTAACCAGCCCTGTATAGTAAGAGATGGTTTATAGAGGCTTTTGAATAATCATCACAAAACTGCTTCACAAAGGGGTGACAAGGTACAGATACAGGATGATTGCACAGACGTATTTGAAATAAGAACACTGAAGAAGACTCTTTCCAAAGAGGATGTAGAGAAACATCTGAAGAGGAATGTTAGGATGGAAGATAGCATGACTGTTTGATAAAGGGGTCTTAGCAGATCACTCTGAAAGTACACTGTAATTGAGAAAGTATATTTGTTCATAACAATGTGTTGTTCGTGTTCTGTATTTTGAGTCTTTTGTGACATTTAACTTATCTGCAACTCAATATTTGTTAAAAATACTGAATTAAAGAAACAGTGAGGCAGTTTCAAAGTTGAATGATTAGTAAAAGCAGATTACCATGTTAAATGTTATCACAGAACCATAGATTCTGTTGGCTGATGGGGCCGATGGACTCCCGTGCATCATTCATTCCCAAATCCAATTTAACATAAAGCTACTTCCTCCATACCATTAAAGAATCATCTGTTACATGTGCCAGACATTCTTGGCTCTTTTCCATTATTAGAAAGACTGCTGAAATCTTCCACTTCCACACATTAAAGTAACACTTTTTCAATATATTCTCTAAGGTGACTACACTGTATACTGAAATCATGCTTTTTTTGTTCTCATTTCTGTTTTTTGAAAGATCATAGCCAGCTGCATACTATAGGATTAAGGGGCCCTGATGAAGAGATGAAAAGTCAGCAAGCAAAGGAGCGTAGTAGTGCTGAAATTAAATTCATCCTCAAGTCTTGGTGAGTACCTACGCAAGGTGGACCCTGATTATTTACAAAATCTCACCAAGGAGATACTGATATATAGACTGTATTTATATAGCATATATCATGGACAGAAGTAAATCAAAAATGAAAAAAGATAACTGGGGGCACAAGACCTAGGATAAAAAAGTGCCCAATCCTGGTAGGTGCACTGGTGCCAGGATTGGAAGAAATGACAGTGTAGAATCCTCAAAATGCGGAAATATTCCTACAATGGGGCCAGGCCAGGCTCAGGAGGAGGATGGCCCCCCCTGTTGTAGAAGGAAGCAGCAGTCCACAAAAAGGACAAAAATTGATTGGCCAAAAAAGAGCCATAAAGATGATACAGTGGACTATTGAGGATAAGAAAGAAATTATGTATTATTATTATTATGCAAGAAGCCCAGAATTTCTGGATACAAGATATACAAAATGATTAAGAGAGAAATTAGAGGAAGGAAAAATACTTTCGCAGGAAAAACTGTCAGAAGCGTCAGATAAAAAACTGCGTTCATTAATACAACAGATTTTTGAAAACAGTATATAGATCAAGAAACTTTGATCTCTTTGGAAAAAAAAGCCTTTGAGGAAGTGGAAAAATATAAACAACAAAACTTAGAGATATTTGAAAAAGCTAAAAAAGAGATATGGACATGGGAAAGAAAGAGAGATTTGATATGGTGCAATATTTGTGCAAAGGAGAAAGCTAAGTTAACTAATATAGAGAAGGCAGTCTCAAAAGTATTCGAAGAGAAATACAGGCAAAGGCATCCAGATATGGAAAATTTTACAATAAAAAGATTAATAACACAAAAACATAATGTAGAAAAGACGATTAGTAAAGAAAAGGTTAAAGAAATAGAAGCTGAAGTTATGGAGTGCCTGCAAAGTGAAGGATTTAATGTAGAAGGTCTAAGACAGACTACATCACAGCATGATTGAGTGAGTCCCCAGAATAAGGAAAAGAAAGAAGACCAGGAGACATGTGAAGAAGAAATATGGACAGGGGAAAGGAAAATAGATTTAATATGGTGTAATATTTATGCAAAGGAGAAAGCAAAACTAACTAATTCAAAAAGAGCAGCACCAAAGATATTTGAAGAAAAATATAGGCAAAGGAATCTGGATATGGAGAAACTTTACAATACAAACAAATAAGAAGACTAAGAGGAAAAGTAGAAAAAGAGATGAGTAATGGATAAGGCAAAGAAATAGAAATTGAAGTAATGGAACAGCTGCAAAGAGAAGGATTCAGTGAAGAAAATCAAATGCAGAAAGCACCATAACAGGCTAGAGCAATGAATATCCAAATTAAGGGGAAACCAGTGGAACAGGAAGTAACTGATCAGGTGCCATATCAAGATATTTTGGAGCCTTCCACAGGAAACCAGTATAAAAGTTCAGTTGAAGCTAGACAGCAAGGAAAGAAACAGGAAACTGTGGAAACTCTGATGCAGTCAATGTTGAGGAGTGATAGGCCAGTGAGTTCCCATATGACAGAACAACAGAAGACACAGGATGAAATTGAAGAGAATGTGCCACAGGAAGATGCTATAGAATTTTCTATAGAATGCCCACAGGAAATGGAAAACAAGGGATGTACCCTCAGTATGGAAGAAAAGGAGTTAAGAGTTGCTTGATTTAATAGAAAAAGATAGATATATCAAGATCAATGAGAGAAATAGACTGCAGAAGGTTAATAAAGCCCAAAAGTCAGAAGCTTGATAAACAAATGAACACAGTAATTACCACTGTCCATAGAGACCCATGTGATACAATAGAAGTAAACAGAAAATATTACTGTGCTGCTAAAGTAATAACTGATAAAGTTCTACCACAGAAACATAGGGTAGCGAGGGAAAAGAGGGGGCAACTGCGAATACCATCATGGAAATATCGAATAGAGAAAACTATAAAGCAGCTAAGACAAGAAGTATCATTGTTAGAAGATTATAGAAGAGGGAACAGATCAATGAAAATATTAAGAAAGATAGATGTGATTAAAGCAATGCGCGGTATTAGAACAGACCAGGATCTATTATGCATTACTGGAGATAACAAACTAAAAATTACAAAACAGGCGGAAAGACTTAGAAGAAAGGGAAAAACACAAAATAAACAAATTATTGATGACCCAAAAAAGTTTATAGAGAACTGGGAAATAAGGTAAAAGGAATAGATAGACCACCAAAAAAAGGAAGTAGATACATTTTGAAGAAGTATCTATGAAGATCCTGTGGAACATAACAAAGATGTTAAATGGATAGAAGAAGTAAAAGAAAGAATAAGAAGTTTAAAGGTACAGCAAATGAAATGGGATGAAATAACAACTAGAGAGACTGAAATAAAGTTGAGAAACACCTCAAACTGGAAAACCCCAGGCCCAGATGCAGTACCTAACTTTTGGCTTAAAGTATTAACTTCTTTGCACGATGATTTAGCCATGAGTAAGAACTATTTATATATGCATCCTGAATACACACCACACTGGTTAACAACAGGAAAAACAATGCTCTTACTTAAGAATGAACCTGCAAGCTACCCTAAAAATTTTAGACTAATAACTTGTCTTCCGACAACATACAAACTATACATGGGAATTGATGCTGACAGAGTTTATAGTCATTTAGAAGAAAACTCAATTATGGCAGTAGAACAAAAGGGCAATAAAAGAAAGTCATATGAAACAAACGACCATTTGTTATTAAACAAAAGTTATAGTGGAGAATTGTAAGAAGGGGAAGAACCTAAGTATGGCATGGATTGACTACAAAAAAGCATTTGATAGTATCCCACATTCATGGATAAAAGAGTGCTTAAAAATGTATAAGATACACCCTACACTGATTGATTACATTACAGTAACCATGAAACAGTGGCAGACCACTTTGCAATTAAGCCATGATAAAGGACAGATTATTATCCCAGGGATAAAAATTGAAAGGGGGATATTCCAGGGTGACTCTCTGTCACCCTTGTTATTTTGCCTTGCCATTAACCCATTAAGCTGCTTACTTAGCTTAGGCCATGGCTACAATTTGGGTTATAGAAAACAACAAAGTCTAATGACTTCTCATCTTCTCTTTGTTGATGATTTAAAATTGTATAGCTCATCAGATGAGCAACTGAAAGCACAGCTGCAGGTTGTCAAAACTTTTTCAGATGATATCGGAATGTCATTTGGCCTTGATAGATGTGCAAAAGCAACCTTTAAAAAAGGAAAAATGTAGCACCAGGAAAACATCAGTTTGGGACAAGAATGTGATATAAAAGAACTTGAGCAAGAGTGTGTGTTTAAATACTTGTGAATTGATGAAGGATCAGCAATAAAACATGAACAAATGTGAATAAGGCTTAGTAAGGAGTATTTTAGAAGACTTAAATTAATCCTGAAAACAGCACTGACATCTAGGAACAAGATCTAAGCTATAAATCAATTTGCTCTTCCTGTCCTAACTTATAGTTTTGGGGTGATTGACTGGCCCCAAAAAGTGTTGGATAGATTGGATATCAAAACAAGAAGGATGCTTTATGGTCACCAAATGATTTATAAAAATCAGTGTATACCAAGATTATATATCTCCCGTTATGAAGGAGGGATGGGCCTCCTTCAAATTGATTACATGTATAGATCTGCAATCGTGGGACTCCACACATATCTGTTGACTTCACAAGATCCAAATGTGGTGAAAGTTTTGAAACATGAGGAAAATAAATCTAAGATGACACCGCTGCTTAATTTAGCAGAAGCATATCGACGTCATGCAGGAATGGAAATCAAACCAGAAGTGGATAAAAATCAGGCAGCAACTGAATGTGCAAAAAAAGAAAAGGAAAGAATATAAGGTGAAGGATCAGATGAGAAGGCAAGAAATGTGGAAAAAACATAAATATAGTTGCAAGTATAAAAAGCTTCTGGAAGAACCTCATGTTGATCAAGAATGAAAGCAGGAATGGTTAAGGAGAGGTGAATTTCCTTCAAAAAATGAAAGGTTAATATTGGCAGCCCAAGATAGCAGGCTGTGTACACGCTGGTTTACTAAGTCCATTGAACATGTGGGAGAAACAGACATATGTAGGTTTTGTGGGACCGAGTTCGAAACAGTTACACACCTTATTGCTGGTTGCGATGCTCTAATGGCAGAGGGACTGTATACTGAGAGGCATAATAATGTGGCGAGATTGTTACACTAGAGATTGTGCAAACATTATGGTATCGAAGTGGCTGAAAAACACTGGAAACATGAGCCACAGAGAATCATAGAAAATAATGAAGTTTACATCACATGGGATCACCCAATACCAACAGTCCAAAAGATAGATGCTAGAAAACCGGACATAGTGATCCAAGAAAAGAAGACAAAAGTAGTATTGATCATTGAAATTGCCACACCTAGTGACTATAGTGTCTCGCGTATAGAGAGACACAAAGTCATAAAATACCTTGATCTGCAGGCAGAAACGAAAGCCGTGTGGAAGAAAGATACCCAGACAGTTCCAATAGTAGTAGGAGCAACTGGTCTTATAAAAAAGAGTTTACAATTATATTTAGATATGTTACCAATTCATGTAACACCATATGAATTGCAGAAGGAAGCATTGCTGGGCACATTGCGGGTACTGCGAAGAGCACTTTTGGATAACATCAAAGAGTGAAATAATACTAATTTCATGAACTTTAATCATACTCTGACTTAGGAATGGGGTCCATTCTAGTCATGGTATTAGAAACCCAAAAGACTTGGATAAATCAAAAAAGACAGAATTGTTTAAGATATTTAAGAGCTTTTTGTTATATCCCCCTTGTCACATTTCATCAGGGATGACTATATTAAACTACATTCTATATGACTTTTTAGGATGGGATCTTGCCAGCTGTATACAAAGAAGGAAGACAAAAGCATCTCCTTATTTTCTACTAGTGATACGTTTGTTAGTGCATCCCTATATTCTGCCACCATTCCTTGGTGTTTTTCTTATATTTCATATTTATTACTAAGTTATCTGATGTCAGTGGCCTATACTCCTTCCCTTTTCTGTGATCAGTGCTACTTCCCCTTATGTTCTTTGTTCATTCCTACATTTTGCTTCCAAGATGCATATTTTGCATGTATTTAAGCCGACACACCTTAGACTAGTTTTCCAGTCTTACCAAGTCCTTGGTCGTGTTTTCTACTCATTATTGTATACCAGCTGTTTCCATAATTAGTATTAAGAGAACAAAAACAAACCCTTTTGTTTCTAGACATGCTGCAAGCTTTCTTGAGATAGAGAAAGTAGAGGACATAGCACTGACTCAGACTGGTATGTTACATCACAATAATTTCATGTGAGTGTTATGCAAAACTCTGTGTCTTATTCTCCATATAACATTCATTCATTAATTTATTTTACTTTGTTTACTGGGAAAGTCTGACTGGACACAGCCCCTTTCCACCAGAGGCCTGGGGAGCCCCATGTCATTATACACACAATTGAATGAGACAACACAGTGACACTCAGGATAATATAACTTACTTTAGATACACTATATAGTATTTACAGCATGTTAAGCTCAGACAAATCTATAGAATACAGTATATATGCAGCACATATAACTCACATATCAGTAGAAGATTCAGCATTATTTTATTGATACATACTCCCAGTAACCCGGTCACTGGGGATGCACAAGCCAATGCATTTCATTGTGCCAGTCCCAAGCCCAGATAAATGGGGAGGGTTGCATCAGGAAGGGCATCCAGCGTAAAATTTGACCAAATCATACATGTGGACAACAGTACAGATATACATACTGGATCAGTCGAGGCCTGGGTTAACAACAACCGCCACCAGTTTTGTTGGCCAACAGGGTGCTGGCGGAAATTGGGCTACTGTTGGCCGAAGGAGGAGAAGAGGGGGAAGGCATGCCTGAAGGAATGTAAAGGCTAGGACTGTGGTAGTGAGGGTCGGAACTTTAAATGTAGGCAGTATGACTGGTATAGGGAGAGAGCTAGCTGATATGATGGACAGAAGGAAGGTTTGTATATTGTGTGTACAAGAGACCAGATGGAAGTGGAGCAAAGCTAGGTGTATCGGAGGTGGGTTCAAATAGTTTTATCATGGTGTGGATGGGAGGAGAAATGGCTTAGGGGTTATCCTGAAGGAACAGTATGCTGATTGTTTTGGAGGTGAAAAGAGTGTTGGATAGAGTGATGTTTATGAAGCTGGAAATTGATGGTGTAATGATGAATGTTGTTAGTGCATATGCTCCACAAGTTGGGTGTGCAATGGATGAGAAAGAAAACTTTTGGAGTGAGTTGGATGAAGTGGTGATGACTGTACCCAAGGGTGAGAGAGTGGTGATTGGCAGATTTCAATGGGCATGTTGGTGAAAGGAACAGAGGGGATGAGGAAGTGATGGGTAGGTATGGTGTTAAGCAAAGGAATGCAGAAGGTCAGATGGTAGTGAATTTTGCAAAAAGGATGGACATGGCTGTGGTGAATACGTATTTTAACAAGAGGGAGAAGCATAGGGTGACATACAAGAGTGGAGGAAGATGCACACAGGTGGATTATATCTTATGTAGAAGGGTCAGTCTGAAGGAGATTGGAGACTGTAAAGTGGTGGCAGGGGAAAGTGTAGTTAGGCAGCATAGGATGGTGGTTTGTAGGATGATATTGGTGATCAAGAAGAGGAGGAGGAGTGTGAGGGCAGCACCAAGGATCAAATGGTGGAAATTGAAAAAGGGTAATTGTGAGGTGGAGTTCAGGGAAGAGTTAAGATAGGCACTGGGTGGCAGTGCACAGTTACCAGATAGCTGGGTAACTACAGCAGAGCTAGTAAGGGAGATGGCTAGAAAGGTGCTTGATGTGACATCTGGAAAGAGGAAGGAGGACAAGGAGACCTGGTGGTGGAATGAGGAAGTACAGGAGAGTATAGAGAGAAAGAGGTTGACGAAGAAGAAGTGGGATTGTCAGAGAGATGAAGAAAGTAGATAGGAGTATAAGGAGATGAGGTGCAATGCAAAGAGAGAGGTGGTGAGGGCTAAGGATAAGGCATATGAAGAGTTGTATGAAAGGTTGGACACTAAGGAGGGAGAAAAGGACCGATTGGCTAGACAGAGGAACTGAGCTAGTAAAGATGTGCAGCAAGTAAGGGTGATAAAGGATAATGAGGGAAATGTACTCACAAGCGAGGAGAGTATGTTAAGCAGATGGAAAGAGTACTTTGAGGGGCTGATAAATGAAAGGGAGTGAAGGTTGGATGATGTGCGGATACTGAATCATGAAGTGCAGTGAATTAGCAAGGAGGAAGTAAGGATAGCTATGAAGAGGATGAAGAATGGTAAGGCTGTTGGTCCAGATGACATACCTGTGGAAGCATGGAGGTTTTTAGGTGAAATGGCAGTGGAGTTTTTAACTAGATTGTTTAATGAAATATTGGAAAGTAAGAGGATGTCTGAGGAATGCAGAAAAAGTGTTTTGGTGCCAATTTTTAAGAATAAGGGTGATGTGCAGAGCTGTAGTAACTACAGAGGGATTAAACTGATCAGTCACAGCATGAAGTTATGGGAAAGAGAAGTGGAAACTAGGTTAAGAAGGGAGGTGATGATTAGTGATCAGCAGTATGGTTTCATGCCAGGAAAGAGCACTACAGATGCAATGTTTGCTTTGTGAGTGTTGATGGAGAAGTACAGAGAAGGTCAGAAGGAGATGCATTGTATCTTTGTGGACTCAGAGAAAGCATATGACAGGGTGCCTAGAGAGGAGTTGTGGTATTGTATGAGGAAGTCGGGTGTGTCAGAGAAGTATGTAAGAGTGGTACAGGATATTTACGAGGGTAGTGTGACAGCAGTGAGGTCTGTGGTGGGAGTGACGGATGCGTTTAAGGTGGAGGTGAGATTACATCAAGGATCAGCTCTGAGCACTTTCTTATTTGCAATGGTGATGGACAGGTTGACAGATGAGATCAGACAGGAGTCCCCATGGACTATTATGTTTGCAGATGATAGTGTGATCTGTAGTGAGAGTAGGGAACAAGTGGAGGAGACCCTGGAGAGGTGGAGAAATGCTCTAGAGAGAAGAGGAATGAAGGTCAGCAGGCCTAAGACAGAATATATGTGTGTGAATGAGAGGGAGGATAGAGGAATGGTGAGGATGCAAGGAGTAGAGGTGGCGAAGGTGGATGAGTTTAAATACTTGGGATCAACAGTTCAGAGTAATGGTGAGTGTGGAAGAGAGGTGAAGAAGAGAGTACAGGCAGGATGGAGTGGGTGGAGAAGAGTGTCAGGAGTGATTTGTGACAGACGAGTACCAGTAAGAATGAAAGGGAAGGTCTACAAGAGGGTAGTGAGACCAGCTATGTTATATGGGTTGGAGACAGTGGCATTGACAAAAAGGCAGGAGTTAGAGCTGGACATGGCAGAGTTAAAGATGTTAAGATTTACACTGGGTGTGACAAGGGTTGACAGGATTAGGAATAAATATATTAGAGTGTCAGCTCAGGTTGGAAGGTTTGGAGATAAAGCCAGAGAGGCAATGTTATGTTGGTTTGGACATGTGCTGAGGAGGGATGCAGAGTATATTGGGAAAAAGATGCTAAGGATGAAGTTGCCAGGTGACAGGAAATGAGGAAGGCCTAAGATAAGGTTTATGGATGTGGTGAGAGAGGACATGCAAGTGGTTGGTGTGACAGAGCAAGATGCAGAGGACAGGAAGAAATGGAAACAGATGATCCGCTGTGACAACCCCTAATGGGAGCAGCCAAAAGAAGAAGAAGATACATACTCCCAGTGTGGTATTAGCATATAGACAACAGATAAGGCATATTTATATTTTATCTGATCGGTTAGATTTACTAGACACCCATAACCAGGAGATTGTTATAGCAAACATTTGATAATTTAGTGATATTTGTTTGATCTGACTACATGATGAGGGTAATTAGTAATGGGTTAGTACAAGGGTAGTACTTTTATACTACATGATAAGGGGAATTAGTAATGGGGTTAGTACAAGGGCAGTACTTTTATACTGCATGATGAGTGGAATTAGTAATGGGGTTAGTACAAGGGCAGTATTTTTATACTGCATGATGAGGGGAATTAGTAATGAGGTTAGTACAAGGGCAGTACTTTTATACTGCATGATAAGGAGAATTAGTAATGGGGTTAGTACAAGGGCAGTACTTTTATACTGCGTGATAAGGGGAATTAGTAATGGGGTTAATACAAGGGCAGTATTTTTATAGTGCATGATAAGGGGAATTAGTAATGGGGTTAGTACAAGGGCAGTACTTTTATACTGCATGATAAGGGGAATTAGTAATGGGGTTAGTACAAGGGCAGTACTTTTATACTGCATGATAAGGGGAATTAGTAATGGGGTTAGTACAAGGGCAGTACTTTTATACTGCATGATAAGGGGAATTAGTAATGGGGTTAGTACAAGGGCAGTATTTTTATACTGCATGATGAGGGGAATTAGTAATGAGGTTAGTACAAGGGCAGTACTTTTATACTGCATGATAAGGGGAATTAGTAATGGGATTAGTACAAGGGCAGCACTTTTATTTTGATTACATTTAGAATAAGAAAGGGTCATGTTAAATTTCTTGTTACAAGTGGAGGACCACTTGCTGGAGAAGTAATCTTTAAACAGATGTTAAATCGCATATAAGATAAGATATCTCTGATATCTGTCGTGGCAGAGTTCCTCAGCTTAGCAACACATGCACAGTGTGGACAGTCATCATTGTGATGTTTAGATTTCTGAGTGAGCATTAGATGTTGGTTTAGTGAGTATAGATCTCAGAAACAAACATAATCATGGAATTTCTAGTAAAAAGGAAATAAAACAGAATATCTAAAACCAATCTGAGTTCAAACACAGGATAATACAGATTCAGAAACATAAGGTGATGCAAGACCAGCCTGATAGAATTCTTGAGGCAGTAACTCAAGCATTTGATCAGAAAAAAATCTATGAACATGATCTACTTAAAAATACATCTGATATAGTACCATGTGAAGGTTTAGAGAGCAACAATGGTGGGAGGTTGGCATAATGGTTAAAGTGTTTACCTTACAGACACAAGGTGCAGCGTTTGATTCTCACATGGGGTAATTGGCTTGGCTTAAAATGGCCCACAAGGGCACGTAGCCTAGTACTAATCTATGAACCTATGAATCTATGAACCAACCACCATGAATGTTTGCCAAGAGTATATCTGAAAAGAAACACAGGCAAATTTATGACTACATAAATGTATCACTTGATCCTTGGACCTAAATCTATTGATAAACATATACACATAAGTTATTGTATAAAACCCTCCACACATTCTTAAAAGATAGAAAGCTACAGAGATAGATAGATAGATAGATAGATAGATAGATAGATAGATAGATAGATAGATAGATAGATAGATAGATAAATTGATAAATTTTACATCGGTCAAACGACAAGAATGTTTAAGGTTAGCCTTCTAGAACATCTGAGGGACATAAGAAATAAAAAAAATGGAGAGCCCTTTAGCCTTACATTTTTGTGAATTTCATAATGGCAGTAGTGAGAGTTTAAAAGGTGCTATCTTACAACAGGTAGCTAAAATGGAACCTGATGAATTAGTTGTGGGTAGATTACTTTTAAAGAAAGAAACTACTTTTATTTTAAAATATGACACTTTAGTACCTAGAGGCTTGAATACAGAATGTAATTGGAAGAATGTTATTTAGCTTGTAGGTGCATATCAATTTTATTGATTAATTGTTTAATTATGTAATTGAATGATTTTTGTGACTATATAAAGTGTGTTTTAGTATTGTTAGTTTACTCCTTGAAGGCTTACTGTGGCCGAGGCGCTAGAGAGAGAGACAAGAAAATAAAGCTGCTTTTGGATCCTGTGCTGACTCCTGTTGTTTTGCTGTGCTGCTTTGCTGTGTTCAACGTTGTTGCTGCTGTTTTCATGGCCAGTGATCCTGCATTAAATATTCCTAGGATTTTTAGAGAAGAAAACCCTGGTTCTTCTCAAAGGACTTTAGATGTTTTTTTCAACACTAATTCAGAACGTAATTATGATTGTCCTGAAAGGACTGCAGCTACTGAGAATGTAGTGGATATTCCAACATGGGAGCGCTTCCTTGCAGAAACTAGGAGCAAACGCTCGAACAATCCATTTGCGAATATTGATAAGCGCTCCTTGGACTTCACTACTGAAGTTAAAGCTATTGTTTCTAAACTTACGAATTTAATGCATAAAGAAACAGCAACATATTATAATGTGAACAGTTTACCTAGATATCTTGAATTAGATATCATTCCCAGAGGTCTTAGAGCTATTAAATTCCCATCTGAATCATTTAATGCTTCATGTCAAATAGACAAATCTTTTCAAACTAGATGGGAGTGTGCTGCACATCAATGCTCGAGGGAATGGATAAAAATTCAAATAGAAAGAGACAATGTTAAACTTGTCAATTTAAAGAAAGATATTAATGCAGTGTGCAATAACTTGGTTACTGTGTTAGATCGCAATAGACTGGATGCCTGTTTTAGAGATATTCAAGATAAAGTTCATATTTTAGAAAAGAAGATAATTGATCAAAAGATGCATAAACTGCAAAGGGACTTGAGAGACTTTGAAAAAGGCAATGTGTATCTTTTTCGTAATAATCAACGCATGCCTTTGGCTCAACCATCCAATCAGAATCCGGATAACAGAGAGACACTTGCCAGTACCTCTAGCATTAATACACCCAATCAAACTTCAGATAGATGTCTCAATGATGTAGAGACCAATGAATTTCCAGGTCTGCCATCTCCAGCGAATCGCCAGTTTTTTCCAGATCGTTTTCGGAACCCAGGTTAAGCACAATCACGCAAAAGAGGGTTTGGCGAACAGGAATACTACAGAAATGGGCCTCAGCGCCCTTGGAGAGACAATAAAAGAACCAGATGGTACTGAACTTTATTTGTTAACAAATAATGTGGTTAACCTATCTGGTTTTGATATTTCTGAACATTTTTTATCAGTTCTAAACTGTGGTCTTAAATTTGTACCCACGGTGCTTCCGAAATTGTATGAATGTAAAATTGAGCTGTATAGTTTTATTAGGAAGCTTCATATGTGGTACTATTTTAATGTTTTAGTGCCCAAGAATGATATTGTGCATGGTTCGAGTTCTGATTATTCTATTTCAGACTCAGATGAGTCTTTTGTTTCATGTGATAGTGAAGTTTATGAACAGAGGTATATTGATACCTCGGGTGTTAAGGTGAACAGCACCTTTATGCCTCCGTTTAGTCATGAAGGCATTAAGAAACTACACGCGATGTTAGAATTTGAATTAGAATATTATTTAAATCATTTTGATAAGAATGAAGTTGAATACAATTTATCTAAATTAGAATGGTTGGAACTGAAGAATTTTTCACAACAGACAGAACTAGTTATAAAGCCATCTGACAAGGGCAACAAAATAATAATTATGCATAATAGTCAATATTTTAAAATGTGTTGGGATTTATTGAGTGACTCAACAGTTTATCGTATAGTTCATCAGGATGCCATTGAACAAGCTAAAGTTAAATATATTAATTTAATTCACAAAGGTCTTCGCCTAGGATTTTGGTTAGACAAAGATGTGAAAGGGAAATTTAGTTTAAGGGATACTGGACCAGCATATTTTTATTGCCTCCCTAAAATACAAAAAGACCCAGAAAATCCACCAGGCAGACCGATTGTGTCTGCCAGGAAATATTTTTTGCATAATTTAGGTGTAGTGTTGCATAAAGTGTTGCTAAAGGAAGCAGTTTGTCTTCCTTCTTATATTAGAGACTCTTTTGACTTTTTGGACAAAATAAAGTCAATTACATGGAATAAAAATATGTTTTGGGTCACGTTAGATGTTAAGAGTCTTTACACAAACATTCAACATAAATACAGCCTAGAGGCGTTGTATAAGACTATGGGAGATAAGCCATTAACTCATTATGTGCTTGACTTGATACAATTTTGTTTAGAAAACAATTATTTTTGTTTTGACAATTTGATTTTTCAACAGAAGCAGGGAACAGCAATGGGTGCTCCCTTTGCACCTATGTATGCAAATATTTTCATGGGTCTGGTAGAAAGAGAATGTATCTATAATAATGAATTTGTACAAAAATATGTTAAATTGTATTATAGATTTATTGATGACTTAATATTTTTATGTGAAGGAGGTAAGAATTATGTACAAAACATTGTCCAAGAGATTCAACAAAATAGATTTAATATTTGTTTTGATGGGTTACAGTGTGGAAACACAGTTAACTGTTTAGATGTAAATGTACAGGGTATTGATGGTCAACCCATCTTAACTAGCTTACATAGAAAGTTTGGAGAGCCAAATGATTTTTTGAAAGCTGATAGTTGCCATCCCTTTCATGTTATTAATGCTTTACCATATGGGGAATTCTTAAGAATTTCACATTTATGTAATACTGATGAGATATTCTTTAAAGAGGTTCATGAAACTAAAAAGATGTTTTTGAGAAGAAATTATGATAAAAAGTTAGTCGAAAGTGACATTGATAGAATTATTAAACTTAGATTTGATAGATTTAATAAACAAAAAAGTAGAGATATTTTTATATCTAATAAAACTATTAATTGTGTAGATAATTTATTTATAGTATCTAAGTATAATATTTGTAGTAATATGATTAAGTCAAATATATTACATTTTGGGAATTTTTAGATAACTTTGATGAATTAAAGAATTTAAAGACAAAAAAATTATTTTTTTCTTACACAAAAGGCAAAAGCATTAAATATTTTGTTGTATGGACTAGGTTTTCTAAATAGATTGTGAAAATACCCATCCAGTTAACTATTTTGGGTACTTTTCCATGTGGAAAATGTCAAGCTTGTTCATATATATATAGAACTTTCTTTAAAATTAATAACAAGAATTTTGATTTAGAGGGCTCATACAACTGTAGAACTAATAGGGTAATCTACGCCCTCAAATGTGGTTGTAATAAATTTTACATCGGTCAAACAAAAAGAATGTTTAAGGTTAGACTTCTAGAACATCTGAGGGACATAAGAAATAAAAAAATGGAGAGCCCTTTAGCCTTACATTTTTGTGAATTTCATAATGGCAGTAGTGAGAGTTTAAAAGGTACTATCTTACAACAGGTAGCTAAAATGGAACCTGATGAATTAGTTGTGGGTAGATTACTTTTAAAGAAAGAAACTACTTTTATTTTAAAATATGACACTTTAGTACCTAGAGGCTTGAATACAGAATGTAATTGGAAGAATGTTATTTAGCTTGTAGGTGCATATCAGTTTTATTGATTAATTGTTTAATTATGTAATTGAATGATTTTTGTGACTATATAAAGTGTGTTTTAGTATTGTTAGTTTACTCCTCGAAGGCTTACTGTGGCCGAGGCGCTAGAGAGAGAGACAAGAAAATAAAGCTGCTTTTGGATCCTGTGCTGACTCCTGTTGTTTTGCTGTGCTGCTTTGCTGTGTTCAACGTTGTTGCTGCTGCAGATAGATAACTTGTATTTATTCTTAACCAAAGTTTTCACATTATGTTTAATTTGGTATTATTATTTAAACTGTAGTTGTTTATTGTATTATTTTTAAAGACTGTAAAATTATTGTTCTTAAAATGTTTTCTAATACTTTGGCACTTTTCCCCCTAGACCTCTGCTGAAAATGAACTCCTACCCAGTCAGACTTTCCTGGTAATCGAATGTCAATAAATAAATACATATATATATATATATATATATATATATATATATATATATATATACACACACACACACACACACACACACACACACACACACACACACACACACACACATATACATGACTATATTGCAAAAAAAAAAGATGAAAAACTTTAATCTGGAAGAAAATAATTCTTCCAGTTTATTTATCCATAAATGTTCTTTGTTATTTAATTATTTGTGTAGAAATTGATGACAAGTTTGTTTGTCAAACACTTGATATCCCAGATAATGTAAACATGACAGTAAGGAGCTGTTCAGCATGCTTATATGATGCATTAATCAATTAGCATTAAATGATGCTCCTCGATGCTTAATCTTAGAGATCCAGATGTCTGGTCACCATAGAATGTCTCCCACAGGCAGCACATTCGATAAATTGCCCATTAGGTAGCACAAGTGATGAGTATGCATATTCAAAAATTATTTCTTCACAGATTGGAACTCTTGGACTGAATAATGTATGTACAAACATCACAATTTCAACAGAGGAAAATAATTTGCCTTGCGACGATGTATAAACTATATACTGGAAGTGACGCTGACAGAGTTTATAGTCATTTAGAAGAAAACTCAATCATGGCGATAGCACAGAAGGGTGATACAAGAAAGTCATATGGAACAAAGGATCATTTATTGTTAAATAAAGTCATAATGGAGAATTGTAAAAAGGGGAAGAAACTAAGTATGGCTGGACAGACTGCAAAATGCATTTGACAGCATTCCACATTCATGGATAAAAGAGTGCTTACAAATATACAACATACTCCCTACATTGACTTATTACATTACAGTGACCATGAAACAGTCACAAACCACTTTGCAGCTAAGCCATGATAGAGACAAATTATTACGCCAGGGATAAAAAATCAAAGGGATATTTTCCAGGGTGACTCTTTGTCACCACTGTTCTTTTGTCTTGCCCTTAACCCATTAAACGATCTACTTCACAGATTAGGTCATGGCTACAATTTGGCTCCCAGAAAACAGCTGTGTGAAGACTTCTCATATTCTTTTTGCGGATGACTTTGAACTCTACAGTTTATCAGATAAGAAACTGAAAGCACAACTGAAAGTGGTCAAAACATGCTCAGATGATATAAGAATGTCATTTGGTCTTGATAAATGTGCAAAAGCAACCTTTAAAGCAGGAAAGCTGCAGCACTAAGAAAATATCACTCTAGGACAGGATTGTGAAATGAAGTAACCTACGTAGGAGGGAATCTATAAATACTTAAGAATTGATGAAGGATTGACAATGAAACATGAACAAATGTGAACAAAACACAGCAAGGAATATTTCAGAAGACTAAAATTAATTCTGAAAACAGCCCTGACATCTAGGAAGCTATAAACCAATTTGTTCTTCATGTTCTAACTTACAGTTTTGGGGTGATTGACTGGTCCCAAAAGGCATTGCATCAACTGAACAGGAAAACAAGAAAAATGCTTTACACTTATCAAATCATTTATAAAAATCATTGTATAACAAGATTACATATTCCCCATTCTGAAGAAGGTATGGGCCTCCTCAAAATTGATTACATGTATAGATCTGCAATCGTAGGACTGCATACATTATCTGTTAACCTCACAAGATCTAAACATAGTGAAAGTTTCAAAACATGAGGAGAACAGGTCTAAGATGACTTCCCTGCTTAGTTTAGCAGAACCATATTGGTGTCAAGTGGGAATGGAAATCAAACCAAAAGTAGACAAAAATCAGGCAGCAACTGAATGTGCCAAAAAAAAAAGAATACAAGGAGAAGGATCAGATGAAAACTCAAGAAATATGGAAACAACATAAATATAGTTTCATGTTCAGAAAACTCCTGGAATAACATCATATCGATGAGGATCTAATGCAGTAATGGTTAAGGAGAGGTGAATTTAAGCCAAAAAAGGTTAATATTGGCAGCCCAGGATAATGGACTACATGCACATTGGTTTACAAAGTCCATTGAACATGTGCATAGCTGGCTTTAAGCACCAGCGAACCCTGCGGTCGCTGGGAGCCCCTTGTTCCTGGGGGGCCCCAGCCTCAGCAAGTTATTTTACCTTGATATTTTGTAACATGTCTATCAAACCAACAAAAGCTAGTACATCAATCTTGTATACTTTATAAACCAGGAGGGTAATAATGCTTATTTATATCTCCTTTAAAATTCAAAAATGCATTTGGTTGCAGTAACAATGTTTTATCAATTAAGAGCCTTCACAGTTCCATTAAATATTTTACCACTAACATAGTGCCCATGGCTTAGTTAAACCCTGCTGATGGACATTATCCACACTAAAACTAACAGCATAGCCATCTTTCAGTATCTCCAATAACTGTGGCTACAAGGGGGACCCATTAATCATCCTTCACTGTGTGGGGGCCCCACAAAAGCTGCTGCCAGTTGGGGAAAATGAGTAGAAAAAAATGCATTAATTCCCTGATTATTCTCTTTAATCCTAATAGGTCTGTTAGGATGAAGGTGATAATGAACATGAGCAGGGTAAGCTCTAGAGAGATCAGCAGCCCAGTGACCAGTGTCTGTGCCTACCTTGGATTTTAAGAACAGCTGATACTTCTGATCTTCAGGGATGGTTTTGTCTTTTAAGGAGTTTTATAAATACTCGCAGAATACCAGATACTGTAAATCTCAACTTCTTCACTGAAGAATTCAGAGCAATACCAATAATAGCAAAATAAAGGCTCAAAATCAGGAACACATTTTAAATATTATTCTGATTCAGTGAAAAAGTTAACAGAATAACACCTTTTGTAAGAACATCATGTCTCTGTCTGGATTTATTGACTGTCTGTAATCCCTAATGATTTACAAGCAAATCAAATGTGTTACAAAGGACAGAACAAAATTATGTGCAAAACCAGGGAAGGTCTGTGAAATCAGGGACAGTGAGAGGTTTGCACTATTCTTCACTGAGGTAAATAAAAGTGACCCATCCCTGCTTCTGTTTGAAGACTATTTAACAGCAGTCACGTATCTGGTGTTCTGGTACCAGTGTTGTACAATGTATTGCTGAAATAAGAACAAAATTAGTATTGCTATGGATTATGCTTGAGTTTGTGTGTGTGTGTGTGTGTGTGTGTGTGTGTGTGTGTGTGTGTGTGTGTGTGTGTGTGTGTGTGTGTGTGTGTGTGTGTGTGTGTGTGTGTGTGTGTGTGTGTGTGCGTGTGCGTGTGTGTGTGTGTGTGTAAAATTGTCAGTGGGTTTTATCTATGCACACACACAATAATGCCACGACACATGCATTATTCTTCTGAGTGTCAGTAAAACAACTGTAACCAACAAGAAATTATATTTCAAAAATAAGGCATAACATATAACCCAGAGCATTCAGACACTTAGATCTTCTAAGACTCTGGGGATCCCTACTCCCCAGACTGTATAAATGGATACAAAGGGCTCCCTTAATCATCCTTGACTGTGTGGGGGCCCCCAAATGCTGTTGTTTGAGGAAAATGAGGAGAAAAAATATGTATTAATTTTCTGATTATGCTCTTTAACCTGAACACGACTGTGATATGACTCTGTTAGGATAAAGCTGATAATGGTCTCTGGTCTCAACTGCACCCATCCTAAAACCAGCCCTGTTCAGATGGATGTGTACAGAAAGCTGTTGTAGGTTATATGGGGGGGGGGGGTTATTCCTCACAGTCAAATCTTAGAGGTGTGCACATGAGGTCATTAAAACTTGCATTTGGGCTGAGGACAGTGTGGTTATTGTTTCTTTTACTTTTCTTACATACCTCAGAGGTGTACAAAGAAGGTTACTACAACTTGTGTAGGAGCAACAAAGTAGAATTTGTTACTGTAATAATTTTTTTCACTTTCCTCAGTCACACTTAGGATGCATATACAGGTAGCTGCCTTTGACAGTTTGGAGTGAAGAGGCATACTATGTGTGCATGGGTTCCCTTCAGAAGCTTGAAATACTGAAATCTCAAATTTCAGTATCTTGAGCCCAAGAAGCTGAATCCACAGAACAGCAAAAGTTTAGAAGCGTGAAATTCAAAACCTTGAATACCAAAGGTTTTGAATTTTGCGCTTCTAAACTTCCGCTGTGGTCATGTATTCAGGTAAGTGTGTGTGTGTGTGTGTGTGTGTGTGTGTGTGTGTGTGTGTGTGTGTGTGTGTGTGTGTGTGTGTGTGTGTTAAGGGGTTTGGGTAGGGGCTGTGGTGTGTGTCAGTGTGTTTTGTTGCTGTGATGTGTGTGCGCGAGGAGAATGTAGCTTGTGTGGTAGTATTTTGTGTGTGTTTGTATGTAGTGCAACCTCAGAGTGATAATATTTAAGTAGGGGGTGTGTGCAGTAGACAGATTGTGCATGTTTGTGTGGAGGATGGTGTGTGTGTGTGTGTGTAGTAGTACCATGAAATTCAAAACCTCCGGTATTCGAGGTTTTGAATTTCACGATTTTCAGTTTTCATTGTCGTGTGGATTTAGTTTCTTGGGCTCGAGATACTGAAATTCAAGATTTCAGTATTTCAAGCTTCTGAAGTGAATCCATTTGTGTGTGTATATATACACACACACACACACACATATATATATATATATATATATATATATATATATATATGTGTGTGTGTGTGTGTGTGTGTGTGTGTGTGTGTGTGTGTGTTTATATATATATATATATATATATATATATATATATATATATATATATATATATATATATTTATATATATATATGTATATCAGCAGTCCCTTGAACTACATGACTGTGGTAATTTGAAACTCTGCCTTCATCCCAGTCTTAACACCAGAGGAATGCAAAAGCTGTCTTTTTGGGTGTATTGGGAGGAAGGCAGTTCCCAGATAGGACCTGTG
The DNA here is from genome assembly GCF_019279795.1 of Protopterus annectens. Classification (NCBI taxonomy): domain Eukaryota; kingdom Metazoa; phylum Chordata; order Ceratodontiformes; family Protopteridae; genus Protopterus; species Protopterus annectens. Next base: position 1,086,786,328 of record NC_056744.1, on the reverse strand, counting down.
TATCCAGACAACAAAGTGCTGTTAGTTTATTGTGAACTACTATTTTGTCATCTTTGAACCTGAACCTTGGGTACAACTTATGTCTTCCTTGAAAGAAAAAAAAATAAACTGAAATTCTTTTCTTATTTCCTAAATGGTTATTACTGTACTGCTTTGGTCAGGAAATGTGTGTTGAAAGGATGCAATGAAAACTAAAGCTGAACAGCAACACAGTTTCTTTACTTAATCATAATTTTTGTTCAAGCCATTACTGGATGAAAAAGTGTGTAAAAAGAAAAAAACTTTAAAATGCGCTTTAAAGCATATAGAAAGCTATAGCTTCTTGAAAAAGCTGAATAAGGCAAAATGTGAGAAAGGGAAGAAAAAAGTAATGTGCATGGTATGGGGAGCCCAAGATGGCGAGGGGGAACAGGGGAAGAGTAGAGGCTATTGTGTGTATGGGGGTGGGTCTGAAACAGTAGGTCTAGGGTGCCATTTCACCTATGTTCAGACCTTTACATAGAGTTGCTACAATATATCATTGCTGCAACTAAATGGCAGTAACTCTAAATGTCCCTTTGTGAGACAGGCCAACACAGTGTAGTACACAAGTCTTGTAATATAAGAATATTGTAGCAAAGGGTCAGTCTGTGCATACTACTCCTAAAAGTTTGCATGAACTAAAAGGTTGCTTAGGAAGCGTGGCAGTGACGAGTGATACAGTCTGGAATTCCCTAGGAGGCCCCCAGCTTGACATCTGCTGGGGGCCCCCAAAATGCTAACAAAGGCCCTGAACATGTGGGAAAAACAGACAAATGCAGGTTTTGTAAAACAGATTTGGAAACAGTCACACATCTTGTTGCTGGGTGTGATACACTAATGATAGAGGGCCTGCATGCCAAGAGGCATAATGATGTGCCAAGACTGTTGCACTGGGGATTATCCAAACATTACAATACTGAAGTAGGTAAGAAGCATTGGAAGCATGATTCATAAAGCATTATAGAGAATGATGAAGTTTGTATCTCATGGGATCATCCATTACCAACAGTTCAAAAAATAGATGCGAGAAAAACAGATGTAGTAGTCCGTGAAAAGAAGACAAAAGTAACATTGAACATTGAAATTGCTACACCCACTGATTACAGTGTCTTGCACACACAGAGACGCAAAGTCATAAAATACTAGGACCTGCAGGCAGAAACAAGGGCAATGTGGAATAAGGATACCCAGACAGTTCTAATAGTAGTAGTAGGAGAAATGGGTCTTACAAAAACAAATTTACAGTCATTAGATATGCTGCTGATGCATATAACTCCATATGAACTGCAGAAGGAGTCAGTTCTGGGCACATTATGGGTGCTGTGAAGAGCACTTTTGGCTAACATCAAGATTAAAACAATATTAATTTCATGAACTTTAATTATACTTTGATTTAGGAACGCGATCATTGCTGTCATAGTATTAAAAACCCAAAAGTCTTGGAGAAATTAAACTGAAAATATCCAGTTTGGTGTATTTGATGTCAAATTGCATGATATTGAGGGGTTACGATATTTATGTGCACCCAATAACTGATTCAGATTTTTTCCCCTATGAAAGGTAAACTTAACTATCTGTGACAAAACAGATCAAAAAATTGTCACTATGAAGTATATGTTAAAAAGATTGTATTACAGACCTAAACTGAGGGGCATTGCTCACATAGGCCATTATAAATCTAGGTATACATAAAGAATTTGTGCGGTATTGTTTAGATTTGTACTGTAAAAGGCTATGTCTGGGCATCAAGTCCACATTCATTTTGGCCATTTCTAAAATCTTCCTGTTGTGACCCCTATGACAAAATCTGTCATACTGATCTCTATATAACATCATTGGAAGAGAATGTTAGTTCTGGTGCTGCGGTGTTGGTCTGCTTTTTTTTTTCAGATGTTTGGTTTCATTTCAACCATGCACTGTGTCCAATGTTGACCACTTGCATGAGCCTGTTATTTATTACTTCTTTTTTGGTGCTAGACTGGTTATTTCTGAACAGTAGCATATATGGATTGGATTTATGGAATAGTCAACATGCAGGCTTTGGGAGTTCTTGGTAATTTTATCATGTTGGCTACACATGATCTGGATGATATTTCCTTGTAGATACTCATGGGAGTTCAACAAAAAAATCACATTCCACACCAAGTTCTTGGTTTTCAGTACAATTAGAAGAATTGATTCCATGTTTCATCATATTTCATTGTACTCCACTGTACAATAAAACCAAAAATGTATGTGCAGCTATTTACATTTAAATATCTCAAGGCATCTAATGACATGGTGCCAGGTGGTTTATTCATTTAACCGGAACCTGGCTTGAGACATGAGGATGTACTGGTTCTTAGAAAATGGACTGATATACAGCAAACAACTTATATTCTTTTTGTTGAATGCCTAAATGAGCACCAAAAATACTTGATTGATAAAACAAACAGGAAAGTAAATGAGTTACACATGGAATTTTTGTCCTTTTCTTCACATCCATCATACAAGGTCAACAACAATGAGCTCTCTAAAACATTGGATAACAGGGACGTTGAGCTACAAAATAAAAAAAAAAAATCAAACATGACCTTAATGACTACACTAACAACAGAGATTATTTATTATAGATGCCAGCAACGTTAGAAATATGAAGTCTCAAACTAAGAAAAATGATGTTTTTCCTGGGTAAATTCTAAGGTCTTTTTAACCATCATTTAACAGATACTAATCTTACTGATGATGCATCATCTACTGTTTGGCCCTGACTTTGATTCACATGATGAATCATGTTCCAATAAGAGTTCAAATATGCCTTTCTTAATTTCGATACTGATTTAGATTCACATGATGAATTACATTCTAATAAGAGTTCAAACAATGTGGTGTTTAATTTGCAAGTACACTATTTGGTACCAGATAACATAGGGGAGGATGTAAACTTTGGAAACACAAGGAAGGCTTCTCAGTCACTCATGGATGAAAAGATTTAAGTTGTTACAAATAAACATTGTGATTTGATTTGCAATATATTTGGTTTATCAATCATTGATGCACAAAGACATTTTATTATAGAAAGGTTTATCTTTTGTTTCTGCATGCATTACTTCAGTAATTCAATTGTAAAGGATTTAAAATGTTCATGTATGTTACTAAATCTTAAACTGTAGTTTGAGATAAACAAAGTGGTTGCTGGGATATATTTGATACTGCGCTGTTTAGATTTCTTGATTCAGTATTTATTCTAATTTGTCACCCTGTTGCATGGACTTCTGAAACTAGGGTAATGAAAGCAATTCATGCCAATTCCTCTTTTCTGTGAAGACCCTACAGACAGAATACTAACAAAGCATGTAGATTGGCTTTGCATCAGCTGAGGTCCAATAAAAATACTTATTTGTCAAGCAGACAAAGGTTGATGGTAACAGTTTGGTTGCTAATTTGTATAAGCAATAAATATTGGACCAACTATTAGATATCACTTAGTGTTTTAAGTTGAACTTTGACCCTAGTCCCTTATTTTCAAAGACAGATTAACAATCTTATCATATTGGGTTGATCAGGGAGTAATATCAAAGGCTCTTAGTCTTGAACTGCAAACTGTGCACCCTAAACCACAATTTTGTACATCCTTCTAAAAATATACAAATACATGGGAAGGCCTTCTGGATATACCATAGTCTCTGGTATTGGTTCATTGATGGAATCCACTGAATTGGGATGTTGTTTAAAAGCATATTCCCCTAGATTTATGAAGCTCTTTATAGCATTCAGGATTAGTTTAAGAGCAATTCTCGGCAATATGGCCAACGTGTGATCCAGGAACGAGCTCCTGGGAAATGCACATGAGCTCTTAGGCTAATCCTGCACAGACAGAGCTCCTGTATCCAAATTGCCCTCATTTGTAGGTGAAAACCATGCAAATGAGGGTAATATGTGATCCAGGAAGCCGGCAGCTGTCAGTGCAGGACGAATGCAGTCTGCAGAAATGTACTCGGTTAGTAACTGAGTACATTTCTGCAAACCACAAAACGGAGCTATGAGAGCTCCAAATAAAGGCTGCATATTACTTGAGGAAGCATGCCAATGGCCAAGTAGATGGCCATTGGCATTGCAAAATGTTTAATAAATAAAAAAAAAAACTTTTAATTTTTTTACGCTGATCTCGCCTGGTTAAGTATAGGGCAGTGACGCACAAAAGGGATCGGGAAAATCAATAAAATTAACCTAAAATAAGCATTCTAACTAAAATCAGTATTCTGCCATGCAAGTCAGTGGCAGGCAAAAGACAACCTGGCCAGTGAGTAGTGGTTGCTAAGGAGGGAGGCTCAGTGTGGGACATGTAACTATGCATTAGTAGGCAATCCTATGCAAATGAGGGAAAGGTTAGTGAATCCCAGATTTTCCCAGGGTGTGAGGCAGGTCCCAAGAGTGTCAGAGTATAAATAGCTGGGTACAAGACTAGGATATAGGTGATATCATGGGGGGGTGTCAGGCATACTGTAAGCGGATTGGAGACCTGTGGCTCGAGATTGCTCCTAGGTTAGCACAGCTAAGCCAGGGGTGTGTCTAAACCTGCCTAGCACACTTTACAAAATGTAAGCAGGTGTGCGCGCTGCACACCAGATCCTACAGGAAGAAAAAGGAAGTTAAACCAGGAAAAAGCAGCTCTGTGCACATATGAGCACTCTGTTTGCGTGGCGAGCACACGGGCTTAAAAAGGGAGGCAATGGGAAGGGAAAACAGCACTAGGAAGGTAATCAAGGAGAACTAGCTTAGTTGACAGGTGAAATGTATCAGAATCAGCCCATCCCAGCACACCATTATAAACTACGCAAACACCTTTCCCCCTTTTTTTCCCAAAAACCCTGCACTTCCGGTGTATACAGACAGGGAAATTTTACAAAACGAAAGCAAGACAAAAAATGTTAGGGGCTGCATTTGCTATCATAAACTAGCATGTGCAAGAGGCTGAGGATGGTGAGGATGTTAATGCTGCTGAGCAACCCATAGTGAGGAGATGGAGAAGAGTGTACAGACCCAGAGTAACCTACCAAGGGCTACATGAGCTGGAGATAGTGGAGCGCTATAGGGTGGACAGGGACCTCCTACAGCAAATTGTTGAGCTGTGCCATCCCAGTGGATACCAAGGTATGTGTAGGTCTAAGAATACTAGCTACAGGTACCTTCCAAAGGCCAACTGGGGATATGATGGGAATTTCACAGGCATCAGCATCCAAGGTACTCCATCAGTTCCTGGATGCCATGTCAGCACATGTTGGTGAGCATATATATTTCCCCATCACCCGTGAGGCATTGGCCAGCAATATGCGTCTCTTCCACCAGATAGCAGAATACCCTGAGGTAGTGGGTGCAATAGACTGCACACAAATATACATTAAAGTACCACCAGGTGAGCGAGGTAGGGTCTACATCAACCACAAGGGCTTCCCCTCCATCAACTGCCAGGTCATGTGCAATGCCCAGGGCATAATAATGAATGTGTGTGCTGGCTGCTCTGGAAGCTACCATGATTCCCACATCTGGCATCTGACGCAACTGTACCAGACATTTGCCAGTGGGGACATCCCACACGGTCACCTAGTGGGGGATGCTGGATATGCACTGGAGCCATGGCTGATGACACCCATCAGAAATGCACACACACCTGAACATGAACTCCATAATGACAGGCACACATAAACAAGAATCATAATAGAGCATGTGTTTGGGATGCTCAAGTCACAGTTCCACTACCTGAACACATCCGATGGAGCCTTGCAGTACTCACCACCTACATGTACCCAAATTGTCCTTGTATGTGCCATGCTACACAATATGATCCTGCAGAAACAGCTGCAGCAGAAACAGCACGGGGCAGGGCCACACAGCCCCCCACCATTGCCAAGGCCTGCACAGGTTCAGAGTGACTCAGAGGAGGAACAACCTGAGCCTGCTCCAGTAGGCAGAAGGAGGCATGCCCAGTATGCCCTGGCCTTGGCCAAGAGGCAACGCATAGCACATGCACTGACACAGTAGGGACCCAGGGAATGACATTTCTCTCTGACTCCCACATACAGTAAAAGAGATGCCAAACATGACACTACCTGTGCTCAACCATGTATAGGGAGTGTACTATGTTCATCCAACATAGGCAGCCCTGCATCACCACCCTCAGCACTGGGACACCCACAAGGTAAGTGACTCACACATGCCAGTCGGGGGGGGGCACATACCCAACAACAGTCACAGCCAGCAGGATAGGTGTAGACAAACACAAAAAAATGCTGTACTATGGCCTCTGAATGAGCCCCATGGGTAACCCCTACCCCAGCCCTACACAGACAGACTACAGCAGGCCAGCCAGTTGGATGTCATTTGTGAAGGCTAGGAAGTCAAAAACTAATATGTAGGGAGTGAAAGCTATGATCTGTAGTACACTGGTATGCCTCTAGCCAGCACGATAGGTAAGACTACAGACTGAAATGGTGTACCCGACATACCAGTACAGTCCTAGCAACTGTGTAAAAGTGTAGGGTGTGCCCCACCATCCCATGTACACTTATGGTAACAGTCAGGTGTGCCCCCCACCCCTGTGTAAAAATGTAGAAATGGTTTGGTGTCCCCCCCCACTAAGCAGAAATGTAGCAGCAGTCAATGCCAAATGACTGATGTATACCCTTCAGACACAACATGCTACTTGGTGTACAGCACAAAGGTCAGCACCACAGTACAAACCACCTGGACTTGACACACACATGCAATATAGATGGCCATACTGGGCATGCTCACGCACTTAGAGGAATGAAGGCAATGTCAGTCAACAACATACTGAAAGCCCATACTGGACATGCTCACACACTTAAACACAAGAAGGCCATGTTAGCAAACAACAGTGGACCAGACTTATCTGGCAGTTGCAGTTCTCAGTGCAGACACATGTCAGTATGCACCACTCCTGCCTTGCATACACAGTGGATAGGAATACAGACATATATGTAAGGACAACACACTATAAGCCAAAGGTAGGCTCACATAGATGTGTTGAAGAGGGTGACTGTGACAAGGAGACATCTGGGCCTATCCCACCCAGCACACAGCCAAAGGGTCCCAAACATGTGAGGTGCAGGTGTCACTCACTGCAGATACTAGCCACCAGTACCTGTCAGCATGACAGCATGTTGCTCGTGCCAGCTGCAACATGACTGTACAAGGAAGATGTCACCTAGTAGCTGTATACACGTACCTGTGGCATATGACCCTGTGTGTCCGCATGTGGCATGTCAACCCCAACATGAATGTGTTATGGCCTATGCACACAGTGCCCTCCCCATAGCAGTATCATGACAAGCCTGCTGAGGTCATCCAATGTGAAATACACCTTTGGTGGAGTTGTATCTCAGTAATCCCCATGGTGTGTCCCATAACTGTATACCGCTGTACTGATAAACTAATTAGGTAGTAGTCCTAACCCCAGACTTGCCAACTGTGTGAGCGTGTGTATGTGTGCATGTCTCGGTCTCTGGCTGTGTAGAGAGAAATGCTTTCTAGGCTGCTCACACTCAGTACAGTTCATATACACAACATTGGCAAGGCTGCAGATGTCACGCACCTAGAAATACACCTCTGGGGAAATCATAGCCCAGTAATTTCCATAGCGCATCTTGTAACTGTGTACTGCCATAATGTGATAAAATAGTTAGTTAGGTATTCTAAACCCAGACTTAGCGACTGTGTGAATGTGTGTGTATGTATTTGTGTGTGTGTGTGTGTGTGTGTGTGTGTGTGTGTGTGTGTGTGTGTGTGTGTGTGTGTGTGTGTGTGTGCCTGACTGCATAGAGAGCAATGTTTTTAGGCCACTCGCACCTTGTACAATACTTGACTTTGTCAAGGCTGCTCATGTCACTCACCTAGAAATACACCTCTGGGGAAATCATGGCCCAGTGATCTCCATAGTGCGCCTTGTAACTACGTACTGCTGTAGTGAGGTAGGTGTTCTAACCCCAGACCTGGAAAGTGTGTGTATGTGTGTGTGCGTGTGTGCGTGTGTGTGTGTGTGTGTGTGTGTGTGTGTGTGTGTGTGTGTGTGTGTGTGTGTGTGTGTGTGTGTGTGTGAGTGATGGTGTGTGAATGTGTGTGTCTGACTGAGTAGGGAGCAATGTTTTTAGGCCACTCGCACCCCGGACAATACACATACTTGACTTTGTCAAGGCTGTTGATGTCACTCACCTAGAAATATACCTCTGGGGAAATCATGACCCAGTGATCTCTGCAGCGTGCCTTGTAACTGCGTACTGCTGTAGTGAGGTAGGTGTTGTAACCCCAGACCTGGCAACTGTGTGTGTGTTTGTGTGTGATGGTGTATGAATCTGTGTGTGTCTGAGTAGGGAGCAATGTTTTTAGGCCACTCACACCCCGTACAATGCACATACTTGACTTTGTCAAGGCTGCTGATGTCACTCACCTAGAAATACACCTCTGGGGAAATCATAGCCCAGTAATCTCTGTAGAGTGCCTTGTAACTGCATACTGCTGTAGTTTGATAAAGTAGTGAGGTAGGTGTTTTAACCCCAGACCTGGCAAGTGTGTGTGTGTGTGTGTGTGTGTGTGTGTGTGTGTGTGTGTGTGTGTGTGTGTGTGTGTGTGTGTGTGTGTGTGTGTGTGAGAAATGGTGTGTGAATCTGTGTGAATCTGTGTGTGTCTGACTGAGTAGGGAGCAATGTTTTTAGGCCACTCACACCCTGTACAATACACATACTTGACTTTGTCAAGGCTGCTGATGTCACTCACCTAGAAATACACCTCTGGGGAAATCATAGCCCAGTAATCTCCATAGCGTGCCTTGTAACTGTATACTGCTATAGTGTGATAAAGTAGTGAGGAAGGTGTTCTAACCCCAGATCTGGCAACTGTGTTGGTGTGCAAATCTGTGTGTGTGTCTGACTGAGTAGAGAACAATGCTTTTTATGCCACTCACACCCCATACAATACACATAGTCGACTTTGGGCAAGGCTGCTGATGTCACACACCTAGAAATACACTTGTGGGAAAGTCATAGCCCAGTAATCTCTGTAGGGCATCCTGTAAATGCGTACTGCTGTAGTGTGGTGTAGGACTGTGGTAGGGTTCCATCTCCACCCATGGCAGTTCTGGATGTTTTGTGTGTGTTGCAATGTCTATCTATGGAGCAATGCATCATAGGCTACTCACTCGCAGTACATTTCAAATGCCCTAAATTGCCAATCCTGCTGATGTCATTCATTGTGAAGCAGCACTTTGGGGAGAAAGTTCTTTAGTAATGCCTGGGGTGCGGCCTATAACAGCTCTATGATGTGGTGTGATATAGAACTCGATCAGGGGTTCTATACCCACACATGTCAGTTGTGGATGTTATGTGTGTGTCTCACTGCCTGTGCAGGGAGCAATGCATTTTAGGCTACTTACTTGCAGTACAGTTGAAATGCCCTACTTTAGTAAACCTGCTGATGTCATTCACTGTGAAATACACCTGTAGGGAAATAGTGCTCCAGTCATGTCTGTGGCATGTACTATAACTGTGTAGTGCTGTAGTGTAATAAAATAGGTAGGTAAGGGTTCTTCTCCCAGACATGACAGGTGTGTGTGTGTGTGTGTGTGTGTGTGTGTGTGTGTGTGTGTGTGTGTGTGTGTGTGTGTGTGTGTGTGTGTGTGAACTGTGGGCATTGTGGAGGGGGGTTTGCTAGTTTATTTTATGGTGGCCCTACTATATATCACAATGTCAACCATACAGGGATAACAGATGTAAATTAGCTTGGAGGCTGGGGTGCAAAGCCATACCCATTCATGTGACATCAAGGCCAGACAATTCAAGTTAGTAACCCCACTATTACCCAGAGCACACACTCAACCCCTGTGTCATATGAACACACATGCCTAGGCAGCATGCAATACATGCATAGTACACTGCATATTGGCCACTGATAGTAGCTATGCAGTGATAGCAGTGGGCTACAGAGGGCAAGTCACCCTGCCCATCTGTCCAATATGCACGTGCATGCAGACAGTGCACCTCTACCATGTTCCCCAATGAACACCTGCACCACCTGTGGTGCCTTCACATGTGACTCACAATGGACATACCATGCCTGACAACATGTCCTTTATGGACAGATGACACTGACATCAGGGAACGCTGTTGGCATGCCATCAGTGTAGATGAAGGGTAAACCTGCTGCCCAGTACTAGTTCCTGCCACAGGTGGGCAAGACTGGCACATCTGATGATAATCTGTGTTCACAACATGGGCCAGACACCCCAGGTACAGTTCCACATGTCACTGTACATGCATGTGAGAGGTGTGCACATCCCAAACACCATCCATGTCATAGACTAATGAACACATACATGGCATGTGGTGTACAGCATTGGCCACACACATTAGTCACCCAGGTGACTGGATGGGGGGATGCAATACCCACCTGTGCAGGCAAATGCAGTAACTGCAGGCCTGAGCCACAATGCAGACAATTGTCATGTGGCCTGATGCCAAGGTATATCCATCGTCTACCCTTGTACAGCCTGCTGGCACAGTTGACCACCACACACCCATGTAGACATACACCCATGCATGTCAGAACTGGCACCCTGTGTGTTTGTGTGTATGTGTGTGTGTTGTATGGTGTATATGTCCACATCCACACTTACTACAACCCCCCAGGGTATACTGAAGCATGCTGTCTGATGTGTGACATCTCCTCTTACCCTTGGCCCATACGGCCTCCATATGATCCATGCGATGCATGTGATACCTGCACACTGATGTGTTGTGGCAATCCCACTAGTGACGAGTTGCACTCCTGGCCCTGCCAAGTGTGTCAATGTGTTTGCGTCCCTGTGTGAGTGTGCCTGTGTTGACACTGGCACCGGTACATGCAGACAGGCACGTATACGACACCTACTGTATATCTACTGTATCCCTATTGCAGATGTCACTCAACCTCACATATATGTTCTGAGTGCTCCACATCAGGTAACCCATGTGGTGCATCCAATAACTGCATTGCACTGTGATAGCACTACATAGTTGTTGGGGGGTTGATACCCTGTGCTGGCAGGTGTGTGTCATGAACATGCTTCAGTTTTACAATCCCATCCCTCCCCTGACATGTATTTGCCTCTGTCTGCCCCCCCACTCCCTCTCTGGTGGATGTGGGGACCCACACCTGCCTTGCTTAGGCAGTGGCATGTGTATTTTATGTGATGCTAATGATCAGCTGATGGTCTCTGCATGAATTGCAGCCCTCCCCTAGCTGATTGCACGTGGAACAGCTGTGGTAACAATCCCATAGCCAATTGCATGGAAACACATTCCAATACCTATGAACCTCATGTTGGTGTTGGGCCTTTTCAGCCACTGTGAGCAGGAACTAGATATGTTGTTTGGCAAATGGCATCCCAGATGGATTGTGAATTCACCTCCAACAACATACACTGTGGAAACAGGCCAACAAACAGGAGGGAGATGTACCTGATCTGACTACAGACTAAGTGCTGCTATACTGCATTTGGAGTAATGTTGGTTTAATAGTGTTTGTCTGGATATGCCTGTCGTACATGTAGTAATATCTGCCATGTCAGTTCCATGTATATGAGGAATCCCCATCGGCAGGGACATCTGCAGACTGGACAGTGTTGTGCCTATGGTTTCATGTGTTATCCACAGTGCATCCCTCTGTGGAATGCAGACAGTAGTGTGAGGATTGCAGTCTGTAGATGATGAAGGCCATGACCGTTACTGACTTCATATCCCTCATAGGACATATGTTGCAACAGACACCATTACAATGGAAAATATGCAAGGTTATCACAGTGACATGTCTATACTGGCCCTGTGTATGAGTTGTCAGCCACACCACTGTCAACGTTTGTACATATGGCATGCATGAAGTGGTGCATATGTGCTGTATGCCATAAATAGTGTCATCATATCTGATAACAAGCCAGTGATATATCAGAATGCTACACATGTCATGTACAGTAGGGGTTATATCTCATGACATAAGCTGGACATTCTGTGGATGTTTGTAGAGTACTGAGGTCTGTGTAGTGATGGTGAATGTCGCCAGTGTGTGTATTGTTAATATGTACTTTAGCCTGTGTACAGACTGTGGTAGATGTCATTGTCCTACCTCTCCATGTATCAGATGTTACATGCTGCCCCACTGTATGGTACTGTTTAGCCATACACATTTGTAGAGCCATGCACACAGATGTCCCAAACCACAGACAGCCATCAGACCAAACTGTGTAGCAGCCCATTATATGTAGGGAAATTCAGTGACTGGCACATATGAGGATGGTGTAGAACAGATAGTACATATACTGAAGTATTATGCTAGCCTACCATTTGTGGCTGTGGCTGTGTTCACATTGGTTGTGGTAATGCACTGTCACACAGGTGTATCTTACCCTGTGCTGTGACATGGCTGTTGAGCCTGCTATATATGCAAGTACATGTGCATTCCCCCATACAAGATGTAGGCCAGTGTTGAGCCAGTCTGCCTATAGCCTGCACAGTGCATTGTTACATGCCTAGCAGCATAGTGTACTCAACCAGTGGGATGTCATGTGCATATACTTGCCAGATGTACTGCTGCCGGGCCTCTCTTAAACATCAGGTATGTCAGACAGACCAGTGGGATGCTGGACAGATGTATGTCAATATCTAGTGGGTAGTATGTGTCCATGGCACCCCTGTACCAGCAGTCATTATGTGTCAGGCCAGACAGGAGTGTGTGACACCAACACCTATGGTGCCAAATGTGTACCAGTTGTTATGTGTTATACCCATCTACATGGCTGTCTACATCCATATTGTCAGGCCCGGTACACATGTGGTGCACTAAGGGAATATGTGCATACCTCCGGACTGTACAGTGTATGTCGTAAGTTCCATATAAAGTGGCCAATATCTCTACTGCACTCCAAAGGGGCATTACATGCTAGCTGCAGTACTTTACAATGATGTCCATAGGATGTCTGTCAGTAGCCAATGGCACACATGTTATAAATAGATGTCAGCATCCACACACACCATGTCTGTGAAGACAATACCAATGACAGTAGCAACAGGCTAGTAATATACCTGCTATACATACCTGACATCCCCTTGCACTACGACATTGTGCCTGTAGGGGCTGGGGAACCTCTACACTCCATGTCCAGGACATATGGTGGAAATATATTTACATATATCCATCCAGATAGCCATATATATATAATGACACATGTACTACATTGAATTACCACTGTCATGGCAAGCAACCACTATAAATCCCTACAGCGTGTGGCTGTGGTCCCTTCACATTTCCTGTGTGATGGACATTCATCCTGTGTGTGGGCATCAGTGATACAGGCAGCAGGTAGCAATACCTCTCACAGGAGAACATGCACACTCAGAGCGGACACATTTGTAGAAGGTTCAGGAACTACAGGCAGACTGTGAGTAGAGTTGTGTAATGCTTTGCATAGTACTGGTGTTACAGTGTGTGTGTGTGTGTGTGTGTGTGTGTGTGTGTACATACTAGTGTACCTTGGAATGCAGTCTGTCTGCATAGGTCACTACTGTGGGCCTACCTCTTCCTGGGCAGAGGTATGCATATCATGTGATGTCCATCCAACACACAAGCCCTGTGTCAGATATGCCACTGGCAGTGTGTGTTGTGTGCTACCGGTACATGGCTACATCCATGTCTATATCTAACCTCAATTCCCTGAATAAGGGTATGTTGCAGATTATCCTATAACACCAGCACCTTGCTTAGTGTGTGGAAATAGTGTTCCACATACATGCCTGTGTTCCAGCCTCTGTCCCCCATCTACATACCAAGCCCTGCACATTTGTCATGCTGTCTGGGGTTGTGCTGTAGTGGGCTGTGAGTATATCACACTGCCATTGCAGCCATTAGTACACTGCCGTTGTATCCCCTGCACATACATTGGGGCTGGGGGCCATATATGTGTGGGCATTACCTACATAAGACATGTGTGCCCTTGTGCACTGCAGAGGCCAGGGTATGGTCTTGTATTATTGAGTCCAGATGGGGAGCACCATAAACGACCTAGGCTGTTACAAATATGGGGGTATCAGGGGTGAGCTGCCACAATGTATGTGGATGTACAGTATCATATACTCCACCTATATTGCAACTACTAACATGACTTGGGGTACTGCAAGCCTACTGCTCCCTGCAATACAAACTGTTTTGTGCATTATGCCTTGATATGTTCCGGGTTCAACCCATTGGATCACACAACATTTTTACCTCCTACGGAGATTGTACAGAGTGTAGTTAGAGGCTGCTGAACTACACACCTGCAGTACATACTGTTGATTGCATGGTACCCTGTGGCCCAGTCTGTCAGCACTGTTGTACATTCTGAGGGGCTTGGCTTGGACTGCAACAATTGTGAACCTTTCCAGACTACTGTATAAGTGTAACTGTTTCACAGTTGCAGTACTCCGTTTATATGGCTGTCAGTATTGGAACAGCTATATGATATGGCATATAGGACCATTATGGTACACAATTAAAGAAGTCCAGTTTCTGAAAACCTGTGGGTGGTGTCTGTACTATGACCTTTCTATGGGTATATGTTGCAGGCAATGATTGACATCTGTATGTTTAGCCCATACAGTGTCCAGTTGTTCAGGTGTTAACTGAAGGCATACTGGCTGTTCTATATTGTGTGCACCTCCTATATACTTATCTGCCTGTACATATATCGGCGTGTGTATGTGTAGTCACATTTTATATATATATATATATATATATATATATATATATATATATATACACATATACAAATATATATATATATATATATATATATGTGTGTGTGTGTATACCTGTATCAGCATATATATGTATGTGTATCTGTACCCTAGGGACATCGATGGTTTTCACATATTACATGTCTTGTGGGAGGCAGACTGTACTTGGTAGTGCATTGCAGGGCGCAGGTGTTTGGCTGTTGGTGGATGCCTATCCCTACAAGACGTATAGTGTGTGGGGAATCTCAACCCCATTAACGGTGCATGTGGACATTGGTGTATTTGTTAATCTGCAATTGCTATCTACAGATGTAGAGCCATATATATACCTATATAGCTGTATTACCTTGCTAACAGATATATAGGTATATGTGCATAGATAGCGATATATAAGTATATAGAGGTAGTAAAACAACATATATATTTGAATACGTGTATCTATACATATATAGGTATGTTATATCTGTAAAGGTTGCACTATAGTTGCACACACAGACATCTAGATGTTGGTAAACATTCTCTGTACTCTTGCATGACAGGACTGGCTGATATGTTTCTGAAAGATTGAATATCTGTGTACCTGTCATGGCTTAGTGGTACATTGGTTTGCCTAGGGTGTGCAGGGTCCTTGGTTTGAGCCTTTCCAGAGTTGTTTAATTTGTTGCTGGCCAGAACACATCCTATTGGATAGAGAGTGATTAAGGCACCATAAGGCAGTTGTAAGAAGGTTTGTGTGATCTGCCCAGCAACAAAATAAATAAGTCCTGCAAGGCTCGTAACCAGGACCCTGCACATCATACACAAAGTAATTTACCACTAAGCCATGGCAGATATGCATAATCATGATGTGTCCACATACATATCATCCAGGGCAGGTATACAACACTACAGGGAATGAATGTATTCCAGCATGTAGCTGCATTTGTGTGTGTGTGTGTGCATATATATATATATATATATATATATATATATATATATATATATATATATATGTATATGTATATATATATATATATATATATATATATATATATATTCATCATTGAATGGATATAACATATCTATATATGTAGATATAGGTATAGACATATCTATATACATGTACAGACACACACACACACACACACACACACACACACACACACACACACACACACATATATATATATATATATATATATATATATATATATATATATATATATATATGCCAATGCATACCGATATACATAGATATTGAATGAAAACCAAAACAACAGCTTAAATAACGAACTGTTTAGACGGCACCCACCATCTAAATGATGCTCTAATAATGCAGTGAGTGAACCTGACTCGAACCTAATAAAACTTTTAATAACAAAGCTTTCACAATATAGTAAAACCAAAACGTAAAACTTAACATGTTAAGCGCTTTCATCTGTAATACAGACTTCATCAGAACAAGTTTAACATATAATACTCTTCCTTTTAAAACCTTTTTGGCACCAAAAATTCAATTATTTACATTTAAAGTGCCAATGCATCAATATTTCATTATATTGTTACATGTATAAATACTAATATATCCTAATATATAATTCATCTCATAACAATCTAACTCTTATACACATAATTGTTAATAAATTCTATTAACAATAAATAAATAATTCATTCTAAATAAAAAATAATTCTGAATAAAAAAATCTGACAGCTTATTTTCTTTATACTGTTAAATAAAATGTTTTTATAAAGACTGCAAAAAAGTTTTAATAGTAATATGATCATTGATCCCGGGTTTTCTAGTGGCGTTTGTTAAAATCTGTCACATACTCTCTCTTTTAGTTAAAAGTGCTTTGTAATCACCACCCGTGGGATCTGTTTCTACTTGATCTAAAACAGCAAATTTAAACTCATGTGTTACTCCCCTATTACTAATGTGTCTACACAATGCATTGTTCATATCTTTTACTCTAATTTTATATAAATGGTGATGTATACGTTTCCTGCATTGTCTCTCAGTCTTGCCTATATAAAAGGCAGTACATGACATACACTTGGCCAAATATATAATATTTTTACTATTGCAGTTCCCAGCTTTAAATTTAACATATGTCTTGTTTATATCATTCAGTCTACAACCTGTTTTTCATTAATAGCAAAACACTGCTTGCAATATCCACATTTTCTTGTATTTTTAGTATTTTTAGTAATAATCTGGTTTACATTAATTTTCATTTCTCTCTCCAAGTGTCTCTTAATGTTCATACCCATTTTGATGACAAACCTAGGTCTTCCACCTATGACTTTCCTAACCTCTTCATCGACTACTAACATACTCCAATGATTATTAATAATATTTTTAATTTCATTTATATAAGGTGAATATGTTAGAACACACACTCTAGTCTGAGCTAATTCCTCAGATTTTTCTTTAAGTACCTTGTCATTCAATTCAGTTCCCAATATGGGTAGATATATTTTACCCCATTGATTAATGACATATGTAGAAATATCATTTAATACTGGCAAAAGATACCCTCTGTTAGAAAACATAGTTCTAATAAAATTAATTTATTTTTCCATTATTTCAAAATAAGAGGACATCCTGGCAGCTCTTATGCACTGTCCTTTAAATATATTTTTTAACATTTGCTTGGGGTGGTTGCTCATATATTCCAGATACCCATTGGAGAAGGTATCTTTCCTGTATATCTCAGACTGAAACTCCATATTGGTATGTCTAATACAGGTATCTAAATATGCTATCCCTTCAGTACTAACATTGTAAGTAAATTTCAGGAAATTACTAGTATGATTTAAATATTCGATAAATTCATTAATGATTTTGATCAGTCCATTCCATAAAACAAACATATCATCTAAAAATCTAGTGTAATATGATATGTATTTGAAATAGACACTGTTGAATAAAAATTGATGTTCCCATTCAAGCATAACCAGGTTTGCAAATATCGGGGCAGAAGATGCCACCATAGCTACTCCCTTGGTTTGTTTGAAATATTCCCCCTCGAAATAAATGTAGTTATGATCCAATACTAAGCCCATCATATCAGTGATAAGATTAATTTGCTCCCAGCTCATGTTGGAATGTTTTCTCATGCTTGTACAAAAGTCTTCCAGTCCCTGTTGTTTTGGGGTACATGAGAAAAGATCAATAACATCTATAGTAATGTAAATCAAATTGCTTTTCCAAACACTAGGGGTTAAATGGGCTAAAAATCTCCAAGAGTCCTTTATAAGATGAGAAGTATTAGCATATATGGGTTTAACCCATCTATCCTTCACTACCCCTATATTAAACATCTTTGATTTACTTCCTGAAATGAATGGCCAAAACGAGGGGGGTTTCTGATGTCCTTATGTACTTTGGGGATACCTACTATCATTGCCATTAATGGATAATCACCCTTCGAATAATTATACATTTCTTCTGTAATCCTATTATCTAGTAAATATTCCTCTAAGGTTAAATCGATCTTCCGATATCCTATATTTATTTCATTTAGGGAAATAGTTTCATAATTTCCAGATTCGATTAATATGTTTTGTATCTCATTTATATAGTCCATGGTGTTATATAAGACTATTCCTCCCCCTTTATCCGGTTTCATAACACAGATGTCTTTATTCTTAGTCAGTTCCACTAGACATTTCCTTTCTTCCTTGTTTAAATTATCTGTTGTAATCTGTTTTCTATTTAGCTTATTAAATCTATATACATCATCACAGACTATTTTTTCATAATTATTAACCATATTATTTGATGGTGGTATGAATGTACTTCTTTTTTTAAAAATGTGTTTGTTACTTACTGTATGATGCGTGTTGTTTTTGAAAAAAACATGCCAAATCCAACCTTCTACAAAATAACTTGATTTCTGTAATGTTGTCAACTAAATTGAATCTAACTGTGGGTATATACTTCATTCCTTTAGCAAATAATGTGAAATGCGCATCTTGAATATTAACATCTGTATAGTTGTATACTTTTAAATCTTTAAAACTACTAACTATCTCACCATTTTCATTGCCTTCTATATTTTTGGCAGACTGTGTACTGTTTTCTATAAATATTGACTTACTGTCATCTAATACCCTGTTTTCCTTTAATAAAATGATACAATCTACTACCACTCTTGTCTGTTCCACTTGCCATAATTCCTTTTCAGTGCTGGAAAAAATCTGCCTCCTTGAAAATTCTTCCCTCTATCTCTATGTGTCTCCTCACCATGTCTTAAAACATTTCTATTATCTTCTTTCCATTCATTATACCATATGTAGGCTTTTTTATTCCTATATTGTTCCATATCCCGTTGTATCTTTTTGCATTTTCTATCAAATACCCCTTTGGCCTTACTATCGGCCATTTTATATTGCTTATCATATAGTTCTTGCCACTGTGGAAACAATAAATCATTCAAAATGTCATTATTCAATTGTTCTACTTCTCCGACCAGTTTACTTAATTCCTCATCATTCTTTTTAAACAACAAATTCATATAACTAATCCCAAAATTATTAAATAAGGTGTTAAATTCCACCATTGTATTGTCGTCTAAATGAAGGCCCATGGGCATTTAAAAAAATCTTAACCCCATTGGTACAATGCCTGATGTTATACATTTTAGTAAATATGCATTGTCTATTTTAATACTCTTAACAGCTAACAATAATTTCCCCAAATAATATATCATGTCTCTTAAAGTTTCCATGTTGCCTTCAAACTAATGCATTTATTGTCTGTTCCTTTCATATCAAACTCAAAATTACTCATAAGAAAATTATCTAATGTATGTGCTTCTCATTCATCATTCATTGCACATTGATTCTTGCTTCTAGGACTGGATGAATTAATAACAGAATCTTTTTGAATGTTAATATTTCCTTTTGTAGTTAAAGCATAAGTTTTTTGCTGGTAATTGCCGCTTGGGACGAGCTCCCATGCGTTCGATGTCATCATCCACTTGAGAAAGTGAAAAGTCAAAGGTAAACTCATTGTCTGATGCATTACTATTGTTACAATTAAGATTCCACAACTGCGGTAATTCATTCAAGGAAACCTCCACACAATTACGTTGTTCACCTTGTCCATTAGGTATTTCCACTTGAGTTGAAGCATTACTGACCAGTGTAGTGGTATTATTCTCTTCAATACCACTTTTAGAGCTCCCGATGGTATTTTGGAGCTGACCAACCACACTAATAAGCCTGGAAACTTCATCTTTTAGTGTGTTCATTTCAGATCTTAGCTGTTGAAAATCATCGCTGTTCAATGAAGTCACCGTCACTTTGCTAGCACTATCCATCATATCTGACCAACGTATTGAATGAAAACCAAAACAACACCTTAAATAACGAACTGTTTAGATGGCACCCATCGTCTAAATGATGCTCTAATAATGCAGCGAGTGAACCTGACTCAAACCTAATAAAACTTTTAATAACAAAGCTTTCACAATATAGTAAAACCAAAACGTAAAACTTAACACGTTAAGTGCTTTCATCTGTAAATACAGACTTCATCAGAACAAGTTTAACATATATAAAACCTTTTTGGCACCAAAAATTCAATTACTTACATTTAAAGTGCCAATGCATCAATATTTCATTATGTTGTTACATGTATAAATACTAATATATCCTAATATATAATTCATCTCATAACAATCTAACTCTTATACACATAATTGTTAATAAAATCTATTAACAATAAATAATTAATTCTAAATAAAAAATAATACTGAATAAAAAAATCTGACAGCTTATTTTCTTTTTACTGTTAAATAAAATGTTTTTATAACAACTGCAAAAAAGGTTTAATAGTAATATGATCATTGATCCCGGGTTTTCTAGTGGTGTTTATTAAAATCTGCCACATACTCTCTCTTTTAGTTAAAAGTGCTTTGTAATCACCACCCCTGGGATCTGTTTTTACTTGATCTAAAATAGCAAATTTAAACTCATGTGTTACTCCCCTATTACTAATGTGTCTACACAATGCATTGTTCATATCTTTCACTCTAATTTTATATAAATGGTCATATATACGTTTCCATAATTGTCTCTCAGTCTTGCCTATATAAAAGGCAGTACATGACATACACTTGGCCAAATATATAATATTTTTACTATTGCAGTTCCCAGCTTTAAATTTAACATATGTCTCGTTTATATCATTCAGTCTACAACCTGTTTTTTCATTAATAGCAAAACACTGCTAGCAACATCCACATGTTCTTGTATTTTTAGTATGAAATATTGATGCATTGGTACTTTAAATGTAAGTAAATTAATTTTTGGCACCAAAAAGGTTTTAAAAGGAAGTGTATTATATGTTAAACTTGTTCTGACAAAGTCTGTATTTACAGATGAAAGCGCTTAATGTGTTAAGTTTTACATTTTGGTTTTACTATATTGTGAAAGCTTTGTTATTAAAAGATTTATTAGGTTCAAGTCAGGTTCACTCACTGCATTATTAGAGCATCATTTAGACGGTGGGTGCCGTCTAAACAGATCGATATACATAGATACGCATACAGCCAGCGATATATCTGCATATATCCACATGTCCACAGATAGACAGCACTAGGAATGCATACATGTTAGCATATATATATTGCTCACCTTTCAAAGGGAGACGTCCATGTGTCCGGAGGCTGGTAGGCCTATAGTATGTTCCCAGCATTGCACAATCCTGCAATACATGCATAGAATGTGCAATATGCAAATGTCAGTATGCATTCGCTCATTGCAAATTAGGTAATTTGATTGCAGATGCCACTATAGTGGAGATGGGGAATAATTGCCTACCCCCACTGCAGTGCACACTAGAGGTTCATATATCAGAGTAGGGTGGTTGTGGAGGGCTCAAACCCCCAGAGGGGGGTGCAGGGAGTCATGCACTCTGTCAGTACGTTATGTATTCCAACTTGCAGTTCCAGTGTCAGTGAAGGTGCCTGTAGAACTGCAGTTTTCTCCGCTGTGGTGCAGTAAGAAATGACGGGTTAGTTCTTTCTGTTTGCAGAAAGGGCCATTCAAAGGAATGATTGTCCCCCTGTCAAAGGTGGACACATATATATCAATATAGGCATATATGGACATACATCTGTAGATGGAACTGGGAATGTAACCACAACATATATGTCTACATGCACCATTGATGAGTTTGAGAGACCCAAACAACATACATCTGGCATAGATAGGTATTCCTCCCCCAGCCAAATACGTCTGGCCTGCAATACAATACCAGCCTTAGCAGATCCCATAAGCAGGACCCTACATGACAAGGACAGTACACGTTAACAGTACTTCATCCCACCTGTAGGATGTAAAGCTGGCATTACTAGCATATCATGCAGTACAGTCAAGTGACATGTCATGGTTGGGGGAACCCCCTGGGCAGGTGGAGTAAGTAGCTGGGATCCCTAATCAAATCTAGTAGCCCTACACCTGACAATAGTTTCACCAATGTTGGAAAAGACATCCACAAACTCACCATGTCAGCTGGGAACTACCACCCGGTAGCCAGATGACCGTGGTCTGCAGGGACATGTAACATACCATCAATGAACCCATGGCCAATGTCACTGGTTATCTCAACACATGGGACCCTGCCAATTTTGGACTTGTCAAAGGCAGAGAATACAACCTGAACCCTGTACACCTCCTCAACCCAATCATGACAGGTGTAGATGAGAGTTAGGAGGTGCACAATGCCCATGTACATCATAGCAGGCTTTTGTACACCATCCCGCTTGTAGGAATATGTGTAGTTGTTACAGGATCTACCTCTGTTCACAGGATATGTTTCCACCAGGACTGCTTGGCATATGCCATCATACCACAGGCATCATCCCATGGGCATACAGTCCTTCACAGGTCATAGATGTGTCAATGCCCTCCTCCACACTGTTGAGGTGTGCAGCACTACTGGGATTGTTATAACTCACTGGGTGTGGCTGTTGTGGACACGACTGCCATAATTGCAGTTACTGTTGCATCTATCCCCCCACATAGCTGTCTATAATACTGTACAGTGTATGTAATCAGGTTGTTAGTTGTTGTCTACACCATTCACAGTAGTTGAGTGCCTCACACCCTCCTAAGGGTAGGGATATGCCACCAACATTGGCACACACATGTTACTTAGGTGAGGATCACAGTGGAGTGGGGAGAGGGACATACACCCTGCTGTTAGCATGTTCAATGCCATCCACATTGCAGACCACATATATACCACTGTGTGGTTGTGCCTATGCTGTCTTGGTGGGATTACATGTGCAAAAGATGTGCTACCTGCATGGGGACATACCTCCATGTGTACAGTCCTGTACCTGTACTGCATCCTAACCGAAGACACTGTGTGTTGTACCCAGCCATGGCATGTGTACCACCCACTACACTCACTGGTGTCCACTGTAGAAGGCCTGCTGACACCACTTCACCCATCAGCCATGTGGCACATGGACAAACAAAACACAATCCGAACAGATACTGGTGACAACACAACATTGTTGATTAAAGTTAGGATGCATCATGGCTGCACAGCTACACCTTCCAAGATATTAGCATTTCACTTTACTGTTGACAACATGCTACACATCATTCCATTGCTAGACTGTTGTGCAGTCACCCTGTGCATCAGAACCATATTAGCCTGTCCCTGCATCGATGTTATGGATGTCAGGCAGTGGCACAGGTATCATCATATGCACAGGGTGTGTTGTTGGTTTGCCAGTGGCCTAGGCTGAACCATACAATTGACAACGTGTGTGAGGGGGCTAAGTATTTTTATGGGCCACTGGTGATGTTGTGTGTGCAGGTATGTGTTTGCCCTAGGCTTGTTGTTTATGTGTGTGTGTCTGCATGTACACAGTTCCTCCATGTAGCTGCCCTATACAGGGAATTGTGGGACAGCTGCAGACTGTACCTGGCAGGGTTTGCAGTTCACCATCTCTGGCCATGGACATGGGACCTGTGCCTGGCAGGGGTGCTTCAGGCAGTATCAGGTGTAGAGCCAGACCGAGTACTATCCCCCGAGTTTGACAGACATCCACTGGATCCACGTCCCTCTTGGGACTGGCCAGGGCCACATGCACATGGTCTACTCTGACGGGTTGTGGACAGCCCCCCCCCCACAGTGCTGGGGCTGGTACTGCCACTACGGGAGTGGCTGTGACTGTTTAGATGTCCACGGTGACCTCCAGCTGCTGGTGTTGCTGGCATATGTCCACGTGGCCATCGCAACCATCCCGCCCTGTCCTGACACATGGACATTAAATATTGGATGAGTTCCAATGTCTCACCCTGCCATCTAACCATGACCTCGGTGCAATTATGGATGGCACCCACTAGGTTACGGTTGCTGTCAGTTACAGAGGTGTGATGAGCCCTCTGCGCCCTTAGACACTGCCTGGTGTACCATTCCATTCATGCCTGTGCCTCAATGACAGTCTGGAACATGCATGTGGTTGAAATAGGGGTTGCACATTTACCAGGTGCATGATGTCCAGCAGTGCCCCTACAAGCACCCCTGCACATCTGCCTATGTGATACCCCACCAGATATCTGGCTATGGCTGCTGTGTCCTGACACACATGCTATAGATACCACACTGACCTGGCACATGCCAACCTTAGGCTGTCCCTCAGCTAGGGCCAATGGTGATGAGATGTGTAGAGGCAGTGTGACTGTGTGTGTGGATGGTGTGGATACTTGTGGGTTGTGAATTGGTGGCCCAGCTGCAGCCCCTGATGACCCTTCCTGTGCCTCAACACACCTATCTCCATAGTCACTGTCTGTATCATTGACATCAGAATCCCTGCGGGGGGCCCAGCCCTACCTCACCACCTGTGAGGGGAAAACAGGGAACAGACTGTAAGACCTGTACAACACTGCTAAACAGTAAATACACACACACACACACACACACACACATACACACACACACATACACACACACACACACACACACACACACACACACACACACACACACACACACACACACACACACACACATGTGTGTGCAGACATGGCCACACAAACATGCACACATGCAGTCGACATACATGGCAACCCATACACTACACCAGACAGCATCTAAAGACAGTTCCCACAACCCCATAACACACACAATAGGAGGCGATGGTACAGTACAGTGTCAGATGCATACTTGTGAATACACACATGTCAGCATGCAAGACATGTGGGGCTGAACAGCATGCAGTGCAACTGTAGTCAATCCCTGTTACTAACATTATACATGGCTGTGATGCATGGCTTCTGTCTGTAGGTGATGGCATTCCCCCTGGAACCCAGTGCACCCATGTCCACAGCATTGCTGTGCATCCGTTCAGCACCCTGGCATGTACTGTGCACCATACCTCATGGATGTGCACACCATTGCAAGATGTATCTCTGTGTGTCAAGTGTGTTTCCATTGCTGCTCACAGCCTCTGTGTGTTCCTGGATCATGTGTGGACACGTGTTTAGTGACTGCTTGATGTGTATTCACATAAGCCATCATCAGTGGTGCATGTATGAGTAGTAGATTACCATTAGACCAACCACACAGCTATTGTACTGTACCTATGGTGAGTGTAGAGACCATTATTGACCATGATTGGGCCCTGGCTGATGTTCATAGGTTCATAGGTTCATAGGTTTATACTAGGCTATCTGCCCTAAGGCATTTATAAGCCTAGCCCAAATTTTTGTGGATTACGCCACCCCTTATATGAAAAAATACTGTGCCCATTAGTTTGTTGTGCCTCTGTCCAGCAGTGACACAGATATGATTCCCGGGGTAAACCTACGATCTCCCATCCACAGGTCTAGATTTCTCTTGAACAGAGTCAGCGAGGTGCTCTGCCTCACATGGACTGGGATTTTATTCCACAGCATAGGGAGTCTCTGAGTGATAAATCTATCCCTCCAGCACATCCTATTTATAGCCGTGCTAAGGTTTAAGTCGCTTGCTCTAGTGGTTTTGGTGGATTTGGATTTTTTGAGGTGGAGCATGTCCATTAATTCCGGGTTGGACATGGCCTTGTATGTCAGGCACATGTCACCTCTGAGCAGACGGTATGCGACTGAATAGAGCTGGAGTTTCTTCAATCTGGCAGGATATGACAGATTTTGGAGTCCCTTTATCCTTTTGGTGAGGAACTTTTGGGGTATCTCCAATTGCTGCAGATGTCGGGTGAGATACATCCCGAATGGGGCATTGTACTCGATCATTGGTCTGATAAGTGAAGAGTACAGTAGAACAATGACCTCACTAGATCTGGATGTGAATCCCTTCATGATCAGGTGGGCAATGTAGAAGGTCTTTCTAACCACTTTAGCAATGTGAGTGTCAAAAGAAAGGCCACTGTCAACCTGGGTCCCCAGATCCCTGATAACCTCTTCTGTGCTTAGTGGATTGCCACCTATATGGTAGCTTGGGGTTACCTTGTTTTTCCCGAAGGGTATGACTATACATTTTTTGGCGTTTAACTTCAGGCCATGGCTCTGGCACCAGCTATCTGTTTCCGTGAGTCCCTTCTGAAGGATATCCATGTCCGATGCACTTTCCACTATGTTGCCCAGTTTGCAGTCGTCTGCAAACTTGGTCAGCCAAAGTCCTCCCATGTTGGCCTGTACTTCTGAGAAGTAGATGCCAAACAATAGGGGCCAAGGACCGAGCCCTGTGGGACACCACTTGTGACCGGCTTGGAGTCTGACACAGCGCCAGCAACTCTAACCCTGTGGGTTCTGTCCTTAAGCCAGTTTGCAACCCATCTTGTGACATATGGGTTTACATTTAAGCTGGTAAGTTTTCTACAATACCCGAGTGGGGTATTGTGTCGAAAGCCTTTGCAAGGTCAAGGTAGGCTGTATTGACTGCCTTTCCCTCATCAATGGCCTTGGTGACTGTTTCAAGAAGTCACCAAGTTCAAAAGGCATGATCTTCCCTTGACAAAGCCAAACTGGGTCGGGTCCAATGTCTGCAAGTCCCCTATATCTTTGTTTATGAGCTCCATTATGATCCTCTCCATAGCTTTGCAGACTAGACTTGTTAAGCTTATGGGGCGGTAATTACCAGGGTCCGTGGGCGCCTTTGTGGAGTGGGACCACAGTTGCCGTACGCCACTCCTTGGGCACGTATCCTGTGGTAAGGCTGAGATTAAACAGCTGCCTTATGTGCGGGTTTAATTCCTCATTTAGCTCATGTAGCACACAGCCGGGGACACCATCCGGTCCCATTGATCCTGTGGTACACAGAGGTTTATAGGAGAGTACTGTTCTATTGGTCCTGGGGCCTACATATGCCTAGTCACAGGGGTTCCCTCCATGCACCACCCACTAATGTTATTTCCCCTGTGCCCCTGTCAGGCCGTGGCACACACATGCTACCCAGGGTGTATTCCCCATTCCCCCTCGAATTGGCAAGTGTTCCTGTCAAGATGGCCAATGAGTAGCATTGCCTGACATGTATGGGTAGTCCATTACAGAGTGTGGTGATTCCTCAGGGTAGGGCCCTATCCCTCCAGCATGTTCCGTGTAATGTGTTGATTAGGTTTAGGACCCCGGAGCGTGTGTAAGCAGAGGGAGTGGGATGTCGTTATATGTAGCATGTTCAACTGCTCTGTGTATGACATAGCTGTGTATGTTGGGCAGATATCAGCTGTGCCTGGGCAATGTGCACTGGAGTTTAGCCACAGTTGTCTGAGAGGCACTGTGTATTGCATGTGTTTGAGGCTGGTAATCCCATTAGTGAGGTGTGTGCTGTGTCAGTGCACATGTACAGCATGCATTATGGGGAGGTGTGTTAGATGTGTACATGGCCTACACCTTAGCTATGACATGCACAGTGAATTGCCAAGCATAACCTTAAACCATACTCACTGACATCCAGACGCTGCCTTGCTGGAATCCAAGAGGTACCTACAATGACATGGGATAGAGTTGATGTCAGTGGCCACAGCTGTGGCGTTGCTACAGGGTGGCTGCAATATTAAAGTACAACAACACCTGAAGGCTACAGTACTACAGTTTATGCATTACTGCTTATCAGTACTACACAGCAACATACCCCACATCTCACACATGCATGGTCTACCTGTACAGATGCATACAATACAGTAATCTACTGATATGCCCTGGAACCTTACCTGCATGCTCAATGTGTGGTGTGTGAGTTGCACCCACCTCCATGACCATATAGATTTGGAGCTCTTGTGGGTGGGCAGGTGCTACCAGGCTGATGAGCAGCTACTCCACTCTGGTGAGGGGGGCATGGATGTTATGGCCCCCCCAATGCATAGTGGTCACACCGCATGGTAGCGACACAACATCATACTTGCCAGAGCAGGTCACTACAATGGTGGCAGACCTGCTCATAGGTTCGGCTGTGCAACCCTGCAAACCACATCAGTCCACAATGGCTGTTCTCTCCTGCTGGTCCATGCTTATCCATGAGAAGAGCAGATCATAGTTGTGGAACATGCTGGTGATGATGATCTCCTCCTCAGCAGCACTGTATGCAGGGTTTCTTGGATGTGCCATACTCCCTGAAAGACATAATGATGGAAATATGTCTGAGCAACTCATATGTCAAGTTTAGCATAATACAATACACATATCAGTCTCCCGCCACCATATCAGATCCAACATAATGTTCACACTACATTACTGGTATGTGTCCGGTATGTGTACCATTGTGCCATATATTGTATTGTACAACACCTTCTGCTGTGTGGTTATAAACATGCTCCCTGTGGGGACACTAGAATTGCAGGGCTGTTACAGGGTATTTCACCTGCAAGCCATTGCCACTGCCACTATGTTTCCACATATGCATGTGGTAGGCCTGCTACATATCTGCCATTCTGTATTATTGGGGATATCTATGCATGCTGTTGGACATGTTCTGGGATTATGTGGACTCTTACAGCCCACATATGTTCCATGCCAGTTACACACCAGTATGTGTAGGGGTTATTTGCCAGCAGGAACACCACTCCAACCAAATGTGCACATATTACCAGTCCACATCACATCCATGGCCCACCATGGCACCTCATTTTCTACGGCTCCATCACTACCTTCATGTGGAACCACCTCAGAGGATTGTGTCTCCCCC
This sequence comes from Protopterus annectens, assembly GCF_019279795.1. NCBI lineage: Eukaryota > Metazoa > Chordata > Ceratodontiformes > Protopteridae > Protopterus > Protopterus annectens. The sequence continues at coordinate 1,086,757,384 of NC_056744.1, read as the reverse complement.
CATGTATGTGTCTGTCACCCAGGTAGGTCATGGGTACTGGGCATAGGGAGGTCCACAGTGACATGGGGTATGTGATACATCACCTGGGGGCATGCAGTGCACATACACAAAGTTTGACATTCATGTCCCTCCTGCCCAGCACACAGCCCAGGCACCTTTATGTCCATGTAGTTGCTGTTGTGATTGCCCATGGGTGGCCACCATGTTCCCTTTGTTCTCATGTGGGGGCTCAATGACCTCCACATTCCAAATGCAACTACCTGTCCACAGTGTTTAACCTCCACATGTGCCATATACCAGCCCTGTATGCTGTCTTGTTTGTCACCCAACCAGACCTACATACCAATATGTGCCTAATACCCTTCACCAACATATATACCCCTCCATCCCATACAATTGCAATGTGTTCCCACCATGGATTACACACCTCACTCCACACTCCAACCTGCAGCCATGTACTGGTGTGTAGGTATGTTGTGTATTAATGTGTGATGTTCTCTCACACATATCATGGCAGGGAAATGTATTGCAATGTATATATATTTTTATATCTACACACATTATATATATATATATATATATATATATATATATATATATATATATATATATATATACATATATATATATATATATATATATATATATATATACATATATATATATATATATACATATATATATATATATATATATATATATATATGCACACACACACACACACACACACACACACACACACACACACACACACACACACACACACACACACACACACACATATATCTGTCTGTATATACACACACACACATATATATACACACACACACATATAAATATATATATATATATATATATATATATATATGCACACACACAAACACACACACACACACACACACACACACACACACACACACACATATATATATATATATATATATATACATATGTGCATATACGTGCAGATATCATAGGTTCATAGGTTCGTACTAGGCTATCTGCCCTAGGGCATTTATAAGCCTAGCCAGAGTGTGTGTGTGGCTTTCACCACCCCTTAAGATGAGAATACTATGCCCATTTAGGGTTTAGTTTACTGTGCCTCTGTCTAGTAGTGACACAGAGATGACCCCCTGGGTAAACCTACGATCTCCCATCCACTCGTCAAGATTTCTCTTGAATAGAGTTAGTGAGGGGCTCTGTCTAACATGGATTGGGATTCTGTTCAAGAGTGTAGGGAGCCTCTGGGTTATGAATCTGTCCCTCCAGCACGTCCTATTTATTTCTGTGTTGAGGTTCAAGTCTCTTGCTCTTGTGGCTCTGATGGATTTGGATTTTCTGAGGTGGAGCATGTCCATTAATTCCGGATTGGACATGGCCTTGTACGTCAGGCACAGATCACCTCTGAGTAGGCGATATGCGACTGAATAGAGCTGGAGTTTTTTCAGTCGGGCAGCATATGACATATGTTTGAGACCCTTTATCCTCTTGGTGAGGAACTTTTGGGGTCTTTCCAACTGCTGCAGGTGTCGGGTAAGATACATCCCAAATGGGGCATTGTATTCAATCATAGGCCTGATAAGAGAAGAGTATAGGGGCACAATGGCCTCTCTTGATCTAGACGTGAATCCCTTCATGATAAGGTGGGCAATATAGAAGGTCTTCCTAACCACTTTGGCAATGTGAGTGTCAAATGAGAGGTTACTGTCAACCTGGGTCCCTAGGTCCCTGATTACCTCTTCCATACTTAATGGATTACCACCTATGTGGTAATTTGTGGGTACCTTGTTTTTCCCAAAGGGCATACTTTGTCAGCCACATTCCTCCTATGTTTGCCTGCACCTCGGAAAAATAAATGCCGAACAAGAGGGGTCCCAGGACTGAGCCCTGTGGGACACCGCTTGTAACCGGCTTAGAGTCTGACATAGCTCCAGCAACTCTGACCCTGTTGGTTCTGTCATTGAGTCAGTTTGCAACCCATCTTGTGACATATGGGTTTACATTTAAGCTGGTGAGTTTGTCTATGATGCCCGAGTGGGGTATTGTGTTGAAGACTTTTCCAAGGTCAAGGTAGGCTGTGTGAACTGCCTTGCCCTCATCAATGGCCTTAGTGACTGTTTCAAAAAAGTCGACCAAGTTCAAAAGGCAGGATCTGCCCTTGACAAAGCCAAACTGGGTAGGATCCATTGTCTGTAGGTCCCCAATGTCTTTGTTTATGAGTTCCATAATGATCCTCTCCATAGCTTTGCAGACCAGGCTCGTCAAGCTTATGGGATGGTAATTTCCAGGGTCCATAGAAGCACCGCCTTTGTGGAGTGGGACCACTGATGCCGTACACCACTCTTTGGGTATGTATCCTGTAGTAAGGCTAAGATTAAACAGCAGCCTTATGTGTGGGTTTAGTTCCTCTTGGAGTTCATGTAGCACACAGCCCGGGACACCGTCCGGTCCCATTGATGCTGTGTTTTTAGCTTTAGAGAGGGCGGCTCTCACCTGGGCATCTGAGATGTTAGGGAGGCTACACTCTGCTGGGATAGATATTTCTCCTTTTAGGGGGTAGGGGGAGGAGAAATTTGCACTGAACCTGTCTGCCAGGATGTTGGCAATGTCTGTGGGTTCAGTGTATTTTGTGTCATTTTGGACTAACTCTGAGCATATCTGTGAGTTTCCACCCAGGTTTCTAACATAGCTAAAGAAGGCCTTGTGATTGTCTTTTGTGTCTTTTGTGATTTTTCTCTCAAAGTTGGCCTTGGATGATTTTATGAGTGATCGTAGTTTTTTGCTAGTACTGATCAGAGATGCCTTCCCTTTTAGGGATTTTGCTCTGTCATGTAGTAGCTTCCTCCTCCTGTTGTAAATTTTGTTTATGGCTGGGGTCCACCAGACCGGGTGCCTGCCTTTGGGGGAATGGGTCTTGGTTTTATTTGGGATTGCATGATCCATGCATTCTTGAAGATGCCCGTAGAAGGCATTTGTAAAGGATTCAGCAGTGTGGGTTGTGGTTTCCACTGGCCCAGGGGCCTTGAAGGATACCACTTCAGTCTTAAGAAGTGTGAAGTTGGCTTTTGAGAAATTCTTCACTGTGGTCTTTTGTGCAGGGGGTGGGGGCGGGATGTGGATTTCCAGTGAGATTAATTTATGGTCTGATCTCACCAATGAGGGGTATACTTCCGGTGTGGAACATTTTGTCCCCATGTTTGTGATGATCAGGTCTAGTATATTATCTCCTCTTGTGGGAATGGTGACTAGTTGTTCAATCGCATTTGAGTTTATGAATTCTAGGAACCTTTGGGCTAGGGTGTTGGGGCTTGAGTAATGTTCCCAGTCTATGTTTGCGTAGTTGAAGTCTCCCAATATGATGGTATTTGGAGAGACATTCATACTCTCCAGTGTCTTCAGGAAGGCTGTGTGGGGTTCCTGAGTTTGAGAGGGTGGTCTGTAGCATGTTACAAACTGTAGGGCAGTTTTGTCTGTGTTTAGTTGCACCTGGATGGTCTCCGATGCTTTGTGCATTGCCACTAACCTGGAGGTGTGTGTATCTTTGATGAATATGGATACTCCCCCTCCTTTTGTGGTTCGGTCCAAGTTTTGGGGCCGGAAAGCATGATATGAGGTAAAACCTGATAGTGCTGTGGTGCTCTCAGGAGCCTTGAACCAGGTTTCAGCCACTGCACAGACATCAATGTTCTCCATACTGAGGAGGGCTTCGAGAGCATGCATCTTGAGGTTTAGACTTCTGGCATTGAGCAGCATTACCCTTAGTTTTTTTCCACTTGTGTTTTCTAGAGAGGTAGGTTTGTCATTTGAGCCTTGCCTAAAAAAGGCACTACGGGGGTGGCAAGAGCCTTAGCCAATATCCGGAAGCCCAGGGGTGACAGATGCAAGCCATCCCTTGCAAAGCAGCATGGCTTGTCAAGCATGTCATCCCAAGCAGACAGACATTGGATCCCCTTAGAATTACACCAGTAATTAAGCCAATTGTTAAAACTGATCATTTTGTCTTTGTACTGTGGCATCATTCTTGGTGAGGGTAAGATGCTGCTCAGGGTCAGGGTCATACCAGCCTGGGCTACCTAATCAGAGAGCTCCTCTATGTCTCTTTTCATGTAGTCCAGGGAGGTACATCTCAGGTCGTTCACACCGGCATGGACAATGACTGAGTCATATTTGTACTTGCTGTGGAGTGACCTGAGTGCTTGTGTTATGTGGCGGATTCTAGCGCCCGACAGGCAGCTTACTGTCACCTTTTCCTTGTTCAGTCTGGTGAGCAGGACGTCAGTGTGTCTGGCTATGGAGTCACCTATTATAAGTGTGTCTGGCATGTTGTTTGGCCTTAAGGGCTGTGACTGTTTAGCACACTGACTTTGTGAACTATATGTTGCATGTGCTATGTCTTGAGGTGGCGGTTGCTTGGGTGTCTGCTTTGGAGGCCTCTGTTGTTTTGGTAGATTTTTAATCAGCACCTCCGAGTATGTTTTTGTGTGTTTATGTGTTTGGTTTGCAGTTTTGATAGTTCTATGTGAGACTGGGTTTGCGGTGTGCGTGGTTACCTTCTCCTCCTGACTGGTCTTGCCAGTACTGAGTTGAGAGAGCTCAGCCTCCAGTTTGGCTATATAGTTGCATCTCTCGCATATATTTGTATTTGTTGGGAGGAGGAGAGGGTTATCTGTGTACATGAGGCAATTGTAACATTGCCTCAAGATTCCCAGATTCACCAGCTGAACAGGAGAGGACGCCAGCAACTGACCCTTCGACATGCTAGAATAGTGAAAAAGATTGCTGTGTAACTGAGTCAGAAAGGACCTATAGGGAAATGAGTACTGAAGGGAATTTAGGTGAATGAAGTACTTTCTTTTGTTTAAGAGTGCTTTACCTGTATACAAAATGCTTTAGGAGCAATTGCTGAGCTTTTCAGATAGAGAATAGGTTGTTTAGATTGCAAGTAGATCAGTTCTAAGGGAAAAATTGAAGAGCAGACTTTACGAAGCCAGAAATAGTTTAAACTTGATTAACCGGCGCTGCCCGATGCTGCTCTATGAGCAACTTCGCGCAAAATCGCGCAAATGCACGCAAAAGCGCGCGAAAACGGGCTTTATAGCAGGGGGTTGAAAAGAGCCAGGAATTGACCCAAAATGGCCAATAAACTACAAGTTGCTGGGCTGGAACCACTACTCTAGGGATAAAAAGGTTGCTCAGTGCTCCCTACTCCCACTGGTGAACAAAGAAGCTTCCTCTTATCCAAATAAAGATATGCATAGCACAGGAACTAAGACAAAGCCCAGAGATCAGCAAAATCTGAAGACTGAACTATTCTAGTTCAGTAAAGCGGGAAAACAAGGATATTTTTTTGTTTTCTTCTTTTTTTTTACAGATTTACAGAGACAGAAGAAAAAGATACAGTAGCAAACAGTAAATGCTATAAAATGGCTAGCGCACTTGAGTGTGTTAGCCTAACAGTTAAATTAAACAAAAATAACTTTTTAAAGTGCAAACAGTTTAGAATCAACACAGGTACAGTAAAAACAATATGCAGAGCTGTTTTTTAGGTGAAATGCAGTTGTGATACAGTAATTAAAGCGAAAGCCAGAAAAAAAAATACTTAAAAATAATGGAAAGTCACTCTTTCACTCTCTGCTGCTTGTAGAACTCTGCAGGACACCACAAGGAGCTGTGATGAGTCGTATACAAGCAAAAAAGTGCGCAAAAATGGGCTTTATAGCAGGGGGTTGAAAAGAACCAGGAATTGACCCAAAATGGCCAATAAACTACAAGTTGCTGGGCTAGAACCACTCCTCTAGGGACAAAAAGGTTGCTCAGTGCTCCCCACTCCCACTGTTGAACAAAGACCCTTCCTCTTATCCAAATAAGGATATGGATAGCACAGGAACTAAGACAAAGCCCAGAGATCAGCAAAATCTGAAGACTGAACTATTCTAGTTCAGTAAAGCGGGAAAACAAGGATATTTTTTTGTTTTCTTCTTTTTTTTTACAGATTTACAGAGACAGAAGAAAAAGATACAGTAGCAAACAGTAAATGCTATAAAATGGCTAGCGCACTTGAGTGTGTTAGCCTAACAGTTAAATTAAACAAAAATAACTTTTTAAAGTGCAAACAGTTTAGAATCAACACAGGTACAGTAAAAACAATATGCAGAGCTGTTTTTTAGGTGAAATGCAGTTGTGATACAGTAATTAAAGCGAAAGCCAGAAAAAATACTTAAAAATCAAGGAAAGTCACTTTTTCACTCTCTGCTGCTTGTAGAACTCTGCAGGACACCACAAGGAGCTGTGCTGAATCGTATACAAGTGAAAAAGCACGCAAAAATGGGCTTTATAACAGGGGGTTGAAAAGAGCCAGGAATTGGCCCAAAATGGCCAATAAACTACAAGTTGCTGGGCTGGAACCACTCCTCTAGGGACAAAAAGGTTGCTCAGTGCACCCCACTCCTACTGGTGAACAAAGAAGCTTCCTCTTATCCAAATAAGGATATGGATAGCACAGGAACTAAGACAAAGCCCAGAGATCAGCAAAATCTGAAGACTGGACTATTCTAGTTCAGTAAAGCGGGAAAACAAGGATATTTTTTTTTTTCTTTTTTTTACAGAGACAGAAGAAAAAGATACAGTAGCAAACAGTAAATGCTATAAAACGGCTAGCGCACTTGAGTGTGTTAGCCTAACAGTTAAATTAAACAAAAATAACTTTTTAAAGTGCAAACAGTTTAGAATCAACATAGGTACAGTAAAAACAATATGCAGAGCTGTTTTTAGGCGAAATGCAGTCGAGATACAGTCATTAAAGTGAAAGCCAGAAAAAATACTTACAAATCAAAGGAAAGTCACTGGGCAGGATTCACGAAGCCTCTGTGTAAGAGTTATAACTCTTACACGGAGGCTGCAGTTAAACGGAGTGATGTCAGCATGCTCTGCATATTCATGAGAGCATGCTGAATCACACCTAAGTCTAACACGGTCCATGTAAGACAGTAGGGGGCGTGTCCGTAGGCTGAGCCCTGCAAGCGGACACGCCCCCAGAAGAGTAAAAGTGCCCAAAGTAAACACCCACGACAGAGTCCACGGAAATGTGAATAAACACAACACAACACATGCCCCCACATACTATGAACAGAAAATATATAAATAAACATGTTATATATTTTTTTTAAATTGTAAAGATGTTTAACCATGAGTGCGCTTGTTTGCGCTGGCGTGCCTGTAGCGCAGCTATAGTTAGCAGTCAGTGGGAAAGCATATAAGAATTAAATATGCAAAGTAAGCCAAGAAGCAATAGCGTAGCGGTAGAGATGTCAGCTGAAGAGCAGGCATTCATGGCTCGAACCCCCACACCTCCAACTTTTATTTTTAGCAAAATAAGCATGAAACAAGTCCCTGACAAACATGTACACATATAAAATCACATTTTATGTAAAATGTAGTGAAATAGTCCATTTATTTTGAAGAAATGTGAGGTAACAAAACAATAAAAAAATGCCAGATGTGCCTATAGCTGAGCTACAGTTTAACAAGGTGAGTGCATCTGCCCGTAAATGAGCAGTGGTTTAACAGGTGCAAAATGAGTGTCCGTAGCTGAGCAGTGATTTAACATGCTCAAATTGTGTGCCCCTTGCTGAGCTGAGCGTACTATGCATGCTGACAGCCAAATGAGGTGTAAGCCAGCGCACCCTGTTTGCGCGGAGCTGCGCACCGCACAAACAAGCTAACTGGTGGGCAATCTTGAGCAAGCTGTAACAAAACTGCCTTTACACAGACACACCCCCTAGCCTGTCTAGACAGTCATAAAATATAAAAATCAGTGGCTAGGTTCGAACCCAGGATACCATGCACCATAGTCAAGGTACTGAACCACTAAGCTACGACAGCTGTACTCAGAAATGCAGTAATAGCAAATATATAGGAATGAATAGAAAGTGGAGCATGACAAAGCAGGTTTTGTGTAGTGGATACAATTCCAAAATGGTCAATGACAGATAAGTGCGGGAAAAACGGCATATATAAGCCCCATAGGCGGGAATACACAGCATAAATGATTGTAGAACTGACTAGCAGCCAGAATGTCAGGTGTAGGTGAGGGTAGTTGCTTTCAAGCACAGAGGTGGGGCGTTGAGGAGTCCAGATACATGGTCTGGCGCCTAGTCCACAATCATGAGGCCCAACTCATGCAGGGCCAGGTCCTGTGGGGAGCATATAGGGCTGAGGCGTGGGACCGGTTTGCTCATGATCTCACCAGTGCCACAGGGATTCCAAGGACTGGTGAGCAGGTTCGTCACCACCATGCGGACCTGAAGAGATGCAAGCAGGACCAATTGAACTTTTGGATCCAGGAGGCCCGGCAAATGCCCAACGCCCCACTACTGAGTAAGTTACATTTAATTATGTATGTAAGAAATTAAATTAGCTGATATTATGGAGATGTGTATTCCAATATTACTTCATTTATATTACAGCTGCAGGTGTCCATTCTGCGAACCGACAAACCTATGGCGATAGACTGGTGCGGTTACGCCACCAGGCAGGTCAGTAATCCAATCCCAGTAACTGTAAAGAAATATAAAAGTATGACAGTTAGCAAAAGAGTGCAGTGTAGTCACTAAGTAATAAAATGTGCAAGTATTGCTTGATTACAAAAGTGTGTTGCAGTCTGAAATCCAAACAGAAAAATGAAAATGTCTGAAATAAATTCTGAAATAAAGATGCCCCACCTATAATATCATAGTGCACAACCTGCAGCAGGCTGAAAAGTACAGCTGCAGAAGATGAGCAACTCACATGTGTGAAATACATCCCTGTTGAAATATTGAAACATGACAGAAGTGAGACTGCTGGAAAGGATTGTAATAACTACAGGTAAAACATGTCAATAAAGCCTAGAAGTAAGTACCATCCTGAATAGTAAAATGAAAACAAGTGAGAGGGTGTGAGAAAGAGTTATGAATCCACCGATAAAGTAGTAATAACCCCTGTATAAAGTATACTGCAGTCAGTACAGAATGAAATGAATGTGACAAGTAGAACCAAACTGTGAAATGTGTCCAAAGTGTTGCTACAGCTGGAATGTGTACCCCAAAATCTGGATATATTGCTCTCAGTCTGCAATATGCAGATAGTATGATTGTCTGAAATATCAAACATCCACAGTTGTCTATAGCTATATAAAGCAAATGTAGCAGGATGATGTAGCTGAACAAAGCCAGATATGAACGTGTATGAATAACAATAAAATGTATATTGATGTAGCAGTAACAGTCCTATCACCAAGTTGAAGTAGTTATCATATAGGAAACTGTAGTTAGAACAGTAGTGTGTATATATATCTGTAGCTATTAGAAATGTACAGCATATGTATTGGTATTCAAAGGTGTTAATAATATTTTCTTCACCCCACCCTATAACCACATATAATCTAGTCCACGTGAAAATGGTATGTGCAATCACAATTAACACCCCTGGACATTTGTCCTCATGGGTCATAAATATTTGCATGTCCGTTGATGCATCTGCCCTGTTCATACATCCAGACCTGATGGCCTGTTGCCATCAATCAACCCTGCATGTTGTTGGACTGTGTATTGCTGTTCAAATTATGCATGTGTTATGCTCGCTGTTCAATGGTGTGAATATTTGGGTGTTTGGTTAATGGGAATACTAATGCATGCTTTTACAACTAATTGCGAATGGTATTATATGTTACTAACCCAAACTGTCATGACATAATGCAAAACATAGGACGACAGGGAAGGCGGGTTCCAGCAGACCCACCTCTCCCACCTCAGCTGGCGAGTGCACCTGGCACTAATGCCCAGTCTGGACCCTCCTCCGGTGGCCCTGTGCCACCTGCAGGTGGAAGCGCTGCAGGGGATGGGGCCCTTCCCCCCTCTGCAAGCGTGGCCGGAGGAGAACCACCACTCACCATCCGTAGCGTCCGGACTGTGGTGCGTAGGGAGATCCGGGACTCTGTTCTCGAGCCCCTATGCCAGCTTGAGGCACAGGTGGCACAACTTACGGGCATGCCTGTTGCCCGGCCTACACAGACCCCAGCACAGCCCCGTCCTGGGCAGTGAAGGAACAGTGGCAACTGCCCATGGGTGGGGATATCAGTTCCACTGTTGCCATCTGTGGGCTCATGGGCTCTGGATATCCAAACCTCCATCCCTGTCAATTGTGTAACCCCACCACACGTGTCATACACCGCCCCTGTATGCGTCTTGTTTGTCTTGTCTGTTGACCTACCCAACCTACCTCCCCAGCTATACCGACTTCCCTCACCTGACATACCACTCTCACCTGAAAAAAAAAAAAGGGCACTCTGTACCCACAAAAAAATTACGCCCCATACATAGCTGCCCATTCTGCACATATGTCTACCAGACATGGAAACTATCAATTACAATTGGCTGTACAACAATTATTACTGTTGTCTTTACACCTCTCTCAGGGGTGGAAGGTATCAAATGTCACACCAAATTACAAACATATGCACAGCTGTTGCTGATGAAGGAATGGGCAGCTATGGGCCTTACCTACATCCCTCCTGCAAAACCCAAGCTTGTTTCCCTACTGTCTTACCCTCTTTGTGACCCCTTTTTCACCACTTTCCTGTCTCCCCATTTTCATTTCTTTCAAAGAAAATAGCGCGGGTGTGCACCAGAGTAAGCACGTTTAAGCGGTTGTAAGCAGGTGTTCGCTTGTGTATGCAGATCTAAACGCTAGTGCGCATGCGTGAGCTCCACGCAAACCATCGCTAACCCGGTTACAACTGCTTAAACGTGCCTTAGTCACTTTGATTGACAGGTCCTGTAGTCAGTTCAGAAGCAAAATAAAATTCCACTGGCAGTCCCGAACCCAGGACCTTGGAAACAGTAGTCTGCATGACTTATCACTAAGCCATAACTCTTATACAAGAGCATTGTGCTAAAATAAATATATCATGTAATAGTAGGGATGAATGTAAAGGGAATATAGGATGTGTAGTACAGAAAGCATGTTATTTAGAATTACTGTCAAAACTAGTGGATTTCCATAATAGTAGTGTGTGAACAGAAACAGCCATGCTAGTTGGTAGCTAGTAGGTAATAATGTCACTGTAGCACCTTGCAAGCCACACACATACTCACAGCAGGATAATCACTGCCCATACCCCACAACCTCTTACAGGAACACATCCAGACCAAGTAATAAAATATGTGGAGCAAAGGCCCAAAACCAGGGACACATTACAAGTAATGTTACAACAAATGCAGACAGTTCAGAGAGTAACAGGGTCTGCATTTTGTGGGATGTTTGGAAGGGTATGAAGTCTGAAACTTGAATGTTTGTCACTATATTCTGACTTGAGCCCAGAGTGATTTGCCAGAAAAAGCTGTGCATGAGATATTGACCAAAATATGAGGCAGAAATGTGGACAACCTGCAAATATTTGTACACATGAGAGGTCTGACACCACCATATTTGAATAGTTAAGAGCCTAGACATAGCAACAGTGAATGACTTACAGGGATGCCCCACAGACTCGATGTGAAATGTATAAACAGTAGGCAGAAAGGTATAACAACACATGCAATGGTAACTATGAAGTCCTGAAAGTATTCACCACTTGCATGGCAGAATAAGTGTAGTAATACATATGCTCATGCTAACCCACAGTCACAACTGCAGCATACCAGACAATTTAATGGGTGTACCCCACTGATATGTATCATTCCATGAGGCAGATAACAGATGAACCTGAGAGTCTCTGGGGCCTGCTCAGCAGCATACTCAAATACCCTAATAGATGTCAAGGCCCACACCATGGCCAGACCACACTGCATGCTGTAACACCCTAGCAGATATAGCAAGCATTCCAAGGTGTGAATGTACATGGAAAATAGGAAAGCTACAGCAGCACACTACAGTCAGGACACCTAGCAGGCATACAAGTAGTGACTGTAAAGGGCAAATATTGAAGCCTTAGCAACAAAGTGCAAGCAAAATTGAAAGGAAAGCACAGACACACACATTAACAGTAGTAGTAGTTGTAGGTGTCAGTGTACATACACAGTTAGTACAGGAAACTGGAGAAATTAATGGAGGAATGTTAATCTACAACACAGCTGGAAATATGAGAGAGATACCAACCTTTACACTCACAGAACATTGTCCACAGCATACCAGCATGGTCCCTGTCCTTAAAATCTGAAAGGGCTACGCCTATCTCACATACCTTTTTATAGTACTGTTCTAAAATCACAGTGAGAACTGCAATCAGTACACAACTGGCTGCATGGAATTAGCAAATGCTGGCTAACAATTGGTGCAGAAGCCATCACATGGGCATATGCAGATACCTACAAAAGTATGCAGTACTCCCAGTCCACACATGCAATACTTTCATTGCACCCTGAGGAGGACGTGAGAGACAGACAGACAGACAGACAGACAGACAGAGAGAGACAGAGACAGAGACAGAGAAAATTGAAATTAGGCAGACACAAACAAAACTGTTCAGCAACAGCCACCTGAAAGCTGACAACTGGGAAGTGGAGCAGCAGGACAGAAAACCAGATGGCAACACAAGCAGCTGTGACAAACACAGGTAATGTAAAGTAATACTATAAAGGTCTACATACTGTGAACCCTCCATATGTGTCATTGGTCTGTATCCATATGTATATGAAGATGTGTAAAGGGCAGGGGACATACAGCAACTATCAGTGAAGGCTGTACATACATTTGTATGTGAGAGCATCTATATGCACATATCAATGTAGGTTGACTGTAGGTTGTAGTGCAATGTACAAAGTAGGTTTCACAGTTATGTATGTTTAGCAGTATGTTAGTGTGTGTATACAGTATGGTAGACAAACATGTTGATATACCTGTCTATCATATGGATACGTATGTATGTCAAAATATGTATGTATGTATATATATATATATATATATATATATATATATATATATATATATATATATATATATATATATATATATATATATATATATGATATGCATATATGTATACATACATAGAGAGAGATGTAGGAATACATAGACAGATGTAGATAGATAGAATATGTGCAAACATATATATGTAATGCACACATACAGATATACATATATGTAGATACATATACATAGACAGACTGATCTGACTATCTACAGGTATGACTGTATATGACGACCTCAACACCCCTGTCCCACCCCTCTGTCACTCTCACCCCCTCTGTGTCCCCCCTCTCCACATCTATAGCAATATATGTACATCAATATATATATATGTGTATATGTATACAGACATATATATATATATATATATATATATATATATATATACATATAGATATATCTATATACATATATATATATATATATATATATATATATATATATATATATATATATATGGAGAGAGGGAGAGATAGAGAGAGAGATGTATATAAATTCTGAGTGAGGCACATGTGTACAGATGTATTGCAACAGGTGCCTGGTGACAAAGGCATGGAGTGAACAGCAGTGTCAAAACCGGAGTACCATACCCCATTTCAAAACACCTACACCAGTAACCACCAGATATGTGATTGGCTTCCCACCACTGCATGTGTCAGGGGTGAACAGGGTCATAAATGTGTACAATAGTGGCCCCAATGATATTCACAGTGGCACACTATTCCTGGAATACCTGCACATGGTATGTGTCAGCAGACATGGTGTGTCAGCTATGGACATGTAGGTCCGTGTACCCCTCCACACCACATAATGGATGCCATGGTATGGACCTCACATGACAGCTACAGATATGGAGAAGGACACAGTGACATGTACAACACTGTGACAATGCACTCAAACACATTACCAATGCACAGTGACTGACAACACCACAGAGTACACACATACTACCCACATAGAGGTTTCCACTCCCGGATTTACATACGTAAGTCACACCCATGACAGATGTCCAACAACCATAGTAACACCTCACACCATCCACAACCTAAATGACTGCTGTGGGTCGTCCATGCCACTGCAATAGAGAGCACATGTGGAGGTAAAAGTTCCTACCCACAGATAAGACATACCCTGCAATAAACCACACAGTGTTAAGAAGCAAGACTCCCCATGAGTACATGTCACACATACCCCTGCTGAATGTAAGTCAGATAGGTAATATGCCATATGAGTCACCCTGTGTAACTGTGTGACAGCAGCAGGTACCATCACACCACATGTGTCACAATGGTCAGGGTAGCAGAACAGTATGCTGCTGTAGTCCCAGGGGCAATAGCATATTGTATAGTATTGCATTGTAATGTAATGTATTGTGTTGTATTGTATTGGTATGTTGAGGTGCCTCCTTCATGGAGTGGAACCACTGCTGCTGTGCGCCAGTGTACAGGTACATATCCTGTAGTCAGGCTAGTGTTACATAGCACTTCTATGTGTGTGTTTAGCTCCTGTCAGAGTTTATGTAGCATGCAACTGGGGATACCATCAGGTCCCAGTCATGTTGTGTATTCTGCTTTCATGAGGTCGGCTCTCACCTGGACATCTGTGATGACAGGGAGGTTACAGTCAGCTGGGATAACTATGTCTTATTTTGGGGGAGAGGGCGGGGTGACACCTGCACTGAACCTGTCTGCCACAGTGTTGTCAATATCTGTGGTGTCAGTGAAATATTTGTTGTTGTGTACTAATTATGGGCATAGAGGATGGATTCTGACCAGGTTGCTAACATAACTGAAGAAGGCCTTCTGGTTATCTGTAGTGTCCCTCTTGATTTCTCTTTCAAAGTTGCCCATGGATATTTGTATGATGGAAAATAGATCCTTACTAGTGCTGCTCAGACATGCCCTCCCTTTATGGAATTATGCTCTGTCTTGCAGTAGCTTCCATCTTCTGTAATACAATCTGTCTATGGCTGGGGTCCACCAGACAGGATGCTGTCCCTTTGTGGAGAGTATCTTGGTCATATATGGGATTGCATGATCCATGCATTCTCGAAGATGTCTGTAGAAAGCATTTGTGTAGGGGTCAGCATTGTGGGTTGTATCTGCCACTGGCCCAGTGGGCTGAAAGGATACCATGTCACTGTTACAAAGTGTAAAGTTTGCATCTGCAATGTTATTCACTATAGTCGTTTGTGCTGGTGGTGGAGGTGGGATATGTATATCCAGGGCAATTAGTGTGTGGTCAGCTCACAGTAGTTGATGATGTAGGCCATACAGTACCTAGATACAAACCCCAGAGTGAGGAGGTGCTCTTGACCTGAATCAGTGTTCTGACTGCTGAGGTTTGGTAGTATGTCGTATGGAGTGTGCCAGGTACTGTTGCACAGTTGCTGGCTGAGCAGTGATACCTGGCCATTTACATGTGTATCCACCAATAGACAGACAGATGCTATATATGTGAGATATGTTGTATCATAACAGTCGAGTAGCATGTGTAGTATGTGTGCCAAATTCTGCTGACATATATTGCTGATATCAGGTTATTTTCTTTTTCAGGTACATGGCTCATCCGCGGAATCCCACTTACTCCACAGCTGAGGATGAGGAGATACACCAGAGCCTGGTGCAGGATTATGCAATACTCTTTTCCCGCACCAGCCAGAATCAGCAGGAGAGGGCTGCAATGTGGCAAGACCTGGTCCGTCGGGTAAATGACATAGGCACGCATAATAGGACATATGAGCAGGTACGACATCACTGCAGTGATTTAATCAGAAATGTCCATCAGCGTGCGTTGGATATCCACAGGCAACAGGTCCCCACAGGTGGTGGGGTGGCTACACATCCCCTACTCACCAGACTGGAGGGACTACTCATGACTATAGTGGCTCCAGTCCGCCAGCAACAACAGCAGCAGACATGCATTATGATGGAGGCTGGAGCCACGCAGCAGCAAGACAGTGAACATGCAGGTAATATGCCATATGTATAGTTGACTGTTGTGTACACTGGTAGTTAATGCATGTGTGAGGTGTGTCCTTGGTTTGTAGCTGTCACCATAGTATTTAATGTGCAAGTGTGATATCCTCAATATTAGCAGCTGACCTGTGAAAGGCAACTGTTGTACTACTGACCTGTATCATACTCAGTAACAATGGCACAGTTGTGCCCACTAACATTAGTTTCTTCACGTCTGCAGGTCCCTCCGGTGTAACCGCAATGCAGCCTATCCATGCTGGTGAGTGTGTATTAACAATACCTGTAATAGTAATATTAGGCTCACTTAGTAGTGATCTTTGTATGCATGTAGGTGTGTGTGTGTCTCTGTCTGTGTGTTGATATCACGCATACTGAGTACTGTATAATTGTGTGAAACTGTGTGCATGTGTACGTGTGCATGTGTGCACCTGTGCATGTGTGCATGTGTGCATGTGCGCATGTGTGCATGTGTGCATGTGTGCATGTGTGCATGTGTGCATGTGTGCATGTGTGCATGGGTGCATGTGTGCATGTGTGCACCTGTGCATGTGTGCATGTGCACATGTGTGCATGTGTGCACCTGTGCATGTGTGCATGTGTGCATGTGTGCATGTGTGCATGTGTGCACCTGTGCATGTGTGCATGTGTGCATGTGCGCATGTGTGCATGTGTGCATGTGCGCATGTGTGCACCTGTGCATGTGTGCATGTGTGCACCTGTGCATGTGTGCATGGGTGCATGTGTGCATGTGTGCACCTGTGCATGTGTGCATGTGCGCATGTGTGCACCTGTGCATGTGTGCACCTGTGCATGTGTGCATGTGTGCATGTGCGCATGTGTGCATGTGCGCATGTGTGCACCTGTGCATGTGTGCATGTGTGCACCTGTGCATGTGTGCATGTGTGCATGTGTGCATGTGCGCATGTGTGCACCAGTGCATGTGTGCACCTGTGCATGTGTGCATGTGTGCATCACTGTAATGTGTAGACATTGTAAACTGTGTTTCCTGTTTCCCTCCCACAGGTTCTGGTGCTGCTCTGGTGACATGTAGCAGGGAACCTGAATCAGGTGCCATGGGTACTGATAATGATGACATCTGTGTAATGGCACAGGAAGGTATGCCAGGGTCCGCCATTGGTCAGCTGATTGACAGTACACAGCTGTCGACCCCATCAATGCACACAGTTATCCTGCCAATACACCCTTTGTCACCAATGTCCCTAGGTGATGGACAGCATACAGTGGGCATTGACCAGGGTAATGGGGTATCTGTGGCACATGCCTCCCCACACAGCAGCCATGGGCATGGCCCAGAGATGGTACCACACAGATAGATGTCCAGGGGTTCTCATGGGAGCATCCGTGGGTGTACTGCCCCTGTCAGACGTGCCCACAGAGGTCTTACAACCTCAGCTATGTTTCGGGTTGTCATGCAGGCACAGTCACGTATGGAACGGTACACCAGACAGGGTCTGAGGGAGCTGACAGCATGTCGCACAGCCATGACTGACAGTATGCGTGACATTGCGGCTGCCATCCGTGATTTCACCGATGTCATAGACATATTAGACTGGTTCCACAACTACATGTCCATGAGCCAGGGCGATGGTGGACGGTTGAGGCGTCAACGTGGCCATATGCCAGCAACAGCAGCAGCTGGCAGTCATTGCGGATGACAACAGGGCTGCGGCCGCCGCCGCCATAGTGCCAGCAGTAGCCCCAGCAATGCTGGGTCTGTGCTGTCATCAGACCGCCCCAGGAGACCACGTGCACGTGGCTCTGGCCAGCCCGACAGGGATCTGTGTCCAGTCAAGGAACACCTGCTTCTGATGACAGTACCCAGTCTGGGTTGGTACCGGATATGGTCCGTAGCAGCCCTGCAAGGCACAGGCACCGTGTCCTTGGCCAGAGACACTGATCTGTATGACCTGGCAGGTACAGTCTGTGGCAGTCCACAAACACCAGTATATGGCAGCCATGAGGTGGAACTGTGTGTATACATACACACATGCAAATTGACAACACCTAGGGCTACCGCATACACGCAAACACTACATCAACATTGCCTCACCTTCTACTGCTGTCCCTCACCAACACACATACACATACATGGCAATCGGTGGAATCGGTGGCCAACTCAGGCATACCAAGTTCACACCCTGTGCATATGATGAAACTGTGCCACCTCCTGCAATCTGTAACAACTGTGAAGGTACAGGTTAACATGTTGCTGATGCACAGGGTGACCACATAGACGTGTAGTAATAGTATTATGCTGTTAACAGTACTGTGTGCTGAATTAATTGTGGGTATATCACAGCATGCCTGATGCAGTAAGGGTGTGATTGTCATGTACTGTTGTCTACACCCATGGTAAGTACCATAGTGTATCATCTGCACATGTTGGCATACTGGTGGTAATGATGTCAACAGAAGGCTATATACATAGGTAGCACAGGGGATAAGGTAATGAATGTAGTAATACGCAATGATGGACATGTAAACTGCAAGTGGCATGTTGCCCACACTGGACTCTGCAATGCGGATGTTTGAGGATGTTGATATGTGTGCAGTACTACACGACTGGTACAGGACACACAGGAGCACCCTAGCACTGCAAGCTCACATCTCATACCATGCTAGACAGCCCCAAAACACAAAACTAACTGTCACAGGAGGGAGAGTCCACATATATGTCAGGGATACTGTGGTGGCAGGCCAGGTAGCATACATCCTACTAAGTATGGAACCACTGAGTGAAGGCTCAGCGTCTGTTATTTGACATGTGTATTACTGCAGGTATGAGCACATGGGTTTCCATCCAGTTATTGTACATCCTGACAGTACATGGTCTTTACACTTGTGTGCGCTGAGACTGGACCCTAGCCATCTGACCCATGTATTTCCATGTACATGTGCTTAGTGCCTGCATATTTGCAGTGTTACCTACTGGAAGTGGTACAGCTTGTTTGTTGTACAATGGACTACATGCAGCCCTGTTTACTGTAGCTTTGTTTGCATGCATATTTGCTTGCAATTACCCTGGAATACTCATCCCACCTGCAATGCATAGTTATAGAGCTTCTGTGGACTCCTAGTGCCAACTGCATAGCTTACTATATGTATGTCCATGTCTCACTTGACAGAATGTCACTGTTTGTCCTGTTCACATGTACGTTGCCTGTGACACATTGCATATGACTTACCTGGCATGTGTCCACGTGAGCAGTCATATATGCTACTGCTAACTAATCACAGGCACTACACCCTCACATATTCATCTTCTGTTGAACCACCTGCTTCGCTAGGGACGGCCTGCACCTGTCACCCCTGGGCTTTCAGATATTGGCAAAGGCTCTTGCTACCCTCATAGTGCCTATGTTAGGCAAGGCTCAAATGACAAACCCACCTTCATAGGTATCACAAGGGATAAGAAACTAAGAGTAATGCTACCCAATGCCAGAAGACTAAACCTCAAGATGCATGCACCCGAAACTCTCCTTGGCATGGAGAGCATCGATATCTGTGCAGTAGCAGATGCCTGGTTCAGGGCTACTGAGAGCACACCAGCACTACCAGGTTTAACCTCATACCATGCTTTTCAGCCCCAAAACTTGGAACGAACCAGAAATGGAGGGGGAGTATTGATATTCATCAAAGATACCCACACCTCCAGGTTGGTGGCAAAGCACCAAGCATCAGAGACTATCCATGTGCAACTAACAATGGGTGAAACTGCCTTCCAGGTTATAGCCTGCTACAGACCACCCTCCCAAACCCAAGAACTGCACTTGGCAGTCCTGTGAACAGTGGAAATATGAAGGTCTCTCCAAACACCATTATATTGGGCGACGTCAACTACCCAAACATGGACTGGGAGCATGACTCTATCTCCAACACCCTAGGCCAAAGATTCCTAGAATATATGAGCTCAAATGCTATGGAACAACTTGTTACCACTCCCACAAGAAGGGGAAACATACTGGACCTGATCATCACCAACATGGGGACTCTATGCTCCAGACCAGAAGTGTATCCCTCACTGGTAAGATCGGACCATAAACTAATCTCACTGGATATTCACATCCCGACCACACCCCCTGCTCGGAACACCACAGTGAACAACTTCTCTAAAGCAAATTCACACTCCTCAAAACTGAGGTGGAAACCTTCAAAGCCCCCGGGCCTGTGAAAACTACAGACCAGACTGCAAATTCCTCTATAAACGCATTCTATGGACACCTTCAGGAATGCATGGATCATGTGATCCCGAATAAAACCAAGACCCAATCCTCCAAAGGCAGATGTCCTGTCTGGTGGGCCCCAGCCATAAACAAACTACACAATAGAAGGAGGAAGCTACTAAATGATGCAGCAAATTCCCAAATAGGGAAGGCATCACTGATCAGTATTAGCAAATAACTACAGGCACTCATAAGATTGTCTAAGGCCAGCTTCGAGAGAAAACTTGCACAGGACACTAAGGATAATCACAAGGCTTTCTTTAGTTATGTTAGGAACCTGGGTGGTAATTCCCAGATATGCTCAGAGGTAGTCCAAAATGTCAATAGAAACACTAAATCCACAGACATTGCCAACATTCTAGCTGACAGGTTCAGTGCAAACTTCTCACCCCCCTCCACACTGAAAGGGCAAATATGTATCCCAGCAGAGTGCTGCCCCCCTGACATCTCAGATGCTCAGCTAAGAGCCGCCCTCTCCAAAGCAATGCACACTGCATCAATGGGACGAGACAGTGTCCCGGACTGTGTCCTACATGACCTCCAAGACGTGCTACTACCAAACATAAACCTACTGTTCAATCCCAGCCTTACTACAGGATATGTGTCCAAAGTGTGGCGTACAGCAACAGTGGTCCCTCTACAGAAAGGTGGTGCCTCAACGGATCCTGGACACTATCACCCCATAAGCCTCACTAGCTTGGTCTGCAGAGCTATGGAAAGGATCATCATGGACCACATAAATATAGATATTGTGGACCTACAGACACTGGTTCATACCCAGTTTGGCTTTGTTAAGGGCAGATCCTGCCTCTCAAACCTGGTTGATTTCTTTGAAACAATCACCAAGGCCATTGACGAGGGGAAGGTGGCTCACACAGCCTACCTGGATCTCACAAAAGCCTTCAAATCAATACCCCACTTGGGCATTCTAGAGAAGCTCACCAGATTAAATATAAGCCCCTATGTCACTAGATGGATTGCACACTGGCTCAAGGACAGAACCCACATGGTTAGAATTGCTGGAGCCATGCCAGACTCCAAAACAGTTACGAGTGGTGTCCCACAAGGCTCAGTCCTGGGACCTCTCTTGTTTGGCATATATTTATCGGAGGTACAGGCCAACACGGAAGGACTGTGGCTGACCAAATATGCAGATGACTGCAAACTGGCTGCCATAATCGACTCTCCAGCCGACACAAGCATCTTCCAAAGGGGCATCATAGAAACAGACAACTTGTGCCAGAGCCATGGCCTCCAGCTGAATGCAAAAGTGTGTATAGTCATCCCCTTTGGCAAAAACAAAGTGCCCACAAAGTACCATATAGGTGGTACTCCATTACGTACAGAAGAAGTAATTAGGGACCTGGGGACCCAAGTTGATAGCAATCTCTCATTTGACAACCACATGGCCAAAGTGGTTAGAAAGACATTGTATATAGCCCACCCCATCATGAAGGGATTCACATCTACATCAGGGGAGGACATCGTGCCTCTTTACTCATCCCTCATCAGGCCCATAATTGAGTACAATCCCCCTGTCGGGATGTACCTTACCAGACACCTGCAGCAACTGGAAAGACCCCACAAGTACCTCACCAAGAGGATCAAAGGGCTCAAACAGATGCCATATGCTGACCAGTTAAATAAACCCCAGCTCTACTCAGTGGCATACCGCCTGTTCAGAGGCGATCTGTGCCTAATGTATAACACCATGTCGAACCGGAATTAATGGGCATGCTGCACCTGAGAATATCCAAATCCCATCGGGATACACGCTTGAGAGACCTGAGCCTCAGCACTGAAATAAATAGGACATGCTGGAGGGACAGATTCATAACCCAGAGGCTCACTTCACTCTGGAATAAAATCCCAGTCCAGGTTAGGCAGAGTCCCTCATTGACTCTCTTCAAGAGGAATCTTGATGATTGGATGGGACATTGTAGGTTTACCCTGGGTATCACTTCTGTGTCACTGTTAGACAGAGGCACAGTATACTAACCTCGGAAAAGGGCATGGCAAGATATATTTACAATGGATGGCGACAGCCAAACACATTCTGGCTAGGTTCTTAAATGCCCTAGGGCAGATTGCCTAGTATGACACTATGAACCTATGAACCTATGTACCTTGTTCCCCATTGGCCTTATGTGCTGTTAATCACCATGGCAATCACAATACTATGGTAGCATGTTCAAAGGTCAGTTGTCAGTCACCTCTATGCTACAGTTGTGGAATATGTGGGTCATGTGGCAATGTCACAGCTGCCACATGTACACAGTCAACCCTCTCCCCTACACATGGACGTACAACACATGTATGAGATGGAACCACATAGCCAAACTGGGGACTAAGCACTCTGAACCCAGTACTGGCATAACCTCTCAGGTGGCATGCAATACTACAGTGACTACAATACCAGTCTGATGTAGACCTACACTGACAGCAATACAAGCACGTGAACACACTGGGCCATTCGTGGAGCCTTAGAATAGCATCCTGCCTGAGTGGCACACACCTCTGCAGCTGGCACACAGGCATACGTTATGCCTGAACACATCACACATAACACATAGAACACAAATCATGTGTGCCAGTCACAGCCTGTACGGCTAGACAACACACCTGCCACAGTTGTGTTAGCTACCTTTATTGTCCGGTACAGTATGGTCACACTCACCAGGCTGGACAAGATGAAGGTCACAGTGATATGCCTGTGGGGCACTATGGTCCACCACATAACACAAGCATACAGGTCAGTCAGAGGCATGGACACATATGACTCAGTCATTGTCCATACCACATACCTTCTCCTGCTGTACTTGTAGGGTGCTGACATCATCAGTGTTTAGAAAGGGGAATGTGCATCCTGTAGTGTGTTCTCCTAGTTGCCAAAAGGGACATTTCCCTCACACAAAATTGCACACACACTAACCCCCTTCATCCAAACCCACACACTTGTCATTTGCAGGATTCAAACCCCTACCTAATTATGTTATGACACTTGAGACAGACACATTAGCAGAGTGCGCTATTTGCATTACTGGGAGGTTTTCCTTCTCCTGCTGTACTTATAGGGTACTGACATCATCAGTGTTTAGAAAGGGGAATGTGCATCCTGTAGTCTGTTCTCCTAGTTTCCAAAAGGGACATTTCCCTCACACACAATTGTACGCACACTAACCCCCCTCAGCCAACCTCATACACTTGCAGGATTCAAACCCCTATCTAACTATGCTATAACAATTCAGACTGATGCATTAGTAGAGCACGCTATTTGCATTATTGGGATGTTTTTCTTCTCTTGCTGTACTTATAGGGTGCTGACATCATCAGTGTTTAGAAAGGGGAATGTGCATCCTGTAGTGTGTTCTCCTAGTTGCCAAAAGGGACATTTTCCTCACACACAATTACCCCCCCTCAACCAAACGCACACACTTGCCATTTGTAGGATTCAAACCCCTACCTAGTTATGTTATGAAACTAGAGATGGAGGCATTTGCGGAGCGCGCTATTTGCATTACTGGGAGGTTTTCCTTCTCTTGCTGTACTTATAGGGTGCTGAAGTCATCAGTGTTTAGAAAGGGGAATGTGCATCCTGTAGTGTGTTCTCCTAGTTGCCAAAAGGGACATTTCCTTCACACACAATAACCCCCCTCAGCCAAACACACACACTGGCAGGATTCAAAGCCCTACCTAACTATGTTATTACACTCAAGATGGACACATTAGCAGAGCGTGCTCTTCGCATTACTGGGAGGTTACCTTTCTCTTGCTGTACTTATAGGGTGCTGACATCATCAGTGTTTAGAAAGGAGAATGTGCATCCTGTAGTCTGTTCTCCTAGTTGCCAAAAGGGACATTTCTCTCACACACAATAACCCCCCTCAACCAAACACACACACTTGGCATTTGCAGGATTCAAACCCCTATCTAACTATGTTATGACATTTGAGACGGACACATTAGCGGAGCACGCTTTTCGCATTACTGGGAGGTTTCCCTTCTCCTGCTATACTTATAGGGTGCTGACATCATCAGTGTTTGGAAAGGGGAATGTGCATCCTGTAGTGTGTTTTCCCAGTTGCCAAAAGGGACATTTCCCTCCCACAGACTTGCACACACACCAACCATTTGCAGGATTCAAACCCCTATTTAACTATGTTATGACACTTGAGACGGACGCATTAGTGGAGCATGCTATTTGCATTACTGGGAGGTTTCTCTTCTCCTGCTGTACTTATAGGGTGCTGACATTATCGGTGTTTAGAAAGGGGAATGTGCATCCTGTGGGGAGGCAGACGCCAAGCACACTCTGGCTAAGCTGTCATTCCCTAGGGCAAACAGCCTAGTGTTGACCTCTACACCCATATGTTTAATTGTCAGATGCACATTATTTGTTGCTGATAGACTGTTTGCACGTCTTGATTGCCATAGCATTCCCTGTTTGTATGAACAACTTGTGTATCTGTGGAAGATGTTTGCATATGGGAGGGATCCACTATATCACGTATGTCTCTGTAGTCATTTAACTGTGTGCACTGGGCAGATTGCTGTAATGTGGTTGGTTCCTGGAATAACACGTAAAAATAACAGATATGTGTGGCCAACTGCTAAACTGAGATTTGGCCTAAGTGTGTGAGCATGCCCAGTTCAGCCTTCCCATGGCATGTTGTCTGACATATGTCTCATTTATCAAAGTGTGTGAGCATGCCCAGTGTGAGCATTCCATATGTTGAACTCTGCAGCCCACCACATTTGTGGATGAGTGTGAACTTCAACAAATATCTCCCGTTTATGGTTGTGTGTTGTGTGTCATGTTGTGTAGTTACTGTACAACTGCTTTGTGTGTGAACACAACAGGATTATACTGTGCCTGCAGGGTTTGCATGGGATACTTTGCATACAGTTGTCAACATCCTTTCACACTGACCTAACACTGTAGTACTGTATAGTGTACTGGTTCAGTACTTTGACTGTGGTGGACAGTATCCTGGGCTTTAGTCCTATCACTGCTTTACATTTCCATAGTGAGCACAACAGCCTGGTTAGGGGCCAGTTGTGCACATCTGACCATGTTGCATTATGTTCAGATATGAACTACTTAAACCAGGCTTGTCCAACATTGGTAGTGTATTCCACAACATAGGTGTACATTTGCAAACACTAGCGATGTGCCCTAGGCCATTTCTAATGCTAGTCAGAGAGTGTGTTTGTCCTTCGACACACATTGTAAGTGGAGTTTGCCATGACATATGTCATGGTTAGTATACTGTGCCTCTGTCTACCTGTGACATGACAGTGATACCCAGGATAAAGCTACCATCTCCCATCCACTCATCAAGATTCCTCTTGAGGAGAATCGATAAGTGACTCTATGGGTAGCCTGTACTGGGAGTTTACTCATGGGTGGGGGTGGCTTCTGTGTTATGGATCATGCAGTACAGCTTGTCCTATGTAAGTCAGTGCTGGGGTTCAGGTCTCTCATGTGCATAGCTCACTACCATTCAGATTGTACAAGGTGCAGCATGTTTATTGATACCCGCTTGGACATGGCTTTATACATCAGGCACAGCTTGCCTCTGGGCGGGCAGTATGGCAGTGTGTGTAGCTGCAGTTTGTTTAATCAGGCAACACATGGCATCTGTGCAAGCTCTTTGATACTCCTGGTGAGGTACTGTTGGGGACTTTACAGTTGATGGAGGTGTCTGCTGAGGTACATCCCACAGGGGCTATTGTAGTCAATTGTAACGCTGATGAAGGATGACTGCAGAGCCACAATGACCTCCCCTTATCTAGATCTGACAACCTTCATGATTAGGTGGGTATATGGTATGTTTCTGTAAACACTACAGCACAAGTTTGTCCAATGCAGGATATCTATCACCTTGTGTCCCCAGGTCTCTCATTACATGTTAAGTACGTAATGGGTTAACGCCTATGTGGTCATTGGTGGGCACTTACTGTATATCCACGGGGGTTGACTATACACTTTTCTGCAATTAGCTTGCTGACATGGCTATGGCACCAGTTGTCTGTTTCTATGTGGCCCTTTTGTGGGATGCTTGTGTCAGCTGGTGGATCATATATGGTGAGCAGTTTGTAGTCCTCTGCGAACATGTTCAGACACAGTCCTTCCATGCTGGCCTGTACCTATGGGACATATATACCAGACGAGGGAGATCCCAGGACAAAGCCTTGTGGGATGCCAGTTATATCTGGTTTGTAGTCTGACATGGTTGCAGCATGTCTGACCATGTCTGTTCTGTCCTTGGTCTGGTTTGCAACCCCTCTACTGACATAGGGGTTTATATTTAAGCTGGTGAGCATATCTATAATGAACACGTAGGGTATTGTATAGAAGCCTTTGCAAGGTCCAGCTACGCTGTGTGGACCACATTGCCCTCATCAATGACCTTAATGACTGTTTCAATTGAGTCAAACATGTTTAGGGGCAGGATCTGCACTTAAGAAAGCCACACTGGGTAGGGTCCGGTGTCAGTAGGTCCCCAATATCTTTATGTCTGCGGTACATGCTGATCCTTTCCATAGCTGTGCAGATCGAGCTTCTCAGGATTCTGGGGTGGTAGTTTTCAGTATCCATTCAGGCAACACCTTTGTTGAGAAGGACCACTGTTGTTGTACACTGCTCTTTGGGTACATATCCTGTGGTAAGGCTGACATTGAGCAGTAGTGTGATTTGGCATTCCATTCATCTTGGAGTCCATGTTGGACTCAGCCCAGGACACCATCTCATACCATTGCTGCTGTGTGTTTTGCTTTGTAGATGCTGGCTGTTACCTCAGCATCTGCAATGTCAGGGGGCCAGCATTCTGCTGGGATAGATATTTGGCATTCTGGGGGGGGGGGGGGGGTTGCACTGCACCTGTCAGGATGTATGTTGGCAATATGTGTGTGTGTTTGGTATGTTGTTTGTGATATTTGTGTGATTCAGAGCATATCTGTGAATTCCCAACACGGTTCCTACCATCAGTTGTGAAAGCCTTGGGATTATCCTTAGTGTCATGTACAATTTGTATCTTCATAGGTTCATAGGTTCATACTAGGCTATCCACCCTAGGGCATTTGTTAGCCTAGCCAGAGTGTGTGTGGCTTTTGCCACCCCTTGCTATGTGAATATTATGGCCATTTATGATTTGCTTTGCTGTGCCTCTGTCTGGACGTGACACAGTGAAGACCCCCAGTGTAACTCTACGATCATCCATCCACTTGGCAAGATTCCTGTTGAAGAGTGTCAGTGAGGGGCTCTGCCTAACATGGAGTGGGATTCTGGTCCAGGGTGTGGGGAGCCTCTGGATTATGTATCTGTCCCTCCAGCACATCCTATTTCATTATTTGTTGAGGATGACATCTCTCACTCTCACAGCTCCGATGGCTTTGAGTTTTCTGGGGTGGAGCATGTCCATTACTCCTGTGTTGGGCATGGCCTTGTACAACAGGCATGTAATGCCTCTGTGTAGGCAGTATGTGACTGCATTCAGCTGGGGTGTCTACAGCCAGGCAGCATATGACATATATTTGAGACCCTTTATCCTCTTGGTGAGGTACCTTTGAGGTCTTTCTAACTGCTGCAGGTGTCAGGTAAGGTACATCCCATATGAGGCATTGTACTAGATTATGGGTGTGATAAGAGAACAGTATAGGGGCACAATGACCTCTGTTGACGTAGATGTGAATCCTTTCATGATACGGTGTCCAATGTAGACAGTCTTCCTAGCCACATTGGCAATGTGAGTGTCACATAACAGGTTAATGTCCACTTGTGTCCCTAGGTCCCTGATTACTCCTTCCATACATAATGGTTTACCACCTATGTGGTAATTTGTGGTACCTTGTTTGGTATTTGGTGGGACATTCATACTGTCCAGTGTCTTCAGGATGGCTGGGTGGGGTTCCTGTGTGTGAGAGTGTGGTCTGTAGCATGCTACAGACTGTACAGCAGTCTTGCCTACAGTTAGTTGCACATGGGTAGACTCCAATGCCTTGTGCATTGTCAGTTACCTGGATGTATGGGTGTCTGTGCTGAATATGGATACTCACCCTCCTTTTATGTTTTGTTCCAGGTTTTGGGGCCATGACGCATGATATGTGGGTATAACCTGGTAGTGCTGGTGTGCTGTCGCGAGGCTTGCAGCAGGTTTCTGTCACTGCACAGACATCGATTTTCTCCATACTGGGGATGGCCTCGGGAGCATGCATATTGGGGTTTACACATCTGGCATTGGTCAGCGTTACCCTTATGTTTCTTTCCACTTATGTTTTCTAGGGTGGTGGGTTAGTCTTTTCAGCCTTGCCTACGGAAGGCTCTATGGAGGTGGTAAAAGCCTTATCCATTATCCAGACGCACAGAGGTAACAGGTGCAAGCCATCCCAGGAACAGCTGCGTGGCTTGTCAAGCATGACATCCCAAGCAGACAGACATTGGATCCCCTTGGAATGACACCAGTAAGTGTGCCACTTGCTATAACTGATCATTCCGTGTTTGTACTGTGGCATCATTCTTGGTAAGGGTAGGATGCTGCAAACGGTGAGTGTCATACCGGCCTGGACTACATAATCAGAGAGCTCATCTATGTCTCTTTTCATGTAGTCTAGGGAAGTACATCTCAGGTCATTCACACCAGCATGGACTATGACTGCATCATATTTCTACTTGCTTTGGGGTGACCTGCATACTTGTGTTATGTGGCGTATTGTGGCAGCCTACAGGCAGCTTACTGTACCTTTTCCCTTGTTCAGTCTGGTGTGCGGGACAACAGTGTGTCTCGCTATGGAGTCACCTATTACAACTGTATCAGACATGTTGTTTCTCCTTCTGGCCTGTGACTGTTTGGCACACCAGCTTTGTGTACTATGTGTTGCATGTGCTATGTTTGGAAGTTGTTTGTTTGGGTGTCTGCTTTAGAGGCCTCTGTTGGTGTGCTGTGTTTGTAATTTGTGCCTCCGGGAATGTTTTTCTGTGTTTATGTCTTTGGTTTGCAGTTGTGATAGGTATATGTGGGACTGTGTTTGTGGTGTGTGTGGTTACCTTCTCCTCCTGACTAGTTTTGGGAGTACTGAGTTGAGGGAGCTCAGCCTCCAGTTTGGATAGACGGCTGCATCTCTCACATATATTTGTATTTCTTGGGGGGAGTTGGGGGTTGTCTGTGTACTTGGGGCAGGTGTAACATTGCCTCAAGATTCACAGATTCAACTTGTTGTGGCTGGCCTTAGTGGATTGTATGTGTGGACATATTTCATAGTTTCATAGTTTCATAGTATAGTACTAGGCTATCTGCCCTGGGGCATTTGTAAGCCTAGCCATAGTGATGTGGCTTTTGCCACCCCATGAAATGGTACAAAAATGTACAGAATAAATCTAGAATACTGTGCCTCTGTCTAGTAATTGACACAATGAAGGTCCCCTTATATAATAGAATTAGTTTACTGTGCCCCTGTCTAGCAGTGACACAGATGTGACCCCTGGGGTAAACTTACGATCTCCCATCCACTCATCAAGATTTCTCTTGAAGAGAGTCAGTGAGAGGCTCTGCCTAATATGAACTGGGATCCTGTTCCAAAGCATGGGAAGCCTCTGGGTTATGAATCTATCCCTCCAGCATGTCCTATTCATACTTGTGCCGAGGTTTAAGTCTTTAGCTCTCGTGGTCCTGATGGATTTGGATTTTTTGAGGTGGAGCATGTCCATCAGATCCTGATTGGACATGGCCTTGTACGTCAGGCTGAGATCACCTCTGAGCAGGCGGTATGCTACTGAATAGAGCTGAAGTTTCTTTAGTCTGGCAGAATAAGACATATGTTGGAGACCCTTGATCCTTTTGGTGAGGTACTTTTGTGGTCTCTCCAGCTGTTGCAAATGCCGGGTGAGGTACATACCAAATGGGGCATTGTACTCAATCATGGGTCTGATGAGGGAGGAATAAAGGGGTACAATGACATCCTTGGATCTGGATGTGAATCCCTTCATGATGAGGTGTGCAAGGTAGAATGTTTTTCTAACCACTTTGGCAATGTGGGTGTCAGATGAGAGGTCGCTGTCTACTTGGGTCCCTAGGTCTCTGATTACTTTTTCTGTACTCAGTGGGTTGCTGTCTATGTGATAATTTGTGGGTACTTTGTTTTTTCCAAAAGGGATGACTATACATTTTTTGGCATTTAGTTTAAGGCCGTGACTATGGCACCTGTTATCCATTTCAGTGAGGCCTTTTTGTAGGATGTGTGTGTCTGCTGGTGTATCGACTATGGTGCCTAGTTTGCAGTCATCTGCAAACTTTGTCAGCCACAGCCCTCCCATGTTTGCTTTAACATCTGAGAAATAAATGCAGAACAAGAGGGGTCCCAGGACAGATCCCTGTGGGACACCACTTGTGACTGGCTTTGAGTCTGACATTGCTGCAGCAATTTTAACTTTATGGGTTCTGTCCTTTAGCCAGTTTGCAACCCATCTAGTGACATAAGGGTTTACTTTTAAGCTGTTTAGCTTATCTATGATGCCTGAGTGGGGTATTGTGTCGAAGGCCTTAGCCAAGTCCAGGTATGCTGTATGGACTGCTTTGCCCTCATCAATGGCTCTAGTGACTGTTTTGAAAAAGTCAACCAGGTTTAAAAGGCAGGATCTGCCCTTTACAAAGCCGAACTGGGTGGGGTCAAGTGTCTGTAGGTCCCCTATGTCTCTGTTTATGAGTTCCATAATGATTCTTTCCATAGCTTTGCAGACCAGGCTAGTTAAGCGTATGGGGTGGTAGTTTCCAGGGTCTGTAGAGGCACCCCCCTTGTGGAGTGGGACCACTGTTGCTGTACGCCAGTGTTCAGGTGCATATCCCGAAGTAAGGCTAAGGTTAAATAGCATTTTTATGTGTGGGTTTAGCTCCTCTTGGAGTTCACGTAACACGCACTCCGGGATACCGTCAGGACCCATTGATGCTGTGTTTTTTGCTTTGTTTAGGGCGGTTCTCACTTGGACATCTGAGATGACAGGGAGATTACATTCAGCTGGGATAAGTATTTCTTCTTTTGGGGGTGAAGGAGGGGAGAAATTTGCACTGAACCTGTCAGCCAGACTGTTAGCAATATTTGTGGGTTCAGTGTATTTTTTGTTGTTGTGAACCAACTCTGAGCATATCTGAGGGTTTCTGCCCAGGTTTCTAACATAGCTGAAGAAGGCTTTGTAGTTATCTTTAGTGTCCTTAGCGATTTTTCTATCAAAGTTTGCCTTGGATGTTTTTATGAGAGAACGTAGTTTTTTGCTAATGTTGATCAGAGATGTCTTCCCTTCATGGGATTTCACTCTGACGTGCAGTAGCTTCCTTCTTTTGTTATACAATTTGTTTATGGCTGAGGTCCACCAGACAGGACGCTTACATTTGGTGGAGAGGGACTTGGATTTGTTTGGGATTGCATGATCCATGCATTCTTGGAGATGTCCATAGAAAGCATTAGTGAAGGATTCAGCATTGTGGGATGTGGTATCCACTGGCATAGTGGGCTTAAAGGATACCATCTCAGTCTTAAGAAGAGTGAAGTCTGCTTTTGAGAAGTTTTTCACTGTGGTCTTTTGTGCTGGGGTTGGAGGTGGGATATGTATATCCAGGGTGATTAGTTTGTGGTCAGATCTCACTAGTGAGGGGTATACTTCCGGTGTGGAGCATTCTGTCCCCATGTTTGTGATGATCAGGTCTAGTATATTATCTCCCCTAGTGGGAGGGGTGACTAGTTGTTCCAGTGCATTTGAATTTATGAATTCCAGGAACCTTTGGGCTAGGGTATTAGGGCTAGAATAATGTACCCAATCTATGTTTGGGTAGTTGAAGTCTCCCAGTATGATGGTATTTTGTGATACATTCATATCCTCCAATGTCTTCAGGAAGGCTGAGTGGGGTTCTTGAGATTGGGAGGGTGGTCTGTAACATGCTACCAGTTGTATAGCAGTTTTGCCTATGGTTAGTTGCACCTGTATGGTCTCTGATGCTTCATGTGTTGCTACTAACCTGGAGGTGTGGGTGTCCTTTATGAATATGGGCACTCCCCCTCCCTTTGTGATTCAGCCCTAGTTTGGGGGCCGAAAAGCATGATACGAGGTATAGCCTGGTAGCGCTGGGGTGCTCTCAGGAGCCTTGAACCAGGTTTCAGTTACTGCACAGACGTCGATGTTCTCCATACTGAGGAGTGTATCAAGTGCCTGCATCTTGAGATTTAGACTTCTGGCGTTGAGCAGCATTACCCTTAATTTTTTTCAATTTTTGTTTTCTAAGGAGGTGGGTTTGTCTTTTGAGCCTTGCCTAAAAAAGGCACTATGGGGGTGGCAAGAGCCTTAGCCAATATCCGGAAGCCCAGTGGTGACAGGTGTAAGCCATCCCTTGTGAAGCAGCGTGGCTTGTCCAACATATCATCCCAGGCAGACAGACATTGGATCCCCTTAGAATGACACCAGTACTTGAGCCAATTGTTAAAGCTGATCATCTTGTCTTTGTATTGTGGTATCATTCTTGGTGAGGGCAAGAGGCTGCTCAGGGTCAGGGTCTTACCAGCCTGGGCTACATAATCGGAGAGCTCCTCTATGTCTCTTTTCATGTAGTCCAGGGAGGTACGTCTCAGGTCATTCACACCAGCATGGACAATGACGGAGTCATATTTGTACTTGCTTTGGAGTGACCTGAGTGCGTGTGTTATGTGGTGGATCCAAGCTCCCGATAGACAGCTCACAGTCACCTTCTCCTTGTTCAGCCTGGTCAGTGGGACATCAGTGTTTCTGACTATGGAGTCACCTATTACTAGTGTATCAGGGAAGGTGTTTGGCCTTAAGGGCTGCGATTGGTTGACACACTGATTTATTGAAGCATGTGTTGCATGTGTTTTGTTTTGAGGTGGTGGATTTTTGGATGTCTGCTTTGGGAGCCTCTGTTGTTTTGGTAAGTTTTTTATTACAGCCTCCGAGTATGTCTTTGTGTTTTTATGTGTTTGGTTTGTAGTTGTGGTAGGTCTATGTGGGAGTGGGATTGTTGTGTGTGTGGTTTCCATCTCCTCCTGTCTGGTCATGCCAGCCCTGAGTTGAGAGAGTTCAGCCTCCAGTTTGGCTATATAGTTGCATCTCTCACATGTATTTGTGTTTGTTGGGAGGAGGAGAGGGTTGTCTGTGTACATGAGACAATTGTAGCATTGTCTCAAGATACCCAGATTGACCAGCTGAACTGGAGACGACGCCAGTAATCTACCACTCGACGTGCTAGAACAGTATAAGGGAGTGGTATACCTTTAAGGGAAGTGGATATTCACAGGGGTGGTAAGTAGATGTAGTGCTTTACTTAGTGAGAGTGCTTACTTAGTAGAAGTATTGAGAACAAGTGCTAGGCTTATTTTATTGCCATACTACTGATCAGTGATTACTTCATTGTTTATGTTTGCTCTATCATGTAGTAGCTTCCTCATTCTCTTGCATGGTTTGGTTATGGCTGGTGTCCACCATGCCAGATGCCTGC
Source organism: Protopterus annectens (assembly GCF_019279795.1). Taxonomy (NCBI): domain Eukaryota; kingdom Metazoa; phylum Chordata; order Ceratodontiformes; family Protopteridae; genus Protopterus; species Protopterus annectens. Next base: position 1,086,723,724 of record NC_056744.1, on the reverse strand, counting down.
GTGTATAGCATTGTGTCTTGTTTTAATTTAGGATTGCATAATCCAAGCATTCCTGGCAGTGTTCATGGAATGGCTGTATTACAGGTTCTGAGGTGTGGCCCATATTTTGCTAATGGATTCCACATCAGTTTGGAGGAGTGCAAATATTGCTTTACACATGTTTTCCACTGTGGTTTTCTGGCCAGGGACTGGTCAGGATTTGTATATCCAGTGTGATTACTCTATGGTCTGGTTTTACCAGTGAGCAATACACTTCTCATCTTGCCATCCAGTACCCATGTTGCTGATTATCACATCCAGTATGCTTACCCCTCTTGTGGGAGTAGTATGTTGTTCCTGAGCATTTTGGTTTATGGATTCTATGAACTTTTGTCCTACAGTGTTGGAGCTAGTATAATGCTCCCAGTCTATGTCTGGGTATTTTCAGTCACCCAATATAATGTGGTTTGGAGGACTTGATATATTCATGTATTCCAGCATAGGCCAGGTGCAGTTCCTGGTGTTGGGACGGTAGTCTGTAGCAGGCTATAAACTAGGGGGCAGTTTTAGCCACTGTTACTTGACCATGGCTAGTCCATGCTGCTTCTTGTTGTGGTACCAACATGGGGGTGTGGTTATCCTTGACAATTATTGCTAGTCACCCTCCTTTTGTAGCTTGTTCCATGTTTTGAGGCTGTACAGCACAGTATGAGGTGTAACATGGTAGTGTTAGGGTGCTGTTGTGAGCCTTGACCCAGTTTTCTGTTACAGCACAGATATCAACATTCTCCATACTGGGTGAGTTTAGACTGCATGAATCTTGGTGTTTCGACTTATCCCTTAACTTATTCTTATCCCTTCTGATACCTATGGAGGTAGGTTTGTGTTTTGAGCCTTACCTATTCAGGGCATGCTGTGGGTAACAACAGCCTTTGCCAGTATCCATACGGCCTGCACTGATAGGTGCATGCCAGTCCTAGCAGGTGGAGCATCATGTCATGCTCAGCATGTCATCCCAGGCTGGCACACATTGGATCCCCTTTGACTAACTGCGATACTTTAGTCAATTATTGCACTTGATCATCTCATTGTCATATTGTGTCATGATTCTTGGTGAGGGTAGGATGTTAGTCAGGGTCCTCAGGTGTGCATATAGTACATGGTGTTACATTACTTAACACATGGCATTCATGCCTCAGGTGGTGCTGCAGGGCTGCCTCTGTCGGATGTGCATATTACACTTCCCTGTACATGTTTGTGAGCAGGTCATGTCATTTTAGGCATCCATGTTATTATTTGAGTGAGTCAGAGGGGTATCATTCCCAGGGTTCCTACTGAACCAGTGTATGTGCTATGCGTTGTCTCTTTGCCAAGGGCAGGGCATACTGGGCACGCCTCCTTCTGCCTACTGGGGCAGGCTCAGGTTGTTCCTCCTCCGAGTCACGCTCTGCCTGTGATGGCCTTGGCAATGGTGGGGGGCTGTTTGGCCCAGCCCTATGCTGGTCCTGCTGCAGCTGTTTTCACAAGATCATATTATGTAGCATAGCACATACCATGACAATTTGGGTACATGTAGTTGGTGTGTACTGCAAGGCTCCACCAGATGTGTCCAGACACCGGAACCGTGACTTGAGCAGCCCAAACACACGCTCTATTACATTACCTGTTTGTGCGTGTGCCTCATTATGGCGTTCCTGTTCAGGTGTGTGTGCGTTTCTGATGGGTGTCATCAGCCACGGCTCCAGTGCATAACCTGCATCCCCCACTACGTGCCCGTGTGGGGTGTCCCCATTGGCAAATGTCTGGTACAGCTGCGTCAAATGCCAGATGTGGGAATCGTGGTAACTCCCAGGGCAGCCAGCACACACATTTATTATTATGCCCTGGGCATCACACACGACCTGGCAGTTCATGGAGGGGAAGCCCTTGCGGTTAATGTAGGCCCTACCCCACTCACCGGCTGGTGCTTTGATGCATATGTGCGTGCAGTCTATTGCACCCACTACCTCAGGGTATTCCGCTATTTGCTGGAAGAGACGCATATTGCTGGCCAATACCTCACGGGCATTGGGGAAATATACATGATCACCGACATGTGCTGACATGGCATCTAGGAACTGGTGCAGTACTCTGGTGGCTGATGCCTGTGATATCCCCATCATATCACCAGTTGGTCTCTGGAAGGTACCTGTTGCTAGTATTCTTAGGCCAATACATACCTTGGTTTCCACTGGGATGGGTTCCCCTCTGTTGGTTCTGTGTGTGAGGCATGGCCTGCACAGCTCCACTATTTGCTGCAGGAGGTCTCTGTCCACTCTATAGTGCTCTACTATCTCTAGCTCATGTAACCCGTGGTAGGTGACCCTGGGCCTGTACACTCTTCTCCGTCTCCTCACTGTGGGTTGTCTGGGACCATCTGCATTGTCACCACCCTCAGCAAGTCGCCTATGTCTCATTATGACAGCTATGGCAGCCTCTAACATTTCTGCTCTGAGTTCAGCTTTTTCAGTTTTCACTTCTAATAGCTTACTCCTGTCTTGCAGTGTCTCTTGAGAGAAACATCTTGCACTGCTGTTTGCAGATTTTTAAGTGTTGGGCTGAGCTACTATTCTGCCTGTGTAATTGCCTGCTTCTAATTGTTTTCACCTGCTAGCTCCAGCAGTATTCCCTGGTATCTTCCTACTAATTATGTTGCTTCCTTTTTCCTTTCTGTTTCCCCAGGGGGGGAGCAGCATGTATACCAGCAGAAACACACTCACAGTGGCTTACACGTGCGCACACATGCTTACACGGTTCAGAATCTGCTTATTCGGGTTAAAACACGCGCACACCCATGCAAACAGTGTTAAACATCTCCCAACACGCTCCCACATGCTCAGTCTGCTTTACACGCATGTAAACTGTCCTACTCACGCTTCATGGTGCGCGCACGTGCGCATGCACACCCAGCAAGAAACTTTGGTGTAGGCAACAGTGTACACCTTCCATTTCTTGACTTTCCCATACTTATGTTGTGGCACTCCTCTTTCCATGATATGTGTCTGACATCTGTCATGTAACTCTGACCTCCAATGAACAGCATTTCTTTCTGCCATTCCCTCCTGTGATGTCACCTATCTCCTACTCTGTTCCTCCCCCTTCTGTAACTCTTACACTACTCAGAATGTGCTCATTTGCTATGTGACAGTGGAATTCAGTATCCTAACACTCATTTGCATCAGATTGCCTACTAATGTTTAGTTACATCTCTTAGATTCAGCTTCCCCCCTTAGCAACCACTACACGGTGACCATGTTGTTTTTGGTCTGCTGGTCCTTGCATTGTAAATCCATGTATTGTATAAAACCCACATTTGTGGGTTTATAACCTTCGTTTTTATGTTTTATACTGCATAGCCTGTTTGTGCGGGGCTGCGCTGGGTTTAAAAAAAAATTATATTTTTATTATTTTTGCATCGGGTTACCTTGCCAATGGCAACATATTTGGTCATTGGCATGCTGCCTGAGACATATGCACCCTTTATTTGGAGCTGACATGGCTCCGTTGTGAAATTTGCAGAAATGTACTCAGTTGTCAACTGAGTACATTTCTGCAGCTAAAACGGCTCTTAAACGGGCTGTTCTGGGCTTCCTGGATCGCTAATCATCCTCATTTGCATGCTATTCGGCTGCAAGTGAGGTGATTAGCTTATCCATGCCTACTCCATGTAAGAGACGTTTTAGCTTGTCTCTTACACGGACTTTTGGCTGTTCCTGGATCGCGAAGGCTGCATGGAGTCTTACACTACTCTTAGACTCCGTGCAAGCCTTCATGAATCCTGCCCACTCTTTCACTCTCTGCTGCTTGTAGAACTCTGCAGGACACCACGAAGAGCTGTGCTGAGTCGTATACAAGCGAAAAATCACGCAAAAACGGGCTTTATAGCAGGTGGTTGAAAAGAGCCAGGAATTGACCCAAAATGGCCAATAAACTACAAGTTGCTGGGCTAGAACCACTCCTCTAGGGACAAAAAGGTTGCTCAGTGCTCCCCACTCCCACTGTTGAACAAAGAAGCTTCCTCTTATCCAAATAAGGATATGGATAGCACAGGAACTAAGACAAAGCCCAGAGATCAGCAAAATCTGAAGACTGAACTATTCTAGTTCAGTAAAGCGGGAAAACAAGGATATTTTTTTGTTTTCTTCTTTTTTTTACAGAGACAGAAGAAAAAGATACAGTAGCAAACAGTAAATGCTATAAAATGGCTAGCACACTTGAGTATGTTAGCCTAACAGTTAAATTAAACAAAAATAACTTTTTAAAGTGCAAACAGTTTAGAATCAACACAGGTACAGTAAAAACAATATGCAGAGCTGTTTTTTTAGGCGAAATGCAGTTGTGATACAGTAATTAAAGCGAAAGCCAGAAAAAATACTTAAAAATCAAGGAAAGTCACTCTTTCACTCTCTGCTGCTTGTAGAACTCTGCAGGACACCATGAGGAGCTGTGCTGAGTCGTATGTGTTTTATATACCTATATAAATATATAACTCTCTGATGTTCTGTACACATACACAGCTGTGAATATGTATCACACATATATGTATCTGTATGTGGGGTGCGTATGAACATCTGGACCACACTCATGTACCCTCTTTACTTCACAGCTGAACTGTTCTGCCTTACTGCAACACAGGTGTCACATGTGAACACAGACTAACATTATTGGGGTATATATGGTGACAAACTTTAGATAAGCATATTATACTGCTATGGCAGTGTGAGCATGCTATGCTACACTCTAACATGACTGTCCTGCAGGTGGTGGGGTCTCCCACCCATGTGTCTATCATGGTTGTATTAATACCCTCACCGGACGTTGGCCACAGTAATTTACAGAACACACATATCATGGGTCACATCCTTGCCATTCATTGCTGGTCTGCACATTTGACAGGTATGTCCCACTGCCCACAGGGACTAATACTACTGTCAACACAGTTGTTGAGCGCAACATCATTACAGCAACATGTACTGATGGTACATATACATCCTTTCATTGTATACATCCTATTAATCTATGCCATCTACTACATGCCACTAAATGCATATCTGTTTCACATACCTGTTATGTTGTTTCCACTGTAACACAACCCTGAGTTTTGTGAACCTTCTTGACGTTTTTTTTTCTTCTCTCTCTTTCTCTCTCTCACTCTCAGTCTCTCCAGTAGAGTGATTGAGCTGGTTTGAATAGATTGCAGCATGCTTTTGTTGGTATTGCACATGGTCAGGTGATGGCCTCTGCACCAGTCAGTGTCTACCAGTTCCTAATTGCATGCAGCCTGCTGTGTAGTACTTCAGATAACCACTGTCATGGCAACCCTGTACTATAAATTGCTGCCTTCTGTGGGTGTTGTCCCTTCACCTTTACAGTATGGATGACATCCTTCCTGTGTGTGGACATCAGTGTTACAGACAGCAGGTAGCAATACCTCTTACAGCAGAACCTGCATACACAGGCCATATCCATATTTGGGTAAGGTTCCAGACCTACAGACAGCATGTTGTTGTGTGCAATGGATCTTGCTGTTCTTACAGGGTTTCTATGTACATGGTACTATTTCATGGAATGTTGTCTGTCTGCATAGCTCTCAACTGTGGGCCTGTCCGTATGATACCAGGGTGATTGGCTGTTAGGTTTTGTCTGTGCACCACACAGGTATTGTCTCACATATATCTGTGTCATTCTGTCTGTTGAGTGCTATCAGTATATGACTACATCCATTCGTATGTTGTATCCCTGCATAAGGGTATGCTGCAACAAATCCTGTAATACCAGCAATTTCCAGGGTGTGTAAGAGCAATAATGGAAATATGGCCCTATGTTCCTGCCTCTGTCCTCCACATTTATGCCAATCTTTGTCCCGCTGTGATACAGGAAGGGTTGTTAGGTAATGGCCTATCATTATTTACAGCTAGCATTACTGCTATCATCCCAGTCATGTCATGGACTCCCACACAAACTGCTGGGCCATGTCCATATATATGGGGGCAACAGCTGGTGAACACATTTGTGCCCTTGTATATTCCTGAGGTAAGTGTGTGGTACACAGTGTTCCTTGCCATTGTACAGCCTTTTATGGGGGGGGGGGTTCTATGCCATTAACTAAGGCTATGGCACCTTTCCAGTGATATAACTGTTAAGATGAAAGTCATTCAGTGTGATAGTGAGGTGTTAGGTTAAGCAATGATATATACAGGATACTGTGGCATAAACACAAGCGCTACCTTTCCCACTAGGGCTTGACTACAGGATGTAATTGGAGTGTGCTGAACTACTTCTGTAACTGTTGATTGTTACATATCCTGAAGGCAAATCCTGTTCCTACTGTTGTACTAATTGAAGGCCTTGGCCTAGACAGCATAGTATGGTATATATACACATTGCTTGCACATTGCTTGCATCTACTGTTTTGTGTGGGCCTTGCATTCATGCCTGATTACATATTTCAAACCTTATGTGGTGTCAGTACTGGCATACATTATTGTATAGTACAGGAATACAGGTTATCTATGTATGCATACCTGTGTGTCTGGTCATGTCCTTTGATTTTTGGGTGGGTATATGTTTAATGTTATTATTCTCATTTCTGGGAATGGTGGCCACACTACACATTTCACAGGTGCCAGTTGAGTGGCTTGTGGCTGAGGGAATACCTTGCACCCATTACTTCCACACTACTTCTACATATGTATGGCTACTGATAACTTTAGTGTGTGAATATGTGTATGTACCTATATATATCTCATATAGCTATATACATATATATATATATATATATATATATATATATATATATATATATATATATATATATATATATATATATGTATCTATATATACATCTGTATATATATATATATATATATATATATATATATATATATATATATATATATATATATATATATATATATATATACATACATATGAACATATGTATCTATATACAAGTGCTGTTGTATGATTATTTGTGAGTCATACATTAATATATATATATCTACATATAGCTGTCTCTCTGTTTATATTTACAGATATATCTGTCCATATATCCATACATGTTCGGCTCATATTTTAGCCTGTTCCTCATTCACTTGGCAATTGTCATGGATGATCGCAGCATTGAAGTCAGTAACTAATGGCAACACTTTTGTGTTTCAGACTTTATCTCCTTCTACATATGTGTTCTAATACATATAACTGTGTATTTAGCAACAATTTGAGTGTAACAGAGCATTAGTTGACATATATCCCTATTTGCACCCACAGTGTGGCATAATTTGTCAAGACTTCTTGCATTAATCGGCTATGTGGTGTCATAATAATACATTACCTGTACTGTTGACTGATTGTGCGGCATGGTATGTTTGTGCAAACTTCAGGCTATGTATATCTGCCATGGTTTAGTGGTACATCACTTTGTGTATTGAGTGCAGGGTTCTGGGTTCGAGCCTTGGAGAGGCAGTTTATTTTGTTGCTGAGCAGAACAAGGGCCATTGGCTACAGAGTGATTGAGGCACTCTTAAGCAGTTGAAAGCAAGGTTGTGCGGGTTTGCGCAGAGTTAGGCAATGCCTACACAGGTTAAGCAATTCAGTAGGTAACTGAGTATAAGAAACTATAACCTGACTTTTAAGCAGTGCTTACCCTCATGCAAACACACTTAAACACTCTTACTACTGCTTATTTGTGCTTAAACCTGCTTACTACTGCCTAAATACATTATGACACTGACACTTCACATGTGCATTTCATGCAGTACTCCAGTTCACATTTAAATGTTATTATGTAGGTTTTACGGCAAAAGGATGTACAGATATGTTCATATACAGCTTTCATATGGAAAATGATATGAGCTGCAGTGGGACTCAAACCGGGAATGCCTGTTCATTAGGCGGGTGCTCTAACCACTACACTTTTGCTGTGCTGCTTCATTTGCATATATGCCCATATACCCATGGATCCTAGTTCCCCTAACACCCACCCCAACGCATCACTGACACATCAGTCGTCCATTCTCCAGTAGGAAATATGGTATATCCATACCACTACACATTGGCCACTCCCTACTGCTCTGGACATATCCCATGAGTTGACTCAATCCATGTATCCTCAGACATCCCAACCTTTTAGTCCACAAACATTGGTGACATGAGTGACCACTAGGACACTATTCCCAATGTCTGGATTGTCCTACCTGGGACACACATGTCTTTATTTCATGGTTAGACTCTATACTTCATTACTTCATTTCTCCAATTAGCAAGACACTAAAATAAATTGATAACTAAGACTATATGATAACGCACACGTTACACATGTAAACCAATGATGTACGAGTTTGGCAACATTATATTACAAATAGGATAGGTTTAGTGATTGGCACTGACGTATCCGGCAAATCACAGGAATGATTCAAATGTTTCATAATAGGAAAGTCCACACATTTTATTCTTTTGAGAACAGCACTAACTTCAAAACTAAATACACAACTCTGAATTATTGCAGATTCGTCCCTTCCCTCTATCTTCTTGTAACTCTAATACTATAGTACTGCAATATACAGTGGAAACAAAACAACAGCTTATTTTGCCTTGGAAGTTTATATCCCAGCAGAATCGTGGAAATGTCACAAAGACATATATATATATATATATATATATATATATATATATATATATATATATATATATATATGTGTGTGTGTGTGTGTATATATATATATATATATATATATATATATATATACTTACTTTTCTTTTACTAAGCAATATTATATCAAAACGTAAGAATATCATATGAAATGAAGTGGGGGCTGCACCCCACACCCCTAACTATATATTCTAACTCCAGGGTCGCACTACAGTGGGGAAGGGGGCATATTCCATTTAATTTGTAATAATAGTTGTCAGTGAAATGAACTTTCAGTGAAATTAAGTTTCAGTGAAATGAATTTCAGTGAAATGGTGTCAGTGAAATGAAAGTCAGTGAATTGAAAGTTCAGTGAATTGAAGTGAACCCATATATATATATATATATATATATATACACATATATATATATATATATATATATATATATATATATATATATATATATATATATATATATATATATACATAATGAATGTGGTACAAGGAATGTACTTCTACAAATAGATGTATGTATGTGTGTATGCATATATATTTATAACAAACTCGCTGACCTCCACGAGGCGGTCCAATTAGAACCGGGCCATCCAACCCTGACACGCCTGGATCCATATTTCATACCCATGGTTCCTCCACCCCACCCAGGTTTCACATACACACAAACCATCCATTCCCCAGTTGCTGTCCCAGCCATAACACACCTCCACACATTGCCCTCTCCCCAGCATTAGGGACCCTACCCGTATGTTGTCTCCACACATGTATCATTAGGCTCTCCAAATGTTTTAGTCCTTGAAAAACCTGCCCCGGCTTGTGTACTGGTCGGATGTCCAAACAACCCACACATTTTGGGTAGTCCCACCAGGGACTACCCTGTAATTGTTTGTAAGGCAGACTTAGCAGGTGGACAATGTTACTCCCACTTGTAGTATCCTGCCTGTGGTTTGAGAAGCAGTGATTTTCTCACCCCTGCCCAGCTTGATATGACATAAGATGACAGCACAAAATAATACAGGAGTTGCTGTTGTTTTCCTTCTCATTCTTTTTGTATGCTTTATTGTCACGACATTCATTCTTCATATATATATATATATATATATATATATATATATATATATATATATATATATATATATATATATATATTATATCTGTACATACACATACATCTACATAATTATATACATTTCCTATACTGTTGGATGCCTGTGCTGGATGATGTGTTTGTGATCACAGCAGCAGAATCTGTATCCGCCATGGCTTAGTGGAAGTCACGGCAACAATGCTGTGTAGGGTCAGGGGTTTGCAACCTGGCAGTGCAGATTATTTTGTTAATGGCCACAACAACAGCTGTTGGCTACAGGGTGACTAAGGCACTCTAGAACATTTGTAGGTGGGTATGCACTTGTTTGCATGAAGCACAGCATTACTAACCTCTGGTTGTGGCATCTTGCACTCAGTTAGCCTCTACATTGCTTCACCAGTGTGGTACTTGCATACCGGCAGCCAAACAGGCTTATACCCACTTAATCCTGCATACACATGTGCAACGTCATGCATTTTGTTCACATCTGTCAACCGGGAAAGTCGGACTGTATGCTTGTCCATTGTCAGTGGTGGCCCGGGGTGTAGAGCTCTACATTGACCCAAGCTACGCATCCCAACTAATACTGGGGTGTTCACATTCATAGAGGGTAACAGACATAACATAGCTACGTCCCCCATTAATCATGCTTAGTTTACTTTGAACTGTCTGTATTATCCATGGTTAGGTCAGGTTTACATGTCAGGTAAGACTGTTGACAAAGGTCGGTTTAAGGTGAGGTAGGATTCCTGTTTCACAGGTCTGAGTACTTTACATGTAGGTATTCAGGGTAGATGTAGTTATTTCATACATGTGTGGTACAGTAGAGGCAAATAGCTAGGGAGTAGGCAGGTAGGTAGTGGGGGTGACATTGTAACTGTATAGTAGCCCATAGGTATAATTGGATGGGGAGCAATAGGGAAGGTATGTTGGATGTTGGGATTTGTATGCAAGGCAGGACAAGAGGTGTCAGTATCACTAGTTGATGTAGTGGTATAGAGTCTGAGGTGGGGGGGTTTGCAATGTGGTGAGCCTGTGCTGCTCCAGGTGTGCTTGTGGTGTTCATTCATGTGTTAGTTACATGTGTCCTGTGGGACAGGTGTGATACTACATGTGGGTTGAGGTTCCAGATACTGGCAATATAGTGGGGGAAGAGGGTGTCACTTATGTGTACCCATAGACATGAATAGAAATGGAACAGGGGCTGATAGGTACGTGGTGTGCATGGGGCACAAAGGGGGGTGTTAGTAGGGGGATTATCCAGGGATGTGCAGGATGGCTGCAGGGAAGGTCCACAGCTGGCCATAGTGTCTATGACAACAGCTGTGCATATACACTGCATTTGGTGTTTGTGTCAGGCGCTGACACCCCTGAGTGGGGGTAAGGACTACAATAATACCTTGTGATGCCTGTTAAATCAGCTTACATGCCTACAGTGGGGTGTTGTGACCATGTGTTTGTAGGTGTTGTGTAGTGGGTTATGCAACAACACATATGGTTATACCGTACTTAGCCATGTAAACTGGACTGTGCTGTGGTGGGACCCATATCGGGAATGGCTGCCCATTAGGTGTAAGTATGCCTGTCAACTGTACAGAATCTGCGGCATGTCCAGAGTTTGCTTCATACTATTGGTGTGTTCCTCTTACAGTCTGCACCTGTCTGGCAAATACCTGGGAACTGACACCATTAAATACAGACAAGTAATTGGGTTTAGGACCCCACATCCTTCAGTCGAGTCATGCTAATGCATAACCTATTATTCTATCAGCTTTCTAAGGTTGTTAGTGGAATATGTGCTTTCTGTCCCTATTTGTTCCCCCAACGGTTTAGGTTCTGTCCAGTGGTTTTGCTCTTAGGAGTTGAGAGGTATGGGCATAAGCTCTGCCCAATTCGCAATAGTACTTACATACCCGGGGCGGTCCTAATACAATTGCGCCAGCCAACACCTGCACGCCTAGGCCCATAATTGCATACCCATAGTTTCCCCACCTGCTCCTCCTCTACAGCACTCATCCTTACTGTGGGTGCAGGTAGGGGTCTAACCACTCCACTACATACTGCCCACTCTCCACTTGTCAGGACCCATGTCGTGCATTGTGTCGACCCATGGGACATCAGGCTTGCACAACCTACTGGTCTGTGTACGTATACAGCCTGGTTGGATGAATCATTACAGGGACTGACTCCGATGATCATTAATTTTTGGGGTGTACCACAAGGGACATTGATGTCTTTGTTTCAAGATTAGACTTAGCAGGTCTCTCCCACTGGTAGTATCCTGCCTGTGGTCTTGGAAGCAGTGGTGTGTTTACTTGTATCGTGTGTTTGTATGTTTCACCTGAATAATTGGGGGTGGTTGCTGCTACGTGTTACATGTTTGATGATTGGACCCCTCACCCCCATTTGCACGGCCTGTGAACATATGTAATTTGTGACTGCTGTATCATATCCTAGCTATTTACATGTGTATATTTACACACATATGTGTATATATATATATATATATGTATATATATATATATATATATATATATATATATATATATATATATATATATATATCTACATTACTATATACAGATATATATGTATATGTATGCATACATGTATATATTTATATACTGCTGTCGGTATATATCTTACAACATATGGGTGTATGGGTGTCCGCATATGTATATATCTATATGTGGGTATGTATATGTATTCTGTCTCTGTATGTATACATTTATACTAAGGAGAGGTATATCTCCATGTAGCTATGGGTAGATATGCACACACATTCCTCTACATATATACATCTACGTCTGGTTATTCTGTTCTTTGCCATGTAGTGGGACTCATAGCGGGTGTGGCTGCTCATTGGGCAATGCCTCTGCCCAATGAACACTTTTGCTCACATCCCTGGGCCTGTCTGTATAGACCCACATCAGCCAACACCTGCACACCTAGACCCATAACTAACTACCCATAGTTCCCCCACCCGCACCTCCTCTACAGCACCCATCCTTACTCTGAGTGCAGGTCAGGTCTGAGCACACCACTACACGCTGCTCACTCTCCACTTCACGGGACCCCTGTCATACATTGTCTCAACCCATGGGTCATCAGGCTTTCCCACCCTTGTATTCCAGGTATGTACACACCCCAGCCAGAATGGTCATCACATCGGCTTCCTTTGGTTATATGTAAATTTTTTGGGCGTCCCGCAAGGGATGCTCCTGTCTGTGTTCCAAGATTAGATTTCATGGATGCACTCTGTACCCCCCCCCCCGGTTGTATTCTGCCTGTGGTCTGGGGAGCAGTGGACTATTTAAATTGTTTGTGGGTTTGTGTGCATGTTTCCTCTGTCTGGCTGGGGGGGGGGGTCATGCTACGTGTTACATGTTTCTTGCTTGGACCCCTCACTTCCATTGGCATAGCCTGTGAACATATGTCATTCTTGTGTGCTGTTTCCTATCATAGCTGTATATCTGTGTATATCTGCACACACACATATATATACATATTGCTGTGTGTGTGTATGTATATATATATATATATATATATATATATATATATATATATATATATATATATATATATATATATATATATATATATATATGGCTATATATATAGATCCATTGTGAGTACATGGGATGTATAGCCTTAATCTCACTTATTTATTGCTATGATGGCTTAGTGGTTAATTACTGTGACTATAATGTATAGTGTCCTGGGTTTGATCCTTGCTGAGGCAGTTTATTTTGTTGCCGGATGGAACTTGGCCCGTTGGATCCAGAGTGATTAAGGCACTTTACAGTGGTTGTAAGTGGCTTTGCATGGGTTTGCTTGATGGTAAGCACTGCTAACCTCCGGTTACAGTTTCTTACACTCATTAGCTTCTGCTTTGCTTACTCTGTGTAGGCAATGCTTACCCCCATGCAAGTGCACCTGGACACGCTTACCGTTGCTTATTTGTGCTTAGACCTGCTTAATGTGCCTTATTCATTATGACACTTACACTTCACATGTGCATTTCATGCAGTACTCCAGTTCACATTTAATTGTTATTCTGTAGGTTATATGGCAAAACAATGTAAAATTATGTTCACATACAGATTTCCCAAGGAAAATGATTTGTGCTGCAGTGGGAATCGATCCAGGAATGCCTGTTCGTTAGGTGGATGCTGTAACCACTCCACTATTGCTTTGCTGCTTCATTTGCATATATATTCTTTGTTATCCTCTTCAGCCTTTTCAGATGCTTTAACCATAGCTAGGCGATTGGCAAACCTGCGCACCTATGGTTAGCTGTACTTGGTGTTTTAAAAAAATAAATAAAAGGGTTTCTTCATTTTATTTGAATGTACTGTTGCTGTTGAACACATGGGGACTGTTGGTGGGGATATGCAGACACTTATGAGTAGTCTCGCTCATGTGCTTACATATTCTTCTGTTTTACTTTGCAGGGGCGTGTTTATTCTGAGAGCTCTGGTCTCAGACATGCCCCCTGCACTCGTCCATGCTCCGTGTAACATTAGGGGTTCAGGCAGTGCACTTTCATTAATTTGCATGACTCGCTGCCATCCTCCTCTTAAATTTCCGCTTTGGTGCAGGACTAGATTAGTCCTGCATGGAAGTTTATTAAATCCAGGGGATAGCTTACTTACATCTAGGACTAAAAAAAAAAATGGGATTCCATTTTTAAAATTATTGGTTGATTTGCGAATTCCCAATACCTCACTTTTATCTGGAAGTATAAATCCTTATATATCAATATCCAACATGAACTTGGGTTAGGAGCAGTACAATATTGGTTAGAACTGTTGGACTCTTACACTTTTGAATTTAACAGTTTTATAATTCAGCTTATCTAACTGTTAATAACCAAGAATATTTTTATTACCAAGTTGATTGTTTCCTTCATCACCATACAAGTGAATGCATTTATTGGATATTTTTAGCATCTGTGTATTTATAATTCTATCAATAATCATGTTTTTGTATCACATAGTAATGTGATGTTATCTTGATGATTTTTGCATGATTTGGTCAGGCTCCAAGAAAGCGCTCAGTATTTGTTATATACATTAATCATTCAAGATTTGATCTATGTATCACACTGCATCATATTATTCGGAATACATTTTTTATATGTGAATGTCACACCTCTTATGGATAGGATCATGCAGACTCCCTTATACCACTCACCATTCTCCAGGAATTCACTGTTACTGCTGTCAAGTTGCTCCCACCACATATAAAAAACAGAATACTGAAATTCCAGTTCATACATATGCAACACACATATTCTTCTGCGGATGATCATCACAGATCATTTAGGGATCTGCATCACTGATTTTTGTCACAGGCTTTAGAGCACCAGGATGTTGGATATGGTGAAAATGGATGTAGACTTAATACCCAGAGAGAGCATTTTACAATACAAAACCTAAGTAGCACAATAGCAATTCTCCATCTATACTGAGATTTAAAATGGCCTATGGGAGCGAAACCCATCGGCTTAGGACTGTAGTACAATCTTTTTAGCACATACTTTGTAGTGACCATTTTTCTTTAGATTCTATTTTGCCAGAGACTATTAAGTCTACCTATCATATGAGAAAGAGTCTGAATCAGTTATTGGGTGTACATACTTATCATAACCTCTCCACTCCAGTTGGATCTTTCCCTATGGAACTGCAATGTTTGTACTTTTTATTCAGATTATGAGTGTCGTATATGTGAGCAGTAATAACTGTTTTCAAATATGCTCATTCACAACTTGTACCACTACATGGGCAATTCATCTAGCAATTTGCATCTGTGGTACATTATATGTTGGTCATACATCTAGACCTCCTAGATTGCACACCAAGGGCAAGCACCTTACTAACACTAGACACAAAAAGTTGACCAACGCACTACATAGATTACTGATCAACACTTCACTGTCGTTTTTACATTTATCAGGATAGACAAGTATTTTGACAAGCAACGGACTTGTCATTTTCTGCATGATGATTAAATCACAAAGAACAATTATGGGTAGTTAAATGGGAGCATTATATTCTACTGGATTAAAAAGCACTCAAGGCTCAGCTTTTTGTAATATATTTACACACACACACACACATATATATATATATATATATATATATATATATATATATATATATATATATATATATATATTTAAGAAAATATTTTGTGGTTTTATTTAATAATTTGTTTATATATCTTTATCAAAGGATTTAGGTTCAAAGATTAGCAACTAATATTATGTTTATACAGACACAAATTTGCCTGTGTTTCTTTTGAAAGATACACTTTACAAACTTATTCATGGGGTTTGCTACAAGATAGAACTATGAATACATATTGATTGACATGAAATTTTGGGGGGTTTGGTATGATAGATATTTTGGGTGAATTGTTTTTTTTTTTTTTGTACATATTTTCATATATAATTGTTTTATTGGATTTTCATATTTTCACTTATAGGTTCACAGGTGTCTACTAGGCTAATGGCCCTGGAGCCTTTACAAGCCTAGCCCACAGGATTACCCTGGCATCATGCTACCCAACCTTAGTTCCTAGTGCCTCTGTCGAGTAGAGCCACTGGAGTGATCCCTGGGGTGAATTTTCTGTTTCCCATCCACTCATCAAGATTTCTCTTAAAGAGGGCCAGTGAGGTGTTCTGCTTGACATGTATGGGAAGTCTATTCCATAGCATGGGCAGTCCCTGGGTTATGAACCTGTCCCTCCAGCATGTTCTGTTGATTATGGTAGTGAGGCTGAGGTGTTTGGAGTGTGTGGTGTGGAGGGATTGTGATTTCTTTAGATGTAGCATTTCTAACAGAGCTGGGTCAGACATGGCTTTGGCTTTATAAGTCAAGCAGAGATCGCTTCTAAGTAGGCGATATGAGACAGAGAATAGTTGGAGTTTTTTGAGTCTGTCTATACAGGACAAGTGTTTAAGGCCTAGGATCCTCTTTGTGAGGTACATTTGTGGCCTCTCCAGTTGTTGCAGGTGTCTAGTGAGGTACATGCCAAATGGGGTATTGTACTCAATGATTGGCCTAATGAGGGAAGAGTAGAGGGAGAGAATGACCTCTTTCTTCCTGGATGCAAAACCCTTAGCAATGAGATGTGCCACATAGAAGGACTTTCTGACCACAGTGGCAATGTGGTGGTCAAAAGAGAGGTTGCTGTCAGCCTGTGTTCCCAGATCTCTTATAACACCTTCTGTGTTCAGTGGACTACCATCAATGTGGTAATTCAAGGGAACTGGGTTTTTCCCGATGGGGATGAAGACACGTTTTTTGGCACTGAGCTTAAGGCCATGGTTCTGACACCAGTCATTGTTCTCATTGTTCACTTGTTCTACAAACTCAGCTGTTGAAATCGGGACAATCATGCAAACTATGTTATATGACTATATGAGTTAAAGGTGACATGGGATCTTTTTTTAAAGATTAATCGAAGAAGCTTGTCTTTTACTGTTCAAGGATCACCAACAATAAATTATTAGAAGGTACTGTCAGCTCTGATGCTGGTCTGGTTCTCTTCTGATGATTGTTTTCTCTTTTTCCCCTGCTGTGTAACCCAGGAGTTAGTGCATTTAAGTAATGATGGTGTGAGGGGGGAAAGCCTACTACATGGGGATGCAGGGGTGTGAGCAGCCCCAGGGTGGTCAGGAGCAGCCCTGGCTCTCATTCTGACTACTAGCACAAATCTCAGGGGAATTAGCAGGCACCCTTGTGTGGCTCCAAGCAATGGAGCTAGTCTGGAAGCTTAGATCCTTAGCATTTTCAAGGAGGCTATAGGCAGTCCCAGATCAGTTAGGAGGAACACTGGCTCCCATTCTGATTACCCATGGATGGAGGAGCTAGACAAGATATGTTCCCTCCATGAACAGTCATGGAAATTACCAGTGATGCATGGGTAAGGGACATGATAGTTAAAAGATATCATGTAAAATTCTTCTCCCCTCTTCTGCCCCATTTCTGTCATTTTTTTGGATGTTCCTTCTTGATAATGAGCTGTGGAAAGGAAGGAGGTACAGATTAAAGACCAACAAAGACTTCAGTATTATTTCATATTCTTTTTTAGATACAAAGAAGACATAGGACCTCAAGCCAGTATTAAACTTTAGTACCATCAACATATTCATCATCAAATATTTTAATTGTTGGTTGTTAGAAAGGAATAGGTTTTAGACAGGCAAGGTCTAGCCATCCCAAGGGGCTTAGTCAGCTATAAATTCACACAGAGTGCAGACGACAATCCAAAGCATAACTAAACAATCCTATCTTGGTTTGTGATTTACTGTGTAGTTGAATGGTAAGATAAGTTTTATTTGAATTTACACTTTTTTACCACTGTTTTTCACTGTTTGTGGGAAGGAATGGATAGCTTGTATACAAGGAGATTTACTCTGATTTATATTTTGTTGTTTTACCTTTAATTTTCACTGTTGGTTATTAGAAGTGGATAGGTTTTAGACAGGCAAACTCTAGCCATCCCAAGGGGCCTAGTCAACTATAAATTCACACAGACTGCAGAGAGGACAATCCAGAGCTTATCTAAACAATCCTATCTTGGTTTGTGATTTATTGATGTTTACTGTTAAAAAGAAGTGTGACTGCAAGTGATAGTGAGCATGTAAAGGAATTACAGCTTTTGTCTGACTTTCAGAACTTGTACGGTCAGAACAACAAGTTTACTGCACTTATTTTAGTATTTATTTGCATATTTATTATGTCATTTTCTCCCAGAATTTGATTTAAGTTTGCCTTGAATTTTGTGGTTACTGATTTTGATTATTCTTTTCTTTTATAAGTTCATATTCGTTTGAAGCTGAATATCATTTCTTTAAATGACCCCCAGATTTATTATTCTTTCATGCAGGACTAGATTAGTCCTGCACAGAAGCGGCTGTTTAGGAGCAGGATGGCAGTGCACCATGCATATTAATGAAGGTGCACTGCCTGAGCTGCTAATCTTACACGGAGCATGTAAGAATGCAGGGGACGTATCTGAGAGCAGAGCTCTCAGAATATACATGCCCCTGCAATGAAGAACAACAGAAAGCCCTAAAAGAATGAGCGAGATCACTCATAGGTGTACGCATACCCCCAGAAACATCCACCCACATGTACAAGAGCAATAGTTAACACAAAAAAATATAAAGATACTTTATTTTTTTATGAAACAGATTAAATTTAACCGTAGGTGCGCGGGTTTGCCCATCGCTTAGCTACAGTTAATGCAGCTTAAATAGCAGAAGAGGACAAAAAGCAAGATATATATAAATGAAGCAGTATAGCAATAGTGTCGTGGGCAGAGCATTCACCTTACGAGCAGTGATTCCCGGTTTGAATCCCACTGCAGCACATTCCATTTTTCATGTCAAATCACGTTATGACCAATATTTTTAGTTGCATAACCTACTAAATAACATATTTGTGAACTGGAGTACTGCATTAAATGTAGATGTGAGGTGTCAGTATCATAATGTTGCAAAGTCCACAGATAATCACATGTCCCCCATACAGTATATGTACACAGGAATCAGGGGTACAAATGGAAGGTAAAATGTGTAATGAATGATAACTCCATAAAGCTTCCAAATCCCCCACCTTCCCAAGAACCATTAGACATTACTGTCTAAATTAGTGCAGTGGTAAGCGGGAGTAAGCACTAGTAAGTGGGAGTAAGCATATGTAAGCACCAGTAAGCGGGTTTAAGCCCATTTGTGCAGGGGTAAGCAATGCACACACAGGTTAAGCAATATTGAAGCTAACTCTCTGTAAGCATATTTAACAGAAGGTTAGCAGTGATTACCCTCACGCAAACCCACTTACAAGTGCTTAAAAGTGCCTTAATCACTCTGTATCCAATAGCCGCTGTTCTGCCCAGCAACAAAATAAGCAGCCTTGCAGGTCTTGAACCCAGGACCCTATACACTATAGTCATAGTAGTTAACCACCAAGCCATCACAGCAGTACATAAGATTGAGGTATCACCAAACAAACTTTCACTATAGTAAAATGAAACTGAACATGTGAAAGGAATCAGTATATAGTCATATGTTCTATAACCTACATAGGGGAGTGCACAAATAGTCCTTTTTAGGACTCACACATAGCAAAAGAACCGAAGATCTGTTCAAGAAGAAGGACAACGGAGATCGACACCACCATGGAACACCGAAGGACACAACAGCAGCTCTTCCCAGAGCCCATTGTGTCCATACACAAAACAGCTCTTTTCAGAGCTCACGTGGATCTGCACCTTACACCAAACAACTCTTCTCAGAGCTCACAGTACACTAAACATCTCTTCTCAGAACTCACAGAGATCTGCAAAAGATCTGCTAAGAGCAACCAGAGACACATTGAAGAATAAAACAAAAAAGTTCTTATTAGAGCTACCACCAACACCTGAACAGGCATTCAAAACACAAATCGGCCCTTCTCAGAGCTCACAGAAATCTGTATCAGCTTCAATAAGACCAGCTGGAGGCACAGACACAGCTTCGGTGAACCAAACAAAACAGTTCTTTTTAGAACTACCGCATCTGCCCGAAAGGGCATTCTAAACACAAAACAGCTCTTCTCAGAGCTCATAAAGATCTGTAACAGCTCTATATAGAGCTCCAGCTGCCCACAGGGCTAAAACAGCTCTTTTTAGAGCTAGCTCCACCACCGACTACACGTGGAAATCTGTTCACCGTTTAGGATCAAGAGTGAAAAGCTTTGTAAAATTGGTTATTCCTTCCCTCCGGGCAGGCATCACTCAGGATCGAAAACCCAAGAGGTCCACACCTATTTTTCTGGTTTTATAACCTACTACATAACAAAAATATGTGAACTGGAGTACTAAAGTAAGCCCAGATGTGAGGTGTAATTGTAATAGAGTGTTGAAGTCCCCTATTAAACACAAGGACCCCATACAGTGTACTAACATATGAATCATGGATACCAGACATATATATAACATGCAATGAATAATAAATCAATGCCAAAAAGCAAATATAATGCAAAGTAAATATTAAGCAATGCTAAGCATTGCACAGGTCAGCTTAGCAGGTATAAGCAATGTGTAGGCCAGCTAACTCAATTTTCTCAGTGGTATACCCCTTCAAACAATGCCAACCTTGGGTAAGCAGGTTTGCCCATAGCTTAGCCTTTTCAAAACCATCGAATAATGGCAAAGTGTGGGAAATCGGCCCTACTTAAACCCAACAGGTGGGAATACATCTCATAACTGGTTGAAGCTTCCTCTTGCAGGCACCATGTCAGGAATGGGAGCGGGAGTGCGCTTTCGGGCAGAGCGCTGGGGCATCCAGGAGTCCAGAGTCATGGCAGGACTTCTTGTCAAAGACCATGAGCAGAGACTTCTGCAGGGCCAGTACCAGGGTTCCCAATATAATGCGGAAGCCTGGGACCGTCTCCCATGACCTCACCAGTGCCACTGGCATACCCCGAACTGGTGAGCTGGTCAGGCATCACTATGCTGACCTGAAGCGGCGAAAGGGGGATCTCTTGGATCAGTGGATCCAAGAGGCTAGGATGACAGGGGAGGTCCCAGTAGTGTGTAAGTATCACTCCAGGTCATGTATATTATGGATAGGTATGGATAAATATTCCTCTTATGTCTTTCACAGGGGCAAGTGAGTGGACTGTGAACCAGGAGACCCGTGGCTGTCACTTGGAGAGGTTGCGACGCGAGGCAAGTTAGTAATACTCTTGCATGTACTGTCATAGGAAATAAATCTAACTGTATTAGTAAGTCAATTGCCTGTATAACACCTGCATTGTATAAGGCAAGTACTGCATACACCATAGAATATGGCAGGAAGAGTCTCATATAGGTTGTATGTAAATGAAAGCATAATAGCCTGACATTGAAGGTCTAACTGCTGGACTGCATGTGTTTACTCTGGTATCATATGGTAAAGTAGATTTGCAATTACTAAATAGTACTGTTGTATTAAGCACTGTTACCCACACTGTGCAACATAAATTAAAAATGTGTAGGAATGTCTGCATATGACTGGTGTAATCCCCAGAGGTCAGCTAGTACAACTAGGAGAGAGACAGACAGAAAACAGTGAAAAGACTGACAACAAAATCCAAATAGTGCACACAATTAAGATGTGAAATGTTGTATTTTTAGCGCACACAGCCATGGTTCAAATCCTGGGAGTGGTAGTAGTTTGCATACAGAATTATACCCCACAACTATACAGATATGTCCAGTATATTGGTCCATATCTGCTGCCTGTCACTGTGTCCCCCTGGGAAATTAGTGGGGTGATCCCAGACGTATAGGCTGTAAACAAGAAATACAACTTATTTTCACACATCTATAAGAACAAACCAGTCACTCTAGCAACTCCCCAAACTGTTATGAGTGTAATAAGCCAATTATGTCCCATCTACATCCCCACATTGTCAAGCTGTGACCAGAGTGTGTACAGTAACAGAGTGAGATGTATGTGCATAATACTAATGTAAAACTGGTACTTTGTGTGGCAACAGTCAGGTAGTGCTAACAAACATTGCTCACACAGGTACGTCAGATACAAACACTGTGCCCAAAGATAAAAGAGTGATAGCCTGTACTGGTACTGTTTACTTTGGTATTGTATGGCATTGTTAGTGTTGCAGTTGCTCTGAATAATAAGGTAGTACTCATCACTGTCACCCACACTCTGCTACATAATATAACTGTCTAGGAAATCCTGTATAAGAGTGATGTAATACAAGGTCAGAATGTAAAACCACAGGAGAATTATGTACAGAAATCAGATAATAGATATACAGCAATATCCATATAGCACACACAACTGTGATGGATAGTGTCTTAGTGTTAGCAGACACAGCCATGGTCTGAATCCTGGGAGTGGAAGTAGTCTGCGTACAGAATCATACCCCACAACTGTAAAGATATGTCCAGAATGTCCAGTATATTGTCCCATATCTGCTGCCTGTCACTGTCTCCTCACTGGGAAATCAGTGGGATGATCCCAGACGTATAGGCTGCAAACAAGACATACAACTGATTGTCACACATCTATAAGAACCAACCTGTTACTGTAGCAACTCCCTAAACTGTTACGAGAGTAATAAGCCAAGTATGTCCGATCTACACCCCCATGTTGTCAAGCTGTGACCAGAGTGTGTACAGTAACAGAGTGTGATGTAAGTGCATAATACTAATGTGAAATCTGGTACTTTGTGTGGTAACATTCAGGTAGTGCTAACAAACATTGCTCCCACAGGTATGTCAGATATGAACACTGTGGCGCAAAGTAAAACTTGATACCCTGTACTGGTACTGTTTACTCTGGTATTGTATGGCATTGTGAGTGTTGCAGTTGCTCTGAATAATAAGGTATCACTGATCACTGTCACCCACACTGTGCTACATAATATAACTGTCTAGGAAATCCTGAATAAGAGTATTGTAAGTCACTAAAGGTTGAAGAGGGAAATAGTCTACATATGTCCTAGTTCACCTGCATGTGGTCAAGACATTGCCAGAGTTTGTGCAAAAAGAAATGGACAGGTGTGTGCATAACATCAACCTGGATTCTGGGAGTATTTGTAGAAACAGTTAGTGTTAACAAACAATTCCTCCACAGGTATACCAGGTAAGAGGTGTATACTGCAGGTAAAACCAGTTAATGTATATAGATATCGAAAGACATATCACTGTCCAAACTAAGGCAATAGCATAGTGTAGTAATACTTGTAAGGTACAGGTAACAGCACTGACTAGGAAAGTAATGTGAACTACAGGAATATACTAGTTGTTAATTGACATCTTCTCCCCCCTCCCACCATATCTCCAACAATACACTAAATACCCACCTCAATTGGTACGTGATGACTGCACTGTCATGTTGGGACATATGTCCTATTGTTTGATAATTATTTAACTCTGTTTCTGTGCATGTGCTATACTGAAATACTCCAACATTGGTGGCATGGTGCCATCAATGTACCTGCATGCTGTTGTTGTTACCAATATGGTCTCATATATGCATATGTTCCGTTTGCTATGCAACTGTTCCATATCTGGTGTCTGGGTTAATGGGAATATCTATGCATGCTGTTATATCTAATCCCAGAATGTGCTGACTATTACTAACCCACATATGTTGATAAACCATAAACACCATAGCACGTATGGGAATGCTGGTCCCAGCAGACCCACCTGTCCCACCTCAGCTGGCTGTGGCACCGGGCACCAGCACGTCTGGGGCCAACCCGGGACCTCATTGTCGGTTGGTCCTGCACCACCCTCAGGTGGAACTGCCTCAGGGGATGGGGCTCGCCCACCCCCGGAGTGTGCGTGGACAGGAACCTGTCACCCATCACCAGGTCCAGGTTGTGATGTGTAGCGAGCTCAGTCAGCAGTTTGGAGATCTGCTATGCCAACTTGAGGGCCACATGTCACGACTAGAGGGTTGGCCTGGCTCTCCAGCTCAGCTGCCAGCACAGCCACCTTCGGGGCTGTGAATGTTCAGTAGTGACTGCCAATGGGTGGGGACCTCAGTCTCACTGTTTCCACTAGGGGGCTCATGGGCTTCTGATTTCCCAACACCCCTCCCCATCAAGGTGTTTACCCCCACATGTATCATATACCACCACTGTATGCGTCTTGTCTTGTCTGTTAACCTACCTAACCTACCTCCCCAAATATACCTACTATCCCTCCCCAACATCCCACTCTCACCTGAAAAAAAAAAGGGGCAATCTGTTCCCAAAAAAAATATCACCCCATATATAGTTGTCTATTTCACACACATGTCCACTGGACACATGTAATCTGGTCTAATTTGCATCACAACATATTCTTGTTGCCCTCAACCCTCTATCAGGGGTTTGAGTGTCCAAATCTACCTCCAAATTCAGTGTATATGCACAGCTGTTTCTGTAGAATAAATGGGCAGCTATGGACCTTCCCTACACCCTTTCTGCACATCCCTAGCTATTTTCCCCACTGTCTTTCCCTCTTTGTGCCCCTTTTTCACCACTTTCCTATCAACCCTTTTTTCTTTTCTTTTAAAGAAATTAGCATGGGGGTAAGCGGGAGTAAACACTTTTAAGCAGCAGTAAGTGGGTTTAAGCTTGTTTGTGCGGGGTAAGCAATGCCTACACAGGTTAAGCAATTCAGAAGCTAAATCAGTATAAGAAACTGTAACCAGAAGTTAGCAGTGCTTAGCTCTGCGCAAACCCATGCAAACCCGCTTACAACTGCTGAAAAGTGCCTTAATCACTCTGTATCCAATGGCCCTTGTTCTGCCCAGCAACAAAATAAACAGCCTTTGCAAGGCTCGAACCCTGCACACCATAGCCAAAGTGATTTACCACTAAGCCATGTCAGATATACATAACCCTGATGTTTTTACAAACATATCATCCAGCCCAGTCATTCAACAGTACAGGAAATGTATTTAAACATGTAGATGTATGTGTGTGTGTGTGTATATATATATATATTCATATCTAAATAGATATAACATATCTATATATGTATATGTGTGTGTGTGTGTGTGTGTGTGTGTGTATATATATATATATATATATATATATATATATATATATGTATGTATATATATATATGTATATATATATATATATATATATATATATATATATATATATATATATATATAAATATATATATATATATATATATATATATATATATATATATATATATATATATATATGTGTGTGTGTGTGTGTATATATATATATATATATATATATATATATATATATATATATAAATGGGTCTACTTCATTTCACCTAACTTCCAATTCACTGACTCCCATTTGAATGAGACCAAATGACTGAAATTTCATTTCACTGACACTTCATTTCACTGACAGTTCATTTGACTGACAAGTATTATTAGCAAGAAAATGGAATATGCCCCCTTCCCCACTGTAGTGCAACCCTGGAGTTAGAATATATAGTTGGGGGGTGTGGGGGGCACAGCCCCCATTAACGGTGTGGGGGGTGAAGCCCCCCACTTACTTTTCTTTTACTAAGCAATATTATATCAAAACTTAACAATATCATATGAAATGAAGTGGAGGGCTGCGCCCCCAACACCCCCCGATGTGGGGGGCTGTGCCCCCCACACCCCCCAACTATATATTCTAACTCCAGGGTCGCACTACAGTGGGGAAGGGGGCATATTCCATTTTCTTGCTAATAATACTTGTCAGTCAAATAAACTGTCAGTGAAATGAAGTGTCAGTCAAATGAAATTTCAGTGAAATGAGTTCAGTGAAATGAAAGTCAGTGAATTGGAAGTTAGGTGAAATGAAGTAGACCCATATAAACATATATACATACATATGGATACATCTATAGATATATATTTCTACATCTATATATATATATATATATATATATATATATATATATATATATATATATATATATATATATATATATATATATATATATATATATATATATATTTATAGATATATATATATATACACACAGCAATATATATGTAAGCATAAATATATATTTATATAGGTATATACAGACATATATCTATAGATATAAAAGAAAACATAATAAAAACATATATGTCCACATGCACAGTTAATGGGGGTGAGAGGGCCCAAACAACATACATCTTGTACGTATAGATATTCCTCCCCAGAGCCAAATACGTCTGCCCTGCAATACAATACCAACTGTTGCAAATCCCATAACCAGGACCTGACACAAGATGGGCACAAGATGTTAACAATACTCCATTCCACCTGTATGATGTCAGGCTGGTATCAGTAACATATCATGTGGCACAATCTGGCTACCATAAGGAATGTACAATGTGGAAGCAATCAACATTCCTAAGATACATATACACAGACACATATATATACATATATATAGATATATATATGTAACTACACATACACACAGAGATATGTATAGGATGATACATATGTAGAAGGTTCACACAATATGGAACAGCTACTCCACCTACAGTTGCCACCTGACCAACTGGACACTGTATGATCCACCCATACAAATGACAATTGTTGCTTGCAACATATACCCACAGAAAGGTCAAAGGATATAACACCACACACAGGTTTGCATACATGGGAAATCTTTATTTGTGTACTATTACAGTTGTATATGCCATGCCATATAGCTGTTTAGACTCTGAGATACATATAAACAGAGTAATGCAACTGTGAAACAGTTATATTAATACAGTAGTCTGGAAAGGTTGACATATGTTGCTGTCCAGACTGAGGCCTTCAAGTAGTACAATAGTAAAGACAGACTGGGTCACAGGATAACACTCAATCAACAGTAAGTAATGCAGATGTATAGTCCAGCAGCCTCTAATTACACTCTGTACACAATCTCTAGGGGTAAAGACCACAGTTTACACAATGGGATGTATCTGTTACATAACACGGCATAACTGACACCCTCACAAACACACTGGCAAACAAAACAGTCTGTATGGCAGGAAGCAGTAGGCCTGCATTTACCCAAGGTGAATTGAATGGTAATGTACATCCATATACCTTAAGGCAGCTTACCCCTGATACCCCCACATGTTGTAACAGCCTAGGTTAGATATGGTGCATCCCCCCATAGACTGAATAATACAGGACTATATACCACTGTTACATACATTGGCCTCTGGAGTGCATAAGGACACACATGTTTTGTGTAGATGAAGCCCACACATATATGGGCCAAACCCCACAATATGTGTGGGGGCCACAACAGCAATGGAATGATGGCAGGAATGGCAGCATGACTTACAGCCCACTACATAACCCCTGACAGCATGTCATATGTACAAAGTCTGGTATGTAGGTGGAGGACAGAGGCTGGAACACAGACCCATATGTAAAATACTGTTGTCATACACTAAGCAAGTCCTGGTGTTACAGGACAGTCTGAAACATACCCTTAGTCAGGAATATGAAGTTTGAAACAGACATGGATGTAGCCATGTACTGATAGCACTCAACACACACACACACTGCCAGTGATATATCTTACACAAGACCTGTGTAGTGTACAGACAAAACATATTAGGCACACCTCTGGCCATTAAGTGGATAGGCCCACAGCTGAGAGCTATGCAGACAGACTGCATTTCAAGTTAAAGTAGTATTTACACACAAACCCTGTAACACTGGTGCTATACAATGCATACAACAACACTACTCAGACTCTGTCTGTAGTACTTGAACCCCCTACAAATATGTAGCTGGCCTGAGTGTGCAGGTTCTCTTGTAAGAGTTATTGCTACCTGCTGTCTGTAACACTGCTGCCCACACACAGGAAGGATGTCCACCATACAGGAAAGGTAAAGGGACCACACCCACATGATGTAGGGATTTATAGTAGTTCGTTACCATGACAGTGGTAATTAAAAGTACTAGACAGCATGTTGCATGCAAGTAGCAAGTGGAGGACACTGATTGGTGCAGAGGACATCACCTGATCATGTGCATCACCTACAAAATCCATGCTGCAATCTATTCAAAGCAGCTTAATCCATTTACTGGAGGGAAACTGAGAGAGAGAGAGAGAGAGAGAAAGAGAAAGAGAGAAAGAAAGAAAAAACAAAAAACAAAACAAAAAGCCTAAGGCAAAGTGAAAGCCAAAGGAAAAACAAACCAGTCAAACATCCAGCAAACCATCCAGAACTGACATGTTTCCCACAACAGGTATGTGAAGTATATATGCATGTAATTGAATGTAATACCTGGTCCATAATAATGGGTAGATGATGTGGAATGATTGATTTATATGTGCCATCAAGTGTTGTTGTATTATGTTCAACTGAGCAACTGCTATGGACAATAGTGTCTGTTCCTGTGGCTAGTGGGCCACACCTGTCAACCGTGCAGAGCAGCACTGACTGATAAGATGTAAGCCATCATAGTGTGTGTTGTGTAATGGGAAGTATGTATATTACTGTGGCCAATAGCTGGTGGCAGAAGTAATGCCATAATGATGGACACGTGGGTTCCACAGCCCACCTCTTACAGGATACTCAGGGTAACCTGTATTGTAGCATGCAGGAATGCCATAGGTGTGTAATAGGGTTAACTGCAATCTGGCCCTACATATACCACCTAATGTCAGGCTGTGTTCATATGTGGCACCTGTCTGTGTTGTAGCAAGGCAGAACAGTGCAGCTGTGCAGGAAGGTGTGAGATTGTGGACCTGATGTCATATACAGGTATGCATATGTGTACATACACACACACATATATATATATATATATATATATATATATATATATATATATATATATATCATAAATATATATCTACATGTATGTCCACAAATATACAGATGCCCATGTGTAGACATATATAAACACATATATACATCATATATATCTACATATATATAGATATATACCTATATGCACGTCTACATATATACAAGCACACACACAAACATATATGTATGTAAATACGTGTCCCCCATATTACCAACACAGTGCTGCATGCTATGTGTGAGGGAACAGCACACATAGCAATACTCACATATATCTACAGTTGTCAGTGTGTGCATCATGGACAGGTGTGTCACATGTGAACCCCTTGTTGGGACCACATTGCCCTTGTCTGTGAAGTATGTAATGGGAATATGGGGAAGTATGGCAAGTATAGTTGTGGAGGTGGTTAGGGTTGGTAGATATAGAGGACAGCCTACAGGGGTGGTATGTAACACATGTGGTGGGTAAACACCCTGGGTGGTATGTGTGGTCTGTGATGTGGATGCCCCATGGGCTGCAATATAGACACAATGGGAACAAGCCTCCCACCCACTACTACTCACAACAGCAGTCCACATCCCAAAGGTGCCTGGCCTGGAGGCTGATCAGGAGGAGCATGTAGACCCTGTGAATGTGTACTGGGTTCTTCAAGGTGATGTAGCACATCCATGTGTCTGTGGAGCCTGTTATGGAACAGAACCTGGACCTGACCTCGGGGGACAAGATCATGTCTGTGTGTGCCCTCGGGGGGGGGGGACAACATCCCCTGAGTTGATTCCACATGAAGGTATTGCTGGACCAGTACATGAGGAGGCCCCAGGGTGGGTCACACATGTGATGTGGCCTGGTAACATGGAGCAGATGAGTTTGGAGATGTGGTTCTGCTGGCCAATAGTACATATATATGCTACTGTGTCACTGTTATAGAACATATGTGGGTAGTAATAGTCTGCACAATCCTGGAACATGTCCAACAGCATGCATAGATATCCTCAATAACACAGAATGTCAAGTGTGCAGCAACCACATAGCAAGTATACCTAATGCACATATGGAACAATAGTGGCCCTGACAATGGCATGCAGATGAATAGTCTGTAACAGGTCAGCAATTACAGTGTCCACACAGGGAACATGGCTACAAACACATTGCACAAAGTGTGGTACAATACAATATCTGCCCCACTGGTAGGTAAGCTGTAGCCATACCTACTGAGTTGTGTGTACAGTTTGTTGTCTCTGATATGGTGGGGGGGGTGACAGTGATGTGTATTAAGAACTGTGGTAACCTTGCAGCATGACTTGCTCACACCTGTGTCCATCTTTATGTCTTTCAGGCAAGATGCCACATGGAAGGATTCCGGCTTACTCAGCTGCTGTGAACAACATTGTGGTAAACCACCTAATACAGCACTCCCCTGTCTTGTTTGGCCGGGCCACCCATGATCAACAGGAGCGGACCGTCCTGTGGATCGACCTAGTCCACAGGGTCAATGATGTCAGACTGCACAACCACTGTTATGAGCAGGTCTAGCATCATTATTCTGACCTGCTTCGCAATGCCCGTCAGCGTGCTGCTGCAGTCTGGCCTCAGAATCCTGTACCCTACAGATATATGGACATGC